>NW_004955427.1:16199023-16290637 GCF_000276665.1 Chinchilla lanigera | reverse complement strand
ATGTAAAATGATAACCATTGATAATTTCCTACCATTTTGTCTGTAATTTGCTAAGTCCCCCCCTATTATTATGTTATCCTTCTTTTATTCTTTAAAATAAAAAAAGAGAATAAAAAATAAAAACAAAAATAAAACATTAGAAATGATACAGATTTTCACTAGACAAAATGGTAGAAATTCACCAGTGGTTGTTGTATTGCATATTGTCTTCAAATTAGTTGTTCAGATTACCAGATATAGCATGCAAAATTGGTCAAAAAGAAAGAAAATTGAGCATTAACTGTTCCTTTCAATAAGCCATTAGACATCATTAGTATAGCTATCCTAGCAAACCTTCTACATACATATATATTTTCCCCTTTCTTCTTTCTTAATACTGCTAATACTTAAATAAAAGTATAGCTGTCTTGGTTACTTTCTTCTTGCTTGAGCAAAATATCCAACACCTACAAGTTAAAGGAGGAAAAACTATTTTTAGCTCACAGTTTTTCGAAATTTCAGTCCATAGTCAGCTGGCACCAAGGCAGAGCAGCTTGGGACAGGGAAGAGGAGAGAAAGTCCATGGTGTGGCAGGTAGGAGGCAGCAAGACTTCTTTCTTTCTTCCTTGTTTATTCCATCCAGATTACAAGCCAGCCTATTGGGTTGGGTATTCCCACACACAGGTTGGGTATTCTCTCTTCAGTAAGTTCATCATCCACACAAAAAACCATGCTAAACCAATCAGTGAACTAATGGAGTATCACTCAACTGTGATCCAGTCATTCCCAAAAGACCCACCTGTAAGCATGGGAGGATTTTTTGGGGGTACATCTACATATGAACCATAAAAGAAGCAAAGGAAGTATATTTCTGATAGAATGAGGTCATTTTTGCTTATTCATTTATTCAAAATATTTGTTAAATGCCTAAAGAAAATGGAATATGTTTATTTTGCAAATTTGAGTTTCTTATAGTGGTGCTGGAAATTATAAACAAACAAATGAGTAACAATATGTGCAGATTATTAGTACAGAATACTGTGTTAGAGAAAGTTAATTTAGTTAAGTTGGTCATACTGAAACAAAGAGGAAAATGACAAGCAGGATCCAAATACTCAGTGTTTGGGAGGAAGAATATTCCAGATGCTAGGAAGAGTTTCTACTTTGTAATTTAAATTGGTAAGCATAAGGGAAATGGTGGATGCTTGGAGGAGAAGATGAGGTCTCCATGAAGGACATGCTGGTGGCAGGACTTTCTGGTAGGCAGTGGGAAATATATCTGGTTACAAGTTGAGGAATTAGGTCAATGGCCATAAATGTGGAAATAATCATACTATGGAGAAAAATTGATATTTCCATATCAATTTCAATAGTTAATCAATTTCAAAAATAAATTTCAATATCATTTGGGTGTTGGCCGAATTGATATTTCAATATTATGGTTAAAAATGAAGGAGACAATTTTAAAGGAATAAAATAAGGATTATAAGCAATATGCCGAAGAGTTGAAAGAGGATAAGACTGAGAATCAGAGCAATACTGGTCTCCAGGGAGACTTCTTGGGGACTTAGTAAAGACAGATTGACTTACAAGTGTTGAACTGTAAGGAAAGAAATCAAAGCTCTTTCACTGAGAGTCTCTATTTTGAAAATGTTTGGGACATTGACTTTAGAGCAGAGATGTAAAAATTTAGGAAATCTACTATAGAGGGGAATCAGTAGGAAAAAAACCAAATAGTCCATTCCATTGAACTTATGTTACTATCTTCTACTTTTCTACCAACTGTTAGATTTAGAATTTATAAATACAAAGTTTTTAATTGTGAATCTTCAAAAGTTTTTAGTAGATTAAATCTCACTTTAAGTTCAAAATAGTTGTTGGAGGAATGAAGTATTAGAAATGTTACTTGAATTTGCTCTTCCATATCTTCTTACTCCAATCCCACAGACATTAAGCACAATATAAACATGGAATATGTGAAATAAACACAGGATGCACCGAAACACTGGTGCACCTGCACCAAGATGCTTCTGTAGCCCCAACTCTCTTCAGATTTCACAGACATAGAGTAAACTGTTAATAGGAATTATTGATCCCTCCTTGTTTCAGGGTAGCTAGTTCAAAGGTAACACATGCATCTAATGGTTAAAATGTAAAAACTTAGAAACTTCCAAATAGTTCAGATTTTGGATCTCTTAACACATGTTTGGGCTCGGTCTCAGTTCCTTGACAATTTGCTAACATATGGAAGGTGAAAAATGTAAAAAATAGAGTAATTCACTTCTTTCCAATGCTAAAGTATGGCAGTTCCAGCATGGTTGTGTCCTCAGATTCAGCGCTCCTAAAGCTCTCCTCCTCCCCTATGGAAGGAGTTGGGCACACACGGAATAAAGCTCCCAAGTTTCCCCTCTTACACAGGCATCTTACCAGGGTATGCCAGTGGAAGACACACTGGAAAATTAAAACAGGGGAAAGGAACAGCTAGAGTTTTTCTCTTTCTTTCTTTGCCTTGAATGGTATACTGGTAATCTGTGGAATCTTTTGTATGTATGGCTCCAGCTCCCCAAGAGGAGCCTGCATGGCCCAGCTTTGGCCTTTGGGTTCAGGCAATACCCTTTTTTCTCTTTGTGTCTGCAACTAGAGAATAGAAGCTGCTTTCTGCTGTGGTTTCTCATTTCCATCAATCCTTTGTTTATCAAGCTCCTATGTTGCTTTCTTTGACTTTGAGAATTTTACAGGATTATATTTTCTTGGTTGGACCTTGACCAACTCAATAATACCAGGAGCATACTGTAAGGTAAGGGATCATCATATTTTAATCCATATTGGAATAGAATTCAGTAACCATTTGGAATATTTTTTCCTGTCTCTGATGCAGGACAGAATGCAAGTACTAGAACTATTTCTTAGAAGCAACCTTAAGGTATTTTCTTTTTTGTGTTAAAATTCAAGTTACACAGGTGGCACATACTTGGGCAACAAAGAGCAGGACACAAGGAGAGCATATTTATTAGAGGAAAAAGAGTAGAACCAAAGGTTCAGAACCAAAAAAAAAATCATGAAGAGAAAAAGTATTTGGAAAGAACATTTTAGAAATGATTATGGGGTGGTAAAGAAAGTAAAACCCAAAAGAAAGAAGGAATAATGGGAAAGCAGGGGACCTGGAAAAGAAAAGAGTCTTTTATCAAAGAAAAAAGATGAAGCTGACACAAAAAATGCCCACATGGATGCTGTCCCACTTCTGCAGGGCTACTGGGCCTGCCTAGAGCATCCAGAAAGCTTTTAAATTCCAGTTCATGACCAGCTTTTTCCTTTCCCCACATCAACCTGCTAATGCCTTTCTAATAATTACCATTTTTGAAACTATTTTGGCTGTTAAAAATGTTTCTTTTTAATAAGCTGATTAAAAGAGGCTGCTCATTAGCATAAGCTCTTTGCTGTTCAGCCTTCTTCCTAATTAAAAGTACTCATCTGTGGAGACCTCGATTTTTCCTTTCTCTCTGTGATAGTTGTTTTGGATAGTTTTTCCTCAACAATTTGGTTTTCTTACTCTGTTTTCTTTTGGTAGTGCTCTGTTCCTGTATTCTATAGAGATAGAAACAATTGAGAAAATACCAACTGGAGGGAATGTGCAATATGAATATTTGAGCGAGGTATGGGAGACACACCCAGGTGGATATTAAAACTAAAGTGGAAGCTCTCTTATGGAAATTTTATCAAATTTACTGGTTTGTAAGTTACCAAAAGTGATACGTAAAGAGGAAAGTTCATGGATTCCAATTTCCTGTTTTTGGATAGGTTTATATCCCCAGTATTCACTGATATGATCTTGGAAATCTTCCTTTTCTAATAGTGACTATGGAGAGGGCCAGTGTTTGGAAGCTTTTCCAAGATGGCCCTAGAACAGTGATGGTGAACCTTTTAGAGCATTCAGTGATACAAACATCTCACTGGGGCACACGTGCCACAGGTTCATCATCACTGCACTAGAACATGCGTGTATGCATTGGATAATTGGGTGCACCCAACCCTCAGAAATGGTCTCCAGCCTGGTATGTGCCTAGGGAACTTGAGAAACAACTTCACCATGGTGTTATCATAGTTTTGTTTGTTTTGTTGGGCAAAAGTTTTTCTTTTTAATGTAAAGAAAAATACACTGTACAATAGGAACGTTTTCCCATAAGGAGTATATTAACAGGAAGAATAGTCTATATGAAACTTAGAGCTAAGGAAGCAAAAAAGAAAACAGAAATGTCTGTGTCTACATGTTAAGGAAAATAAGTTTTTAAAGATGACATAAGTTTTCCTGTATACTTGATGTGGTATATTATTTAATGCTTAACATTATTTGCTTTATAGATCTGCTTAAGAACCTGATTTTGAAATGACTGCCTTCTCATATCTGAAAAAATATACATTTGCCGATAATTTTTCATTCAGTAACTTAGGGTTCACAAATGCCTTAAAGTGCCAGGCTCAGTGGACCTGAGATTGAGGATATTTAATGAACTTCTTTTCCTGGTTCTGCCAACTGTGTGGCTTGAATTTTTACCTTAGGCTTTCATCTCATGCTCATCAAGGGTAATTTTAATTGAAGTTCTTCTTCTGTAATGAAAGGGGTCACATTGTGCCAACCTGACCTAATACAAATGTTGTGATTTACTTGTAAGATGTAGATCCTAATGTGGATTAATAAGATAGCATTCATACTTGCCTGCACGTTACTTTGTTTTTTTTTTAAATCTTGCTAGTGTGGCTTATTTCCCTGACCTTTTGAATTCTGCCCTGATAAACAAGGTATTGTTTTGGTGCCCTCAGTCACTCCTAGGTATTCTGCAAATTAAATATCTGTTATGTTTAATTCATTTAAAAATTTAAATTATTTTCATGTAAGGTACAACTTGTAAATTTATTTGCTGAATTCAATAGTCTATTACTTATTGCATTTTGCTTTATGTCTAACAATTTAACAATAAGTTTCCAGGCTTTCAATCCATGCTTCTATTTTTTAATTTCACTAATCTTTTTCTCTCTGTCTTAAAAAAATATGTGGATAATATGTTCTAGAGTTTTAGAACTCTAGCTATAATTCAAAAGCCTCATGATTAAGGAAGTCAATTTAGATTTCTTTAGTTTGGCAAGCTTTTTGAACATAGAAACATAGCTTTCTGTGTGTGGGGGGGTGCGCAGGTGCACGCATGCACAATTGCACTTGTATATGTATGGCGTATCTTACTACTTGAACATTCAGCAGCCTATGCTGACTGGGAACAAAGCCATGCACTTTACTGTGCCCTATGCAGAAGTATATATATTTCATAGTCCTATAGTGAGGTCAGCAACTTTCATAGAAGAGAAACTGAAATAGAGTCTCTTTATACTAGATATAGACTATCACAGGTGACATAACACAAATGCATGTCTTCTTCACATAGTTTCTAAAATTGTACCGATGTCTAGCCAGATGGGGAGAACTAAGGTGAATTCACTCTCACCTCGTGAATCATCAAAACCTTGTCAGTTGGGTTATGGCTATAGTATGTAGTATTGATGATGCATGGGATCAGAGGGAAAATAAAAGCACATAACCCCGTCTCTTTCTCAGGCTGCAGGTACAGTGATTTAGTACTGTGACTTGCTTAAAAAATATAACCCATTTCACCATTTCATTTTTATATTGAGCACATTTCCCGTTGAAGTAAAAAAATACTTATATAGATATGTAATCACCTTTCAGGTTTATCTTTCTTTAACTAATTTTAGAGGAAGGCAGGGTAACTGAATTCCCATAAGCTGATTTTATCAGACCAAAGCAAGAGAGTTTACAATGTGACATAGTAAGACAAGTAAAGAGCTCTTTTTCGTGATCTCATGCCTTTGTTTTATGGGCATAGTGCACCCATGCAGTGGACTGTCAGGCAAGTGCTGCAGACAGGTAGATTCAGAGAAAGCTTCTGCCTACCTATAATCCCATATGATGACCGTGTACAACAATGAGTATTTAAGTAGATCACAATTATGCAGACATACTGAAAAGGTCAGAAAGATTTTCAAAATATAGAAAGTCGGAATGTTTGGTGCATCCTTGAGGGGAGCCCACCACTTGGTACGAGAAAACCAGGAAAGCTCCAAAAGGTCTGGTGACCAACATAGGGATAGTGGTGAAAACTGACTGCTCGGATTACCGTAATGCACACATCATTCCTCTAGGATGAACGTTCACCCTCTGGGCTTATGCTGCACCCCAAGAAACATTTTGAAATGTTCAGTGACATTTGTTGTTATCAAAATTTACTGGAAGAAGGGAAGGACACAATGGCCCTCAGTGAATAGACACCAGAAAAATGCTGGTAAACATCCTGTAACATACAAGATTGTCTTTCTCAATAAAGAATTACCCTAAAATGTCGATAGTGCCTAGGGTGAGAATCCTTGCTTGAGAGGTTTGCCTGTATGGGCTCCTGGGTGATCTCCACCTCCAACTCTGTGTCTCTCCATCAGCTCTACACATATAGGTGAACTTGGTTTTTGTGCTGCTGAGTAATTCAGTTTAAAAGCCTGAGCTTTGGCTGGTGATTTAGCTCAGTGGCACAGCGCCTGCCTGGCAAGTGCAAGGTCATGAGTTCAATTCCTGGTACTGGAAAACAACAACAACAACATAAATAAATAAATAAATAAAAGCCTGAGCTTCATAATTAGGCCAGGGTCTGTGTCCTGTTCCATAGCTGTGTGATCTATAGTCATTTAATGTCCTCTCTGAACCTCAGCTGTTTCATATATGAAATACGGCTAACAGTATCTGTGGCAAAGACTCAACACAAATGTAAGTTTTCAGTAAGCGGTGCTGGAAACAAATGAAGGGTGTGGAAGCAGGTAGCTTGTGATAATAGTTCCTCTGTGCTTTAGACTCACAAGCGTGCATGGAACTCATGCACTTGGCACCATGCTGGGTGATCCATTCCATATTTCATTGCTTGTATGTATTGATAAATCTTCATGCTCACTGAGATAACAGAGACAAAATTTACTAAGTTACTAATAATCTGAATGTTGTACTTAATTTCTAGCACAGTGAAGAAAGATTGGTGCATTTTTCTAAGATAACAGAAACGTAAAAAAAAAAAAAGAAAAAAAAAAAAACGGGAAAAAAAAAAAAAAAAAAAAAAAAAAAAGAAACGTATTTCTTGCAGGATCTATGTGTTGATATTCACACTGGTGCCGGGATCCCGTTTGTCTTGCTTGAGTCTTTGTGAGGAAAAGGTAGAGAGCAGACGGTGGAGTTGATTAATAAGTTCAACTAGGCTGGGTTTCATAGTCTACCTAAGTTGTATTAAGATGGGTTGCTAAAATCATCATCAGAAAGTCATTTTAGTATATTTACTTTTATCTTCCAGGCTTTGAAATGGCTTATATCATTTTATCTATCTATCTATCTATCTATCTATCTATCTATCTATCTATCTATTTATCTATCTTATGTACCTATGTATCTCTGTTAAGTGCTAAACCCTTGGAGACAGAATTTTTGGCATAGATGACCTTATAAATCATCTAGTGTGGTTCTTCTGTTTTATAAGACAAGGATTCTAAGGGCCATACAGCTGATGTAACATGTTCAAAGTCTAATTCAAACATCCATCTAAGCACTTGTTGAGTTCATATAATACAGTTCATCCAGATATCTGAAGATAAAGGACTTTAAACAATGGGTACTATGATACTAAAGAGAACTTCTGGGATTATAAGCTTTTGACTAAGCCTCATGGAATGAACAGTAACTTGTTGAATTATCACCTCTTATTCGGTGTCCGCTAAGATCTGGGGAACTCTTTTCTTTCTGCCTATCTTGTAGCCTGGGACTATGAGGAAGCTGAGGCTCCGTGATGTGTGGTTTAGCATTTCAGAAGTGAAATCAAGTGGATACCAGTGATAAGTGAGACTCAAGGAAAAGGTCAGAAATTGTACACTGAGCATGGAGAATGACTGTCTTCATTTTTTTAAAAGTGTTTGCTCCTTTTTTAGAGATAATGTGAATCTCGAAAGATAGAAATTGAAAGCAATATACTTCAAGGTTTATACTACACATTACTGGACTAGAAGTGAACCCTTTGCCCAATCTTTTAACAAATATGACGGGTCATTTTGGGCTTTTGTGTTTTAAAGAAAATAAACAGTCCACTTAAAATAATGAATTAAGATTTCTCAAAACATTGTAGGGAATAAGAAAATAATTCTTTGATAAAACAGTAGAGATAATACAGAGTTTCACTAGACAAGATGGTAAGAGTTCACCATTGTAATTTCATTGCATATTGTTACCTTCAAATCAGTTGCTCAGACCACCAGACACAAGCATGCACAATCGATCAGAACATAAAAATGATAAACATTAACTGTTCATTTCAATATACCATCTGACATCAGCAATACAGTTATGGCAGCTATTCTTACATTGGGTAGTCTGAGCAATGTAGTTGAGGATAGTGATATGTAATGTAATAACCACTGTTGATTCATATTATTTTGTCTTGAGACTTTGTATCACTTTGAATGTTCTTGCTGTGATTTGTTTATGTTTGTGATACTGGTACACTGCTACTGTTCTATTTCTTTGTTTATTTCTCATTTACTACTCTCTTTAAAATAAAAAAAATTAAAATAATGAATTAAAAATTTAAAATTCTCTTCGGAACAAAACATGCCTGCAGAACAGTGAAAAATTATTTTGGAGAGAAATAAAGTAAAAATATATTTTTTTGCTACAAAGAAAGGTTTTTTCTTTAGTTGTCAGAGTATCAGGCTCCACTGTGTCTTATCTTTTATATTTTGATAATTACAAGATAGAATAAAGAAACACAAGCTATGCATAGTTGCACTGAGTAAAATAAGCAACCAAATATATTTATTGAGCATTAACTACATCACAGCTTGTATTTTCATTTATATTGATGTCATGGTTTGGCGCTTATTGCAAAGGCCAACAATATAATATAGGACACATATTTGATAAGATTATTTGTAATAGTCACCCAAAGAATCATATACAAGAGAGTGCAGGAAATCTGTCCACACACTACAGTCCACAGAATCCAGCAGAGGGTCTGGATCCCACGATCATGTCCTGCACGAGTCCAGCTGAAGACCTAGAGCCCATAACAATGCCTCCCACGAGGCCAACTGGAGTTCTGGAGCCCATAACAATGGCTCATGCAGGCCTATTTCGTGGATCTGCACTGGGAAGGCCCATAGGTCAATGGTGAAATCTAGGAAGTCTATGCCAGCAAGAAAAAGCATATGGGCTATCAGGCTGAGGGATCTGCTCTGGTGCCAGAAGGGGATGCACAAAATAAGAAACAGAGCTCCTCTGAAAAGTGCGACAGCCATCCTCAGCAACAGTGAGGCCCCAAGCTCCTCCGATGATCAGGACAGCTGAGTTCCCATCAGGGAAGCCAGTGTGTTAGGCTTCTCCAGAAGACAGGCAGTGCACCATCTTCCCTTCTCGAACCAGGAAGTGATACTCAAAGTGAGGACCAGAGCTCCCCCAAAGTGAACTGAAGCTATTCTCAGTGCCAACAAGGTCCCAAGCTCCTCAAAGGATGAAAACAGCCAAGTTCATCAGGAAAGCTGGCAGAACAAGCTCCTCCAAAAGAACCAACGTTCTTTACAGCTTCCACCAGCTCCCAACAGCTTTTCTTCTTCTTCTTGTTCTTCTTGGTCTTGTTCTTGTTCTTGTTCTTCTTATTCTTATTCTTCTTGTTCTTGTTCTTCTTCTTCATCATCATCGTCTTCTTCTTCTTCTTCTCCTCCTCCTCCTTCTCCTCCTCTTCCTCCTTCTTCTCTTTCTCCTTCTCTCCCAATAGCTTTCCTTTTTGTTGTTGTTCTTGTTGTTCTTGTTGTTGTTGTTCTTCTTCTTCTTCTTCTCCTTCTTCTCCTTCTCCTTCTCCTTCTTCTTCTTCTCCGGTCTGTCTCTTATGCTGTTGGCAGTGATCTTCAGGTGGGCCTCCCACAACCAGCAGCATGCTTACTGAGTTCAACTGGATGTTATAAGCTGACTACCAGTTAATCAATCCAGTACAGTTGATAAGTGTGTTAATGAATGATCTTTAGAAGTGAGATCTAAAATTTCAAAGATTTTTTTTTTAGTCTAGAACCCAATATACTTTCTGTATTAAGATATGTAGGCAAGATTTATCCTATAGTTTTTAACCCACAGTTAAGACCAGAATATATAAAACACAGAAATTATGGAGGATGTCTCTGTGTAGTAAGATCATTTACTGACTTTATTTGATCTAGAAAAACAGGCTTTTAACAATAATTCTCAGAATTTTATGAAGTGCACCCAAAAGTGGTACATGTTTAAAGGAAATTTTATTTTCCTTTATTGATGCATAATGTTGTTTTCTTTACTATCAGTTAAGAAAGGAAGATTAAGAGGTTAAGTTATTTCAGATTTAGGACATAGTAACATGCCTCCCTCTTCTGTATTTTCATGCATGTAGACCAAAATAAGAATTTTGAATTTTGGCTTGAGTGTCATTTCTATTTTTTTGTATACCATGAAGGTATATCTTAAAACACATCTGTTGCAATATCTGTTCTGCAGATATACAATTTTTGATACATTAAAAATTATATGTATCTGTCAGAAAACTTTGGTACATAATGCCTTAAATTCTTTCTTACATTTCTATCTAGGCTATAAATTCCCTGGTAAATCTTGAAAGCAACCTATATGTCTATAAACCCATGAATGGATAAAGAATATGTACTTATACACAATGGAATAGTATTCTGTCATAATGAAGGATAAACTTAAATCATTTGTAGAGAAACGGATGCACCTTGAGACTATAATGTTAAATAAAATACATCAGGTACACAAGTTTAAATATCATATGGTTTCTTGCAAGAGAACTCTAAAATACAGAAGAGAGCAAAATAAAAACTAAATAATAGGAAATAGGGAAATACGTCTTTTGAAAAATGGAAGGGGACCAGGAAATAGAAAGAAGGAGGGAGAGATAGAGGAGGGTAAGGGGATGAAAAAATAATTAAGAAGTGTTATGTACATGTTATCAGCTCCACATGAGGAATGCATTCATATACTGCAAAACATGTCCTAATAAATATAAAAATTGACAAGAAAAAAATCTGAAGGAATCCACATGTTCTAGGAAACTTAATTTTGGACTTTACATTCTACTTCAGAATTGGAAGTAGTGAAAACAAAGATTTTTAAAGCATACCTCCTTCGGTTTGTAATATGAAGAACCCAGGTACTCATGCCCTCAATTCAATAGTGGAGAATTAAAAATGCAAATTCAGAAGTAAAGATAAATTTCACTTTTCTGAAGAGACCCTGGGTTTTTTTTTTTTAAATCTTTCTGTTAATACTTTCAGGCTAAAATTTATTTCTTTTCAAATGAAATTATTCCATCAGGTTATAATAGGTAGCTCTGATATTAATTTTGTGATAGAATTTTAAGTAAGAACAATTTTCCTTTGGCAATAATAGCATTT
This sequence comes from Chinchilla lanigera, assembly GCF_000276665.1. Classification (NCBI taxonomy): domain Eukaryota; kingdom Metazoa; phylum Chordata; class Mammalia; order Rodentia; family Chinchillidae; genus Chinchilla; species Chinchilla lanigera. The sequence goes on along the minus strand of NW_004955427.1, from coordinate 16,279,135 downwards.
AATTGATGAGTGAATGCAGGGATGAGTGAATGCAGGGATGAGTGAATGCAGGGATGAGTGAATGCAGGGATGAGTGAATGCAGGGATGAGTGAATGCACGGATGAGTGAATGTATGGATGAGTGAATGCATGGATGACTGAATGAATGTATGACTGAATGGACGAATGAATGAATGCATGGATGAATGAATGCATGGATTCATGAATGAATGGATGACTGAATGAATGGACAAATGAATGGATGGATGGGTGGATGAGTGAGTGAATGAGTGAATGAATGGGCAAATGACCTCTCTAAGCTGGCTCCCATTTGCTTCGCTGTGCTTCTCTTGCAAATTCCTACTTATTGTCTATTAGGCAGCATTTGGTCATTTCATGACTTATTTTCTGTGTATGTCTTCTCTTTCTTTCTTTTTTATCCTAACATTCATACCCCAAGACTATTTAAGGTGAAAAATGAATGAGCTTACATTCTCCAATCCATGGGATCTGTGATTAAACCTCTAGAAATGTAAGAATAGCCCCTACTCCACATGCACAATGGGAAAGGACTGCATTGTCACAGGAAGAATATGCATCAAGACAGGCTGCCTCCTGTGTAGTCAACCCAAAGATCCCTGTACCACTGTGCCAACCCTGAAGGTATATGAGCCAGTGGCAGCACAGGTTCCAGCTGCCAGTCAGCAGTTCTCTGCTTGGACAAGATTGTATGCTCAGTGCTTCAAGTGGAGAGTTTACGAAGCAGTCAGCAGGAGATTTTTCTGCTGCTCATAGAGCATGTTGTTATGCCTTCTGGAATGGCCGGGAGAGAATCAAATAAGCCATGTGACCATTAATAGACAAATTGCAGTGTGGAACTTACAGAGGTCACAGGATATTGGTAATTCACCTTAAACTATAAACTAAAATATGCTGTCATTTGTACTCTGGGCCATTTTTCCCCACACTGCTTCCTTACTTTAAGCACATCTTTCCTCATACGTATAAGCTAGTCTATCATTTCTCAATTAAAATATGGTTACATATTTTCTCTTGCATGTGCTCAGATGTTCTTAACAGCAGCTTCTGTTTCTACAAGGTTCTAAGAAATGATTAAGAGCAGCTAGGGAAAGGAACCAACTGTGTACATTAGCTATACATTGACATACATCACAAAGGCAAGTAGGGGGCATTAAATAAATTCTCCATGCTTGCTAATTTCTTACTAAAGTGGCAAAAGAATTCTTCCAATTGGTTGGATCTTCTTTCAGTTTGAATAATTCAGCATCTGCTCGCAAGCTCATCTGACATCCGTCAAACACAGCTAGGATCATTTAACCTAATAGTGCGACTTTTTCTGAGTTTAACACCTGTGCTTATCTGAGAGGAGGTCCTTCCCTGCCTCAGGCAAAAAATCTACCCTGCTACTTTAAGAAAGAAAAAAAAGAAGAAAAGCAAGAGAAAGAAAGAGAGAGAGGGGAGAAAGAGAAGGAGAGAGGAAGGAAGGAAGGAAGGAAGGAAGGAAGGAAGGAAGGAAGGAAGGAGGGAGGGAAGGAAGGAAGGAAGAAAAGCTCCTCAGCTCTTTCTTTCTCACACTTAACTAGCTGAAGCTAAGATTGATTTTCCTTCCTTGAAAATTGTAGGTTCTACACATCCAAGCTAAGACCTTTATGAAATATCTGGGCAAGTCCTATAGAGCTGAACTGACTGGCTGCAGGCTTTCCTTCTGGATATTGCATGGATCAAGTGAACATTTTTATCTAAACATCTGAGGTTTAAGGGATTTTTCACCAAATTCCCTTGTGCAAATATATGGCTTCTCTTATTCATCCAAGCCCCCCAGTGGATACCTAAAACCTCAGAGAGTACCAAACTCTAGTTATACTGTTTGATCCTCCAGATGCCTATAATAAAGCTTAATCTATAAATCAGGCACAATAAAAGAAAACAACAATACTGAAATAAAACAATTATGACAATATACTGTTAGAAAAGTTATGTGCATGTGAAGTGTCTCTGGAATTGTTTTCTTGAACTGTGATGATGCAAAATGAAACAGCGCCTGCAGGAAAAGCTGAGGAGAATAAATGATGTAGGTATCATGACGTAGCCTTCAACTCCTACTTGGATAAAAGTACTGTAATACTGCCAAGAGGATTTGTTAACCAAGTTAGTTGCTAAGTGTCTAGCGGGGGAGAAGAATCTGCCCTGTGCATGTACCATGGTTGACCAGGGATAAATGAAACTACAGGAAGAGAAACGGCAGATGGGGGGATAGACTACCATACAGATGGTTTTACTAACTGAATGTCAATTTAACCTTAAATCCATGAGTCTAATTTTACCATCTGTGGGACTGAGAACAGAAGGAGAAGAAGTAGTCATATGGTCACACTTACTATGGATTTCTTGGAAAGCTATTACCTGGTGATGCTAGTGAAATGGCCCCCAAATATGGAATAGTTGTGAAATTTGGAGGACTATTTTTAGTAATTTGAGAGAGCTGAAAGCTCTCCAGCCTCTCTTCTCATACAGCCATCAAAGCCCATACACAGCGGTGTCAGCTTAGCACTTACTTCTGCATATGTGCTGATTTCATGCACCACAACCAAAGCCTTAACTTTGAAAGATGAAGCAGATACTGACTTCCCTTTATAAGCTGTGGGACTATGTTTCTGGATGAAAATGGAACAGAAGCATACATAAGGCCCAAGGCTTCACTAGGTATGATTTCTAACGTGTTAAGCTCTATAGAACACCAAAAAAGTCTGCCATATCTTGTTTGAATTCCAGAGCGCCAGGGAAAACCTAACTATTTACCCACCAAGAGTATTTTCTACCCCTTTGACAGCAAACTTAAATACGTAAAGTTTATGTGCTCTTACTCATGGTCAAAATTATTTTCTCTTTAACTGTCCACTTTCCTGGGTTCACTCTTTCCCTAAAATCATTACTGGCTTCTCTGATTCACAGTGTCCTTTCTCTTTACCTGAACTCACACTTCACTTAGCAAGCCCTTTAGTCCCTCGCTGCTCACTTCTGAGGGGCCTATGTGACCTGACATTCATTTGCCTTGTGAATGGATCAATTCTTGGAAGAAAACAGCTGCGCTTTTTCACTATTTCTTTGGCTTCTTCAAGCACAAACATCGTCTTACGGTACATATGAGGATCTCATTGGGCACCCATTTATTGAATAATTGACCACTGGTCCTCTATGAACTTTAGGACATTTAGTAACACATCACACATTACATAACTGAGAAGAAGCTGTGGTCCTCAGAAATTGGAGGCAAGTTCAGAAAAATCAATTCGGAGGACACTGAACTTGGCTTTCAGTAAGCTCTTATGTCAGGGCTGTAGGAAGCAGTCAAACTCTTACTCGAGCTGTAACAATCATTTCCAGAAGTATACCCTGTAGAAAGAAGCAGACTTTTAGTGCATTAAGTGTTTTTAAAGAATCAAGCATCAAATCTAATTAATAATAATATAAAAGCCAATTTCACACCCCATTACTCTAAGCAGTCTAAGACATGATAATTGGAGGGGAGCTTAAACAAACATGGGTGTTCGTGTGGGTGGTCCTCATAGTGACCTATGGTCAAATCGAGGAAACTGTAGTTTCATTGTATTTCTCTATCAGCTGATCATTTTGGGCTCCATTAACTCAGACGCTAACACAAAGCAGAGAGTCAGAAGGAATTTGAAGGCCAGCCTCCTCAGTTTGCTTCATTAATAAGGCTACAAACTCTGCAGGTTCCCCTTCCCTCTACTCCTCCCTTTCTCTTTCTGTCTCATTTGACTGAAGGCAATTCATCTCATTTTAATTAATTTTTACTTGCAGCATTATCACCCTGAGTGTAAAGGCAAAAAGTTTTTTTTTTAATTATAAAGCTAACAGTATTAATTACTAGTACAGTATATGCATCGGAGCAGGAAAGCGGAGTGGGTTCTGAGGAGAAGAGGCAGCGAGTGCCGAACATTTCATCAGCTGGAAAAGGCTTAGTCACAAAGGAGAAAGCTTTCTATGGTAACAATACAAAGGCTGTCTTTACACTGATTGAGCCACTGTTTAATTGAAGGTGACATCGCCAGAGGACCGGGGATAGTACTATTGCGTTACAGGGAAAAGGTTATTCATAGAGAGTCTCTCTGGACTTCCTGCTGGGCCTTCTGTCAGAGAGAAACCAAGAAATCAAACAGGTTTGGAAATTTGTGAAAGCAGGTGCAAAAGCACAGCCATGCATTATGTCTAAATGTAACGTCAAACCTCCTTCTTTTTACCATCATTTAGTTCTTGCTGTACTAATGAAGAAACAGTCTCCCGATGGGCTAAGATGCTAAAGTCTAATGGCTGATACTTAGAAGAGAGACCTGGCCAGTGCTGAGGTTTCTAAAATGAGAAAGTTGCGGTATTACCCAGGCAAAGACAAGCAAAGGTGCTCTACCTGCAAGTCTGAAAAGCTCGGTATGGACCTCACCGCAGAGCTCTCCACTGCTGAGGACAAGTGTCTATATTTTCATAACTGGTGTTTGACAACTGAAATGTGAGGAAATAACCTCTGCCACATTCTAAACAGCTGACAGAACAAGTACACAACTATTTTACTCCAATTCTTCCTTAGTCTTCTGCCAAAGGATTACATACAATTCTGGACCTGTCCCCATAGTTTCCTCCCAGAGATCTTCCCTTGGAGTGGGTTCTGAGAGAGTTGTTTCCAAACATTTCTATAAAGCTTGATTATAATCTTCCTCCCTCATCTGTCATTCTGATCTCTCTAGTTCTCTTACCCTCTCTTTTTCTCCATTCTGTGTTCCAGGCAAAAATTAATAAGCTGTAAACATGCTTCTGAAAACATGTATCATTTGTCAATCTGAATCTTTTTAAGAAGAAAAGGAATTTGCACTCAGAATTTTTATAGGCTCCTCATCTCAAATTAGTAAAAGACATATATGACCAAAATATTGCAAACATCATATTAAATGGGAAAAACAGAAAGCTTTCCCTCTAAAATGAGGAATAAGACAAGAATGTCCACTATCACCACTCCTGTTTAACATAGTTCTTAAAATAGCAGCCAAAACAATCAGACAAGTGAAAGAAATTAAAGAAAAAAATAAAGGAAAGGGAGAGGTCAAAATATCATCATTTGAAGATGACATGATCCCTTTATTTACAGGACACAAAAGTTTCAACTAAAAAAACTCCTAGAATTAATAACTAAATTTGTCATAATACCAGGACACAAAGTCAAAAACAAAGATCAGTAGCATTCTTATAAATTAAAAAGGTATTCACTGATGTAGAAACTAGGAAAATGATATTCACAGTAGCATCGATCAAAGTTAAATACTTAGCAACAGACCTAACAAGGAAGTGAAAGGCAATGACAGTGAAAATTACATTACTCTGAAAAAGGAGATTGAAGAGAACATGAGAAAATGGAAAGATATCATGTTCCTGGGCAGGCCTAACCAATAGAGTCAAGATGCCCATACTTCCAACACTGATACAGTAAGTCTCCAACTTAGGAGCAAGTTCTGTCTGTTCTGGGAAAAGGTTAAGTCAGAGTCTTTCATAAGTCTGACCAAGTGAGTCTTGTACACCTCTGACACAAATATACAGTGTATATTGTTTTGTGCTTCCTAGAAGTGTCCTCCGCATCACCACTGCTTTTCTGCTTGCTCCTGGACATCCTGAGCTCCGATTGATCACTGTACTACTGTACATTATCACACTGTGCAGTGAGCGCACAGCAATGCAATTGTGACAATGTCCAGCACACACTTGAGCTGCTGTCATGATTTGTTTGCATCTAAGAATGTTCCTAGAGTGAAGTCCATTTGTATCTGGGTAATTCAGACACATACATACATTCAATGCAATTGCAATTAAAATACCAATATATTTCTCAAAGATCTAGAGAAAATAATCCAAAAGTTCATGTGGAACCAGAAGAGACCCAGAATAATCAAAGCAATTTGGATAGCAATAACAAAGCAGGAGGTATCACAACTCTAGATTTAAAGTTATATTACAATGCTACAGTGATAAAAATGGTATGGTACTGACAAATGTACATCAATGAAACTGAATAGAAGAATCAGAAACAACCCTTGATATATTCAACTATTTGATCTTTGGTAAAGGATCAAAACACATGCACAATGGAGGAAAGCTAGCCTCTTTAAAAAATGATGCTGGGAAAATTGGATGTCTGCATGCAGAAGTTCAGTGTAGATTCACATATCTCACCATGTATTAAACTAAAGTCAGTGTGAATTAAAGATCTAAATGTTCAAACAGAAATACTAAATCTGCTGGAAGATAAAATAGGTAAAGCTCTTGAACTGTAGTCAGGTGTAGTGTAGGCAAGGACTTCTGAATAGAATACCAAATGGCACAAGAAATAATATTGAAAATCAACAAGAAAGATCATATCAAATTAAACTGCTTCATATATCAATGCAAACAACCCACAGAGAGAAGAGAGAATCTACAGAAAAGGAAACATTTTTGCTATCTGTTCCTTAGACAAAGGACTAACACCAAAAGTAAAAAAAGAACTCAGAAAAACTCCAGACTGCCCAAATAAAAGACCCAATCAAAAATGGGTATCCAAAATGAATAGGCACTTCTGAAAAGAAGTGCAGATGGCCAATAAACACATGAAAAAACTGTTAATCATTGATGAACATTATGGAAATGCAATTTAAAACAGTATTGAAATACTGCCTTACCCAAGAAAGAATGGCTATGAAAAAATCAAATATTAAATGCTGATGAGGCTGAGGAGAAAAAGAAATCATTATTTATTGTTGGTAAGAATGTAAACTAGTACAACCAGTATGAGTGGTGTTTCCTCAAAAAACTAAAAATAGAAATTCTATCTGACTCAATTGTTCCCCTTTTAGAAATCTTCCTGATAGAGTTAAACACATAATATTACAGTGATACATGCATAACCATGTTTATAGCAGCACAATTTATAACAGGTAAACCTTGGAACTAGCCTATATATCCATCAAAATGAATATATAAAGAAAATGTAATATTTATGCCCAATGGAGTACTGTTCTTCCATAGAAAAGGATAAACTGAAGCATTCATACAGAAATGGATGCACCTTGAGACCATAATGTTAAGTGAAATAAATCAGACACATAAGTTTAAATATTACATGGCTTCTCTTATATGAGAACCCTGAAATATAAATGAAGAGTAAAATGAAGGATACATAATAAGAAGTAGGGAGATCTCTTTAAAATGGGAAGGGAATCAAGAATTGGAGGTACCAGAGAGAGATCGGAGGGGAAGGGGGCAAAAAAGAATGTAAATACGTTATGTACATGTACAGATTCCTCACAATAAATGTAATCATTACGTACTAAAACATGTACTAATAAAGCATGTAATTAAAAAAAATTTTACAGTCCTTGAAATTGCACATGAGTCTTCTTTAGCAACCCTACCAAAGATATATATTTCATCTTTTTTTTCAGTTTTGTCTACTTTTTAAAATTTTATTTTTATTAGTATATGTTTCTAATGTGTGAAGTACAAACATAAACTAATACTTTTATTCCATCTTAGAATACTATTATTAAGTCTGCATTGATTTTCCTCTATAGATATAAAGTATGTTATACAGGTTTTATGCAACAGAAGCATTTGTCCTATGAGCAATGAACTTATCTACAAATTTAAAAAAGGATGTCTGTAGAAACAGCATGTCATTAATCCAAATGACTGAATTATAAATTAGATTTTCACATTTTGTATATTGTGAAGTCTCTGTAGGTATTCATTGTCACATGTTCACTTCATGGTATCCAATATTAAGTTTATCTCTAACCTATCAAAATTTAAAATAAGCAGGAATTTCCAACTAATTTTAGCTCCATGGATTTTATATTGATGCGAATTTAGACTTTATTCATGACTATCCTGATATATTATGGCTTCTCTATTTTCCTTAAATAAGTAAATGAATCATCTGTTTTCATCAGGGTGATTTGAGAGACAAGCATGTGTTTCTGTTCATTTTTCTTTGAATATCTTAATTTGCTGGAGTAATTAAGCAATTCTTAATTCTTCCCAAAGAAACAATTCTTCCCAAAGAAATTCTTCCCAAAGAAACATTTTCAGGAATACTTCCAGTGTCTCATTTGGTAAAATCTTCATGGAAAACCAAAATTAAAAAAAAAAAAAAAAACAGAGAAAATTAATTGCTGGTTATTTGATTTTTGTGAAACAGGACAATTATTTGTATTTGAATCTTGTCAAATGCAATTGTTTATTAAAATCCTAATGTGTTTACGGCTCCTCAGGGCACTGTGATGGACTGGATGCTGTGTAAGAGGTCTCTCGTGTTATCATCTGAAAACACCTGTAGAGAATTCTGGACAGGGGCTGGGGATTTAGCTCAGGGCACAGCACCTGCCTGGCAAGCACAAGGTCATGAGTTTGATTCCCGGTACCGGAAAAATAAATAAATAAATAAATAAAATTTTAAAAAAAACAAAAAAAAAAGAGAGAGAATTCTGGACAAGATAGTGAACACACCTCCTGCTTTTCCCGGTGCCTCCAGCTCCCTTCACAACTCAACAGGAGATTAATTCTAATCTCCCTTTGAAAGTTCAGGCCAGTTCTTTATGGTGCCCACATGTGATTTATGTGACAAGTTTTCCAAATGAGAGTATTAGAAACTAATCTGCCTTATTTAACCAAATTATTGAGAACAAAGTAATTACTATTAATAAGAATAAAGTGACTACTACAACTAGTATAAAAAAATAGCAACAGTAATAAAGGTCGTGGTGATTTAACAGCAGGTATGTTTTATTTAGTGTTTTGTCTTTACACTATTGTGTTAAATTAATTTTGAGGCCAACTGAACTGTCCTATCAGGCAAACATTGTTAGTACCCTCATTTTACATTTAATGGAATTGAGATGCAGAGAATTAAGTGCTTTGTCCAACATGAGATGATAAACAGTGGTGAAACCTAAACTTTATCTTCATCTGTCAGACTCTAGAACTTGTGTTGTAACTACTGTAGTTATACTAATTCTGATATTGTGGTTTTGTGATTCTCTTCGACACTCACAAATCTTTTAAGAATGAATAATCAATGGCTTAGACTTGGCACTATTCATTTATAATCACCTCCTATCAAAGGTGAAGGCACAAAGGGATATCTTTTCTACTACTCTGAACCCTCTTCAAGAAGATTTTTATTTATTTGTTTTTTTGGGTTTTTTTTCCAGTACTGGGAATCAAACTCATGACCTTGCACTTGCCAGGCAGGCACTGTGCCACTGAGCTAAATCCCTAGCCCCGAAGATTTTTCTTAGAGCATGTATAATAAGGAGAATTTTTTAAAAATTAGATTTCTAAAAACAAATAAACATGATGTTCTGGCTCCTTTATTTTGAAATATGTGATAAACTAATCTTTCCCGTCCCCTATTTGGGGCTTAGCTTATACTGCCTTGTAAAAAAAAAAAAAAAAAAACCACATGAACCAACTTATGATCACTATGTGTAACATATGCTAATGTGTTTAAGTAATGACAGCCTCATATATGATTCATATGAATTAGTCAATGTAGAAAGTCTTATATATGCCAAGTAGGAATATCAATTCCATATGTGAGCTGTCATCCATAAATTATTCAATACAGTGGCAAACAAGAAAGAGGAAAAGAAGAAAGGAGGGATGAGAAGAGAAGAAAAGAAATGAGAGGTACAAAAGGAGAAGTAAAATACAGGAGATGTGGAGGAAAAATTCTACTATGAGAGGAAAAATACTTTGGTCTGAAAAATATTTATCAGATGTTAGTGAGGCAAGGTAAACATGGATTTTGCATATATGTTGTACAAACATTCCTCACTGAGTGACCCACCTGCTTAATGACTTTGGACTTACAACCTGCCACTCAGACTTACCAGTATGTCTTTTCACTTTTTGTACAGTTCCATACGTATTGTTTATATAACCTCACTGTCTTTTCTTTGTGCAATACCACTTGTTTATACAGTGAACCCTTGAAATTCATAGGGGTTATATTCCTAGAGCACCCGCAAATTGTAAAAAACTGCAAATTTTAGATATGGTGAGAAAAATGCTCATATATGCTTATTTTTATAGTTTAAGCCATAAATATGCTATGTCTCCTACAGTTATGTAATTTAATTTAAGAAAACACTGTTTTAATAAAGTTTTGGAAGGTACAGGGCATTTTAGCAGCATCTTGGGGATCTCAGAACTTTAAGAACAAAATCCATAGCTACACGTGGTTCAACAACCTGTTAGGATGCAGGAATGCTGGTGCATCTGTCACAGATGGGTTCCAGGGCAACAACCAATCAGTAGCAAGGAGAACTGAATAATGCTCTGGGGTTGGCTACTTGTAAACCTCCACCAATAAAGCAATTAAGGAGGATATTTTTGCTTTCAAGGAAATTAGAAGGTGCGTTTCTGAGAACAACAATTGTTTCTAGGTTGTAAGGTAAGATCCTCCAACCACTGAGGCTGTGAACTCTGAATCATGACCTTGCTGAACTATACTGTACAGTCCTGTAATTTTTGCCTCTTGTACAGTACAGTACAGTTTTATATTTTTGTTTGTTATACACTGCAGTATTGTGTGTAAGTTTTATGCAAATGAAAGCAAAATCATCAAGTTGTAGTTTCATTTGACTATTTCTTTGTTCTGAATATTGTAAGGTACATACTATGTCCAGTTCCTCATTTAGTGACCAATTCAAGGAACGTCCTAGTCACATGAATGGAAGTCTGTCCTTAAGCAAGGGATTTCTGTACGCATTGATTTAGCACATTTATTAACTATCTAATATGTGCCTTGTGTTGTGCTAGATAAACAGTAATGAAAGAAACAATGGATGCAAAGCTCAGCGCCAAGTGACGAAAGTCAATTATAAGGCAAACATGTTAGATAAGTGCTATGGTGAAAATGTAGCTGGAAGATATTCCTGAAATTTTGTGGCCACATGAAGTATTTAAATTGACACCAGAGAGATGAGAAGATTCTCCCTAATTAAAGAACAAATGCGTATGTTATATTTGAAAATGTTCATAATTCAGCAAAGTCATTTTAAGCATCCTGAATGAGTGACTGATGATTCAGATGTTTCACTACAGAAGGGGTTAGTTAGTTAGTTAGTGTGAGAGGAACTTGGCGAAACTGAAATTCCCCCAAAGAATCCTTTAATGCCTTATGTGATAGTGATAGACACAATTAGGACAAACCTCTGACTGCATAGTTCTAAAAACTTACCCCTGACTTTCAATTTGTTGCAGAGTGTAGGGAGGGGAAGGAAAGGGCTGCTAAGAAAGGAAGTTGAGTGGTTCTGTGAGTGTAGGGAGGGTGGGAGAGGGAATCCGTGGAGCCTCGTTCTTCAGAATCCACTGCAGAGAGGACTGGAAAGACGGAGTCTTCCAAATGTAACGATGGCAGCTGTGCACTGTATGAGGCCCCTCTGTGACACGCTTACATTACACACACACACACACACACACACACACACAGAGCCCTTGAAGGAATTACAGACTGTCAATTATAAAAGTATAAAGAGAAAAGCAATACTAACTATTCTGAACATGCAAGTTTCCATACTCTTGAGGTCTTGAGTAATATTCCAGTGATCACCCTGTAAATTCTGTAGGTCAGAGAGATGAGATCGCCGAAAGATGGTTATGAAAACAGTTTGTGGTGATGAAATAGGACAAATGAACAACCCTGCCTCTCTGGCAAAGACAGAAATGGGAACTAAGGAGTACCTGAAAGAAAATTTCATTTGTTGCAATCACCTTTCAGTAGAGGAGAAATAAATAGCAGTTTGTAAAATTTTGGTCTTGCTGCTCTGCCCTCATAGAAAATCTGCTATCATCAGAAGCCAGAGGAAAGGTTATCGTGTGAAGACTTAACCTTGAACCATGAGAGTAACACAGTCTGGTATCTGAAGTCCAGGAGTATAAAAGTGGGTTGGGGTTAGGGTATGTGTTCCAGGGTTGCTGTTCTGCATAAAAATTTACACAGTTGGCTGGGGGTTTAGCTCAGCAGCACAGCACCTGCCTGGCAAGCGGAAGGTCGTGAGTTCGATTCCTGGGACCGGAAAAAAACCAAAAAAAACAAAAAAAAATTTTTTTTTTACACAGTTTAGGGAAAATTAGAGCTGCAATTTGAGAGAAACCTATTGAATATCCACTGGTTATATCAATAATTTTAACTTGAGAAAAAGAAAAATTTGAAGAGGTACTATAAAGAGCTTAACATTTGATTTTGAAAACTAAACAGGAGAAAGTTGCTAAGAGTCCAGCGCTGAAAAGACTGTTGTAAATCATATAAGGGAAAATTATGATTTGTAAAAGGGAGTGTCTAATCAGAAATGGTGTTATTTTAGTGAAAGAGTCAAACATCATAGTCTAAGAAAGTTTAGGACAACATTTATTTTTAGGGCTTTATTTTGTTTTCCCTATACACAGCATAGAGACAATATACTGAATACCAAATATTTAATTTCTAGGTTTAACAATTGGAGTAATTTCATCATATAAACTCTAATTTTGACATTGTTTCTTGAAGTCAATTACAGATATAATATATCATCCCAAAATATTAAGATTTAAAAACATATATCATCATATGTGTCCTCAATACCATTATCACATTTAATATAAATAGCCATAATTCCAATATTCCATAATGGCATGAGAATGCTTGGGCTGTCAAAGCAAATGATCACACATTGGAGGATTTAAAACACAGTTTTGGGGACCTAGGTAAAATATCAAGATGTATAAATGACCTTCTCCCTAGGACAACGGTACAGAAGAATCTTCTCTTTCCTTTACTGATTCTGGAAGGTTCTGGAGACCCTTGGCTTGTGGCAATATAGTTCTGGTTTTAGCCTCTATCTTCCAATGGACTTCTGAACTACATCTTTGCCCATCTTTTCTTGTAAGGATACGAGTCATTAGATTTAGGGACCACCCTAAGCCCAAAAAGACCTCATAAGGAGATTCTTAATTACATCTGCAAAGAATCTACTTCCAAGTAGACCATACTCTCTGTTTGAACAGGGAGTTCAAAATCCCTGTTTGAGCTTGCACTCATCTTCTTGGGCTCACTGTTGGATCTACTACCTCGTCCATATTCAAATTATCTTCTCGTGTATCGTGATATACCTTGAACAACTGGTTTGTTCAAATTATTAAAAAGGCCCATGTATTGGACAGATTATTTATGAGAAATTTTTTCTGACTGATAAAGCAAAATTACTATAGATTTATTTATTTAACATGTATTTATTAAGAAAAGACATACTGCCCTAGGAGCTGGGTATATAATAGTGAATAAAACAAACACTCACTTGGAAGGTAATTCTATGGATTGCAGCACTGTCACATGGCACCATGACATCACGAATGTTGCTTCAAGCTGAGTGAACTCAAGGAAGGGGTTCCTGTGAGGGGATGTAATACTATCTGTTCATTGCATACCTTTTGACTTCTGTAAGGTCCAGATGCCTGTTCTGGGATCTCAAAATTCTTGTCATGTGTTGTCTATTGATTAAATGCTTATAGGTACTTTATAAGCCAGAGTGTTCAATATTGAGGTAGAAAATGAATGGATTAAGGAATAATTAGTAGCAAAGGAACAATTCTACATGCAGAGAAATGTATCTCCTTGATCTGTTTACCTTTATTTTTTAACCAAATGTTGATTGTACTACCTAGTTCTAGATTCTTCTATCAGTTTCCATCAGAATCTGCCACTGAGTTGCAAATCTACAATAAGAAGAAAAGTAAGGAACTAAGTCTGTGTCTCATTTTTTTTAACGAATGCCTTTTGAAAATATATGATTAATTTTTAATATTGCTCTACTATTTTTTGAATGTGTTATGCAAATGAGGGAGTGAGGAAATTTTGTAAAATGCTTGTAGATCCCTGGGTAAAGGGTCTAATTAAGTGACTATTACTATTTTTAATATTTTTCCAGGCATGGTGCAAAATATGGCTGGATAATGTGGCTACCTGTTCCTTGAAATAACCAACCCTGCAGCCTACTAGGGAGGTTATGATCTCAGACTTGTAAGCCTGGTTGAGTCATTAAGTAACGGAGAGCACAATCTAATTAAATTTGACATACTCACATGGGGAATCATACCCACAGGTAGTTCTGCAGCATGGAACTTCGGGAAGGATTTCTTTTTTAAAAGAAAGTTCATTAGAAAGAAGCTGAGGGGAAAAGTTGGAAAATGAAAATTTATGAAATCAGCAAAGGAGCCACTTTACAATATTCCCCTAGAGGAAGAATTAGAGCTGTAAAAATATCAGCAATTTCCAAAAGGTTGTACAGTCTTCTATAGAGTCTGTATGCATAAAAGGTCAGACCTCAGGCAGCAATATTGTGGGACTTGAATTACCATGAACCTTGGTTAAGGACGGCTGTGTCCTTAAACACTGTCACACACAAATAATATGTCATTGGGGAACTTGGCCTTTTTTATTGCTAAAATAAAATCATTACTACAATTTCAATATTAAATACTAGCTTCAACCACAATATCGTCACTGTAATAAAACTATGTAGTGTTTTTTTCATATTTTTCTTTAAGTGCTTATCAATATTTCCTTTAAATCTCTGTACATTTTACATGGATGACGTGCTAACTTGCGAAGCTCTTATACTCTTCTACTTATAATTATAGCCTACATATTTGCAATGCTTTCTATATACTTAGATATTTTACTATTATGTAGATTCAGAATATTTTAATGAATTGATAAAACACATTCTAAGGCACTTAACTTGGTTTCAACTTTTTATTACTATAGATTTGCAATTAATTTTTGACTATTTAAAACAATTACTGTGAAGAATAAATAAATACTGTTAATAAGTAGTATAAATAGTGGAAAAATGAATACAATTATTTTGTCCTTTCTTGACTGAGATAACCAGGAATGTCATTCTCATTTTGACATGTCTATAACTTATGTAAAAGTTCTACACATTTACTATGTCACCAGGATTTATGAATATATTTTAACCTCAACCAAATCTAGAATTGATTATATATTTTGCATTTAAAAATTAATCTGGGTTAATGATTTCTTAAGATTCTTTACTTTGCATTGTGCCTCCTACACCAAAAAGAATGTTTTTTCCTTTTGTGCTGCTGATGGATTTCAAAGAGAGGACTTTTATGGAAAAGCCACAGACATTTAAGTGCTATTTCAAAATGAGAGAATGAAACATGAGATGTATTAGAAGCAATAAAAATATTAAATTCCATAGAGCCCAATCCTGGCTTTTTTTCACTTTTTTTTTTATTGGTATGTGCTTAACATACATAACGATTACAGTCCTTATGAGGAGATGGTACATGTACATAACACATCTTAATTATTTTTGCTTCCCCTTCTGCTCTCTTTCCCTCCTTCCATATCTTGGGTCCTTTCCCTTTTGCAAAAGATATACAGCAATACATCAGTTCTTGAACACTGCTATTTGCAAACTATTGAATTTGCAAACAAAAGCACTGGGCAAAATTTTTCTCCTGTTTGCAAACTCCACGTCAGGTAGCAAACTTGACCTGGCCATCTTGCCCTTGTAAACACAAAAGCAGCCACCTTCCTCAAAAATCCTAAAACAAATTAAATTCACAAACTGAGGTACCACTGTGTCTACCTATTTCCTATTATCTATCTTCTATTTTGCTCTTTATTTATATTTTGTGTTTCTCATCCAAGAGAAAGCATGCGATATAGTAACTGGTGCACATTGGTCTTCCTTTCCTTCCTTTGCCATGCCCTGCTACACAATTTCTGCCCATAGAACAAAACTCTCAAACACAAACTTAATTTAACAGATATCATACCCAGACTTACAGTGCCACTAACAAAATTAGGATGGAAAATTATGTTTAAGACTTTCCCTACTCAACTTAAGTACTAGATAAAGAAATGCATTTATACCCTGAAGAGCAAACTTAAAAAATGTAAAATGATCACCAAATAAGTAGTTATTAAAAAGCAATTTCACTCATGGCAGGTGACTGTCAGCCCATAGGATGCCAGCACTGTGGAAATGAAAGAGTATCTAATTGATTTTTAAGTCATAAAATAGGCATAACTTCACAGAATGCTAGAGTTTGAAGAGTCTTAGGGTTCACTCTCCTTTTAAAAATAAGAAGCATGCCCAAGAGGTAAGGTGGTTCTAATATCACAAAGCCAGTTAGTGTTGAAGACAAAACTAGGACCTGAATCAGTGGATGTATATAATCCCCTCTTTAACAGTTTTACTTCAGTAAATAGAAATCATCCTCACTACCAGGTGATGGGTGTGAGAGACCAGTGAGATGACACCATCTTCTCAGATTCCGTGCATAGTGGATGCTTAGCAATGGTCTGTGGAATGGATTTGCACACTGTGAGACTTGGACCAAGAAGTCTTTCAGGGACAAGAGTAAAAATAGACCTTGTCAGTGTTTTTGCTTCCCCTCACCCATTCTTACTCATACACCCTACCCAGATGCCCACATAGAAATGCATACATATACATGTTTTTTTCTTAAGATTACATAATATTACACATGGAGGTTTGCAAATTATTCTCTGCAAGCTCTATGTTCCATGGCATATTTCCAGTCAAATTGGGGATAGAGGAAGTGAGACCAGGGCTTTCTTGGGTGCCTCACATAGCAATGCTCCATAATGCCTCTCTCACACAAATAAGCATAAGGTCACCCAGGTGCATTTGGAAATCAACTATATAAACAAGTTCTTTGACAAGTGCACTGCAGGGGCCCAGACAGGGGAAAGACGTAATGGCTTCCTTCACTAGTTAGGAAGTAGGGTCAGAGAGAAGGAAGGGCTGTAATGTAAATTTGGGGAGGTGGGCTTCAAAATGTGTCTCTGTTAGTTTATCAGACGTGTTGATTTGGGTAGGGTTTAGTTGCAGAATGCCAATTTTGTTGTTTATAGAATGTGATTATGTTTTTATACAGGCCATTTTTATAATAAAATGAAGTCATATATGGGATCAAGTAGCCTATGTATTTGAAATAAATGTTTTATTTACTTTCATTGTTTCCCCTTTTCTGTATCTGAAAGCCAGGGTTGGAAACATGCTTCTTGAATCCCATTTAATGCTCTTTTGACCACAGAATGGCTGCTTATTCTGACTATGTCAGAATTGTTTCCTATCCATCATGCTTGATTACAGCCAGAGATAAGTGGTCCCCAAGTCCCTTATCTCATTCCTTGGTTCCAGTTTTATAAATACAAATCCTGAAACTCCTGAAGGTCTGATGCTCTAGAATCCATAATGGCTTCTCTATGTTACAAAAACTATGGACACCTGATGGAATAAGAAATTGGTCTTTCAAACTGCTAGCCTTCTCTAATGTTTTGTAACACAAAGTGTCCCTAAATCCCAGTACCCTCTTTGCCAATGACTGATAAATTATCTTGTATCACCTACTTACCCATTCTTAACTTCTCTTCAAATCTTAGCTCCCTCGGTCACTTGTCACTGTTTGTTTGGATTTTTGTTCTGTTTAAAGTGTTTCTTTGTGTGTGTATGTGTGTGTATAGGTATATATACAGTGTCTATTATATAGTATATCTATTTATATATTATAAATATTGTGCATTTATGCATACATATGTAAACATGATAGCAAAATGGCAAGGACTTATTAAAATGTTTAGAGTTCTAATTTCCCCACATCCTTATCAACACTCATTGCTTTTTGATTATAACAGGTGTGAGATACACTTCATTGTACTTTTGATTCATATTTCTCAGATGATAAACGATGTTGGGCATTTTTCACACCCCTATCAACCTCGTTTGTATTTCATCTTTGGGGAAATGTTTCTTCAATACCTTAGCCCATTTTTACAGCTCAGATTATTAGGTTTCTTTTTTTTAAATGTATGACTTTCTTGTGTATTGTGGAGAATAACTTTATTAAATATGTGTCTCACAAATACTTTCTTCCATTCCACAAGTTGTCTTCATTGTGTTGGTTGTCTCCCTTGGAGTCCAGAAGCTTTTTAGCTGGATGTCATTTCACTCATTTATTTTTGTTTTTGTTTCCTGGATCCCTTGTGTAACTGCTGATGAGAATGCAAAATGCTGCAGTCACTATGGGACACAGTGCAGAGGCTCTTGTAGAAATTAAAAAATAGAATTATCATATGAGCCAGTAATTGCACTGCTGGGTGCATATCTAAAATAATTGAAATCAGGATCTCAAAGAGGTATTAGCACTCTCATGTTTATTACAGTATTATTTGCAACTCTCAATAAGTGGAAACACATGAATGCCCATCAAAACCTGGGTGAGTAAAAAATTATGAACATGTGAGGTGGGATATCATTCACCCTTAAAAACAAAGGTGATTCTATATTATGAAAAAGCATGGAAGAAACTTAAGACTGTCATGGTAAGGGAAATAAGTCACTTGCAAAAAGATAAGTACAGTGCTGCCTGATTGATGTGAAGTATCCAAAGTAATAAACTCCATAGAATGAAGGAGTGGAATGGTAGCTGTCAGGAGCTGGGAATGGGACAAAGGAGAGTTGACAGTCAAGTGGGCATGATGTATCAGTCAAGCCAGATGAATAAGCTTTAGAGCTCTACTGTAACACATTGTAATGATACTCAACAAAAGTGCCTTTTATACTTAAAATTTATTAAAAGTCTATAGCTCAGCAGCACAAGTGCCTCCCTGGCAAGGGCAAGGTCCTGAGTTTGATTCCTGATTAAAGAGATTAAAAAGTTTCTTACCAAAATTAATGTTTTACATATGTAGGGTGTTTTGTTTTTGTTTTTTTAATGCTGGTGCTCTAGACCAGAAACATAATTTTGAACAGGAAATTTGAAATCATTCAGAGCAAGGACATTCTCAAACAGAAATCACTAAAGCTTGTTACAGTGTGGAGTCCTCATAGATGATAGGTTGGCATTTGGTGCATATTGTTACCTTCTAGGATTGGTTAAATCCTTAGTCTCCATCTCCATTTTCTCATATCCACTCTGTAAGTCTACCTTTTCTGACACTTATTGGACCTTCTCATTCTTGAACAGTGAGTACACGGAAGGAAAGATCCCATTTCTTCTTTTTCACCATCTCTTCCCAATGCCACATGTTTGTCTCCCATCCCTGAGTACCAGGACCACATGATCCAAGGACCCAGTGTTTTTCATACATTGAAGACTTCTCAGGAACAGCACACATGTTGAAAGTGCTACAAGCTAAACACACTCTGCACCAAGCTCTGAAATGTACTGCTTTTTTACCTGAACCACAGCTGGAATAAAATAAAAGGCTCCCTCAAAACCTAGGTAGTGGCCTGAGATGGGAGCCTTTTGGGGACCACCATGCTGCCCTCTGCCTCCCTTATTATGCAAATGCAAATAGAGTGGGATGGAGGTTGAAAACACAAATGCCAGGATCAGAAATACTTAATTTCAAGCATCAGGCTGGTTAAATTACTTAACCTCTTTATTACTCAGTTTTTTCAGTTGTAATTGAGCATATCACTATCTGATAATACTTTTGGACTAATAAGAAGAAAATACAATGCAAAATATTCAACACAGAGCTAAGCACATGGTAGCATGTTAAAATAAGTGAAAAGAAGGCTTAAATCCAATGTGCTTCCTGCTAGACCGTAAGCTGCTTGAGGCAGGGCCTATGGTTTTATCAATCAGAACATAGTATATACTTAGTTTAGAAGAAATAAACACAAGATTGCATGCATTTGTGAAAAGATCATAAAGCCAAAGCTCAAAGAATTAAATAACTTGTCCAAATTCAGCCTTTGCTAGAAGAGATAGAATTTGAGGCCAGAATTATTATACTTGATGTTGCCAGTCTCTTTTATAATGTGAATGCTTTCTTTAGTTTCTTTATTTTTTGAAGGGTTAGCACTTGCTTTTTTTGAGCTCTTCAGACTTGGTGATGAAAACAGCCATAAATCCTTAGGACGTGATATTAAAGTGTTTTGGCTCAGTTACCTGCGTGAATTTATCTGTTTGGTGAAGGTGTGGGCTTATACCACAACAGCTACCAGCAGTGAGAATTAATCTCCTGAGTCTTAATTAAAACAGTCTTTGGAGTATACAACTAGCTCAGGAAGTGCCAGAAATCTCATTTGAAAGCTTCCTGATTGTGATATTGCCAATGTCGTGTTGCAGATTCAAGAAACTTGGGTGTTTGGAATAAGCTTAGGATAAGAACAGCTTCATTTTAAGTGCTTATCGTAACCACCAAACCATCTGTTCTTCTTCCATCATGATTCTGAACAGTGCATAAGAACTAGCATTCCTCTTCCTGTCCCACTTTGCATCCGAGCAAGATCTATTTCCAAAGGAGTTTATTTGTCTCCTTTCCACATCAAGTAAAGCAGAACCTAGCTGTGAACATTGCAACAGAACTGAAATAATTTCCACGCCTTTCTAATACCTCCTCTCCAACACTTCTGAAATTTCCTGTTTTAAACGCATAGCTATTTCAGTTAAGTTGCTTTTTTCACTCTTCATATCCAATTCATTACTATGCCTGTGAAGTTTTTCCCTAAACGGTTTCTTGTATCTCTACTTGTTTTCTTCACTTCATGGATTACATTATAAAAATTTTTTTCATGGTTTATAGATCCACTGTTCGTATTATCTCATATAAGAGGTAAGGCAGAAGATATATAATTTGGTGCTGTGCTTTGTCAGAAGATGTACAGTGCTCATAATAAGCCCAGTGAATGAGAACTTTCTTCTCTGTCCCCATCAGACCGTGCCCGGAATCCCTGGGACATAAAGAGCACCAGCAAACTAAAGAAGATCCTCTGCAGAATGATCCAGACAGTGATGTCCCCAGAAATTGTAGGAGGTGAGGGACAAATAGAGAGCCCTGAGAGTTTCTTTGAAAATAACAAAAGGCTACAGGATAACCTGACATGGTTATAAAGGGATGTCACATCGTACGGGGGTTCAAGTCATTTTTCTAACACTTGCATGGATAAAGCTTGAACCACTGATTGGAGATTGGATAGGTAGATTTCAGATTCATCTCAAGAAGAATTTCTAATGTTCAGAGTTAAGTGAAAAGGAACAGGCACCTTGTGAAGAAATGACTTGCCTGCTAATGTAGTTGCTGCACCAATTCCAAATTTCGTAGGCAGTATCGGTACATAAGGAAGGGAAGTAACCCACAATATGTATGGAACCCTTTGCCGTGCTGAATAGTTGTGATTCTGCAGTCATCTGAAGCTTATTCTTCACCATTTTCATGGATAAATATCTTTGCATTAATCAATTCACCTGCCATGATTTACTCTGATTTCTGTGCCAGCGCACACACAGCTGCTCCCTGGGTAATTTCTGCCCATCATCTTCTTCAGTGAACATCAAGGCATCTTCTCCATTTAACTTTATGTTTTTGGTTTTTGTAGCAGCTGAGTAAGGGTTCAGGTTAACAGTCAGTGAGAAAGACACCAAGAAAGTGATCAAACCAAACAAAACCAATGACTTGAATGCTAGAGGAGTTTATTTTCCTCAAGAAGTAGTACAGAAATGGGAAGGTGTGTGTGTGTGTGTGTGTGTGTGTGTGTGTGTGTGTGTGTGCTGTACTAGGGATTGATCTAAGGGCCTTCAAACTGAGCTATATACTCCTGCCCCCTGTAAATTTTGAGCAGGCTGGTCTCAAACTTACAGTCCTCCCGCCTTAGTCTCCCAGAGAGCTGGGGTCACAGGTGTGCATAAGCACGTTCAGCATGATGGGCAGTGTTAATAAAAGTGATTTGGTAGCTTCAGTAAGTGGCCTCCATCTCTGGAAATCAAGCATGTTTTCCTTTCCTCCCCTCTTGCATCAGCTGGCTCTTACAAAGCTACCAAAGCACTGAGCACTCAGTTCTTTAAAGAGCAGGCTTGGAAGTGGCACACAGAGAAATTGCCAGACTTGGCCACAAGTTTATTTTCCACTGCAAGGGAGACTGAGGAACAGCAACTCTTGAGTCACCAAGGAACGGCTAGCTAAGAATCCATTACAGATGAAAGGGGCATGGGTGTTGGATAGCATCGCAGCAGTAGGACGCAGCAACACCTCAGCAATTTTCCATCATTATTTATTTACTTATTTGTTTGTCACTTTCTATTTATGGCAGTAAATTTTCAAGCGTCTCGAGAACAGGAACAATATCTCCTATTCTGATCCTTCCAACCTTCGCGTCTCCGGCATGGTGCCTTGTACATGCTGAGTCCCTAGTAATTTTTTACTGAATGGAGACACAGAAGAACAAAGAAATAAAAATGACTCAATGTATTATTTGCAATTCCCATTACTATTTCTTGGAGTTTATTTATTTTCTTTTCTTTCAGCTCTTCTAAGACTTTAAAAAATATTTAGTCACAGACTATTGTGATTCAGTATTTCTCTTCTTCTCATTACTCTTTTTTCCTGCATAAGGATTACTCTGTCGTGCTTCTTCCCTGCTGGTACTGCGTAGCTATTTAAAGGCACATGCAGAGCTTATATTCTATGGGCCTTGGGCCACAAGACACAACCTGACTCCTTTCCCTGCAGGAGCATTTTCTCAGAGAGATTAGCAGTGTACTTTCACTTTCAGCTGGAGTTGAATGAGTTATGTGGCATTTTGTAATACGATCAACTGTTAGGTTAGAACAGGATTTGACCTACACAGTTGAGCTTAATTTACACACTAGCTGAGATAATGATAAGCTTTGTAGAAAACAACTTATTTTTAATCATCATTTGTCATTTAGTTCCATTAAGACTTTCCAGAGAAATTCATATGTTTAAAACGTGTGGCTTTTGTCCTATCCATAATTTTAACATCCTCTCATTTTAGTAAGGAGTCTCTGAAAAAAGCCACTTAAATATCCTACAGAGTTTCCTTAAAAATATTATTTTACTGTGGTAAGAACACACCAGGAAGTCTATCCTTTTAACACATTTTTAAATGTACAATGCATAATCATTGACTTAGTGTATGTGGTACAGTGGATAACTAGAGCTTATTTGTCTTGATTAAGTGATACGTTATGCTCTTTGATTAGTTACTTCCCATGTTCCCATACTGTCAACCCCTAAAAGCCACCATCCCACTCATTGGATCCATATATTTGATTAATTTAGACAGCTCATGTAAGTGGAATCTCATAGAGTTTGTCTTTTCTCACTGGTTTGTTTCACTAGGACAATGTCCATCACATCTACCCATGTTCCTTCTGTATTGTAAAATCTCATTTTTAAGCACTGAACAGCATTCCATTGTATGTATATATCACATTTTCTTTATCCATTCATTGCTGATGGCTATTTAGTCTATTTTCACATCGTGTGTATTGTGAATACTGCTATAGTGAACATAGTAGATATAATATCATTCTAAGATCTCTATTTCAATTCCAAATGATGCAGCTGCTATGCAAATACTATGGCTTTCATAAAAATCACAAAATAGTACTTCATAGGATCCAGCAATCCTGCTTCTAGGTGTAATTCACAAATTTTCTAAGAGATTTGGGAAAGCACAACAAATCTGCATGATCTTTAAATATACATTTTGAACATACTTTTTTTGTGGTGCTAGGGATCAAACCCAGAGCCTTGCGCATGCAAAGCAAGAGCTCTACTACTGAGCCACATCCCCAGCCCCAAATATAGTTTTAAAGTGTAAAAATTACACGATAATTTTTTGCAAATTCTCATGTTATAGGAACTTCAGCCATAATGATGAGACTGACAAACTGTACATTCTTCATTCAGGTTAGAGGTTCATTGCAGTAAAACAACAGAATTTGGCACTGTTTCGTAGTTAGTGACAACTAAGTCACTTCCCTGCAACCTGCTGTTCCCCAATTTCTATACCCCAGTACATGCAGCTACCATTACAGTGGACCTACTGATAATGCAACAAGGAACAAGTACTACCATATACTTGTGCTGTAAAACCCATTTTGATGATTTTTAGAAGCTTTGAACATGAGTTAGAAGATCATTAAATGCTTAAATAAATATTTGTAGTATAAATTCAGAAGAGTGTTTTTGAAGCTCATTTTACTTCTGTAGTTTCTTTGAAGTATTATATCTCTGAATGATTCTCTAAATTAACTCTCTGTTTTAACAAACGGTGAGAGTGAGATTGCAAAGTGAATATGCTGAGAAAGATATCTGTCAGTATTGGCTCATTTCTTAATTCCTTCTCTATTCTATTTAGAGTTGGAGTTTCTTTTATTGTGATCTTCATCAGGAAATATTATGGTGTGGCCATGAATAAAATAAAGTCCTTCACCTTTAGCATTTTAAAAATTTGTCAAGAAGGTAACATTCCTCGCAAGTCATTTGCACCTAAGATTGAACTTTGTGCATTTTTCCAGTTGGATGACCATAAGCATTCTCTCTACTCCAACTCCATTTATTTGATATCATAGCACACATGGGTCATTATTGTCAAGAAGTACTAGACTGTGAATGCCTTGTGGCACTCAACAAACCATGTCAAGCAATAAAATCCTGTGTCACTAGATTGAGGAAAAGCCTCCCTCTTTAGCTATGTTTCCATATTCTTCATCACAATAAAAACATGACTATAACCTGACTACTCTCTTCTATTACATATGAGGAAGCACAATGGAATGCTGACCCAAACTTTCATTCATGGAACCAGTGCCTCCTGCTGTCATTTCTCTGCTGCCTAGCCCAGCATTTTGTTCATTTCTGAAAATAAATGTGGAAAGATGGTAAAGTTCTCATTAAAGAGAAAGTGATATGGGTCTCTTCCTTTGAGATGAATTCTGATCCCAGTTATGTTGCTTTTCAATTATACTTAGTAATTTTATATGTTTCTAGGGTACACTATCATAATTCTATACATATAAATGTGTATAGTAATAAAATCAAAGTAATTGACATTTCCCCTTTCTGATATGCTTTTCATTTTTTCCAGTTGGAAATCGGAGTTCTCCTTTATTTGCTCATGTAATAAATCGTTGCATACTATAGTCACCCTGTTGTACTGTAGAGCACGGAAACATTTCATCTATGTAATTGAGTTTTGTCACCGCTTAGCCAACTGTTTTGATCCCTTTTCATCCCAGTTTTCCGGTCCCCTAGTGACCACTATTCCAGTCTCTATTTATATGAAATAAATGTTTTTGGCTTGCATATGTGAATGAGATCCTGTGACATTTGTCTTTCTGTGCGCAGCTTGTTTCTCTTAATGTAACTTTCTCTAGATTCTTTCTTCTTGCCATTATTTACAGAGTCACCTGTCTAACGTGGACTGGCATTCCATTATATATACATATACCACTTCCTTTGATTCCACACATTGGCTTTTATGAATACTGATGCAGTAGACGTAAGACTGTGGATAACTTTTCAACAAACTGACTTTATTTCCTTAGTGGTTTTATCTTTTGGTTATCTATTTCTGATTTTTCATTTAAGCATTTACTATTAAAAGTCATCTCTACTTCTGGTTTATACTATTGTATTTATGTTTCTAAATCATCACCATTATCATTGCAAATAAAACACAGGGCTCCAAAATTAAGTACAGGGTATTTATTTTTTAAGTAGTCTCCTATTAGATGAACAGGAAAAAGAAATCTTAAAAGGTTACTTGAGACTCTGCACTAAGGACAAAATTCCAACCAACTCATTCATCACTGTCTGCTTTTCTTTGGAGTCTTCCATATCTATTTTTGTTTCTCTAAACTAAAAACCTCTGTCTATTTCCCACAAATATGCACATGGTATTTATGCACTAAAGTCACAGCAAAATTAACAGCCAGATCTGTTTGAGCCTTCCTGGCTTATATAATCACATGTATTCAAAGAGACTGACAAACTATATGCATAGAAACAAAAGAAATTCAAAACTAACACATAGTTTAAAAATAGAGTAGAAATTTGGGAAGTTGTTCATATAAAAAATTTGAGAAAAGGTATGTGAGAAAATGTTATAGCTATTCATGATAAAAATTTAAATTGAAGTTTATTTTCATATTTCATAAAGAAAAACTTCTGAAAACAATAGCATATTAATGGTGAAATTCATTTAGGAATAAGACATGATCTCTCTGAATACTTCATAGTCGGTAAAGTAATACAAGTAAGAGAAATAAAAGAGCTGAAGATTGGAAAGCAAGACATAGAACTGTTACTATTTTTAGAAAGAAAAACAATTCTTTACATGAAATTAGAGAGCATATAAACTATTAGAACCCCAAAATAGCATAAGAAGGTGATTAGATATAAAATGTAATATATATCAATTGTTTTGTGTATTTTAGCAACAAAGAACACATTTCAATGTGTCTTCTCCTCTGGTAACTTGAATAGAGTTTACCTCCAACGAGTGGAGGCTTAGATGCTGACAGTGCAAAGAGATGCAGACTTTCAGTCCAGGAAGCAAAGTAGTAGCATCCTGGGGCAGTTTGCTTACAACTTAGAAAGGCTTTGTGGCATGTGAGTGGCTCAGACTAGCATTGAATATGTGCAGGAATGAGCCAAAGACAGGACGTGCCTGGGTGGGACAAAGGCGGTCCTGGCTGAGGGGCTGTGTAACAGAGGGGAGTGAGGGCAAACTCAGAACTGCAAGTGCCACAGAATAAAAGCGTAGACCTTAGGGGAGGAGGCCAGTCTAGCTGCCTGTCAGGTCACATCACTGAGTAGCTTCCTGGGAGGGGTCATTATGGTTTTCTAACTACTGAATGGAAAATCTTGGTATTTATGCTGACTAAAGACGAAGATGTGCCCATTGGTCTCTCCACATTTGGTTAAAAGTCCCATTTTTCATTGGTCAGGAAAGTCTTCCGTCAAGGTCTGAGTGGGTGGGGGTTTACTCCAAGCCTGCAGAGCTTTTAACGGCTTCTGTTTCTGTGTCCAGCCTTAGCAAACAGTACATTTTCCTTTTACAAAAGTAAGGCAGAGTGGCTGGATCTAGATCAGAGTCCTTTTAAGGGGTCTCTTAATCTGTCGGCCACAGAGAGCCACTGAAACGCTCCAAGAGAGAATGACACAGACAGATTTGGGCCCTGGAGGCCGGGGCCTAGGAAGATCCTGATGGAGTCACAAAAATGGGGAGACTATCCACGACTGTTCCAAAGAGAAATCAATTTACTTTTATGCAAAGACACTAAAGGAACAAAGATGAGTAAGACGCCATCCCTGCCTTCCTCAAAAGTGTTAACATTTTGAATGTTTGGGTGTGCTTGGTGTAAAGAAGCAAGGCTGTTTATAAATCTGTGCTGGCTGATGGTGCCTGAGCTTTACCAGGGTCTGGAGGAGGCTCTGCTAGGAATGGCAATTAACAGTCTGGGCACAAGCTGGGAGCCAATGCATGCAAATGAAAAACAAATAAACCTGAAGGTGGGGAGAGGGAGGTACAGTGGGGAGGGATAGAGAGCAGATGAAATAGCAAACCCACCCATCCGATGAATTCTTCTCTTCTCTCATTTTCAGACTGCACAGGGTTGGCTGTGCGTGCACCTCCCTTGTTAATCTCTTTTTTGCATCCCTGCTTTTGTGGCTGTCAGAACTCCATATTATGCAAATTGGACTTAAGCAATTAAGGCAATAATGTTTCCCTTGAAGAGTTTGACAAGGTGGTAGAAGCTTTGGCTGAATTTCCAGGACAGGAGCTAGGATGCTTATTTACCTACAAATAGAAGAGAACAGGAAAGGCAAAACATTGCAGCACCAGGCTTACCTGAGCTGGGATCCTGCCTTTTCTTGCTTTTCTTGGTTGCTTCAAAGAAGAGCAAGGGGTCACTCCACAGCATTAGTGGGTGGTAAATTTAGAACAAATGAACACTTTTCACAAGATGCAGCTTTAACCTGTTGAATTCACAGCTGCTGAAGGCCACTGAATCGATTTCTCAGGCAGGATTTTAAAGGGGATTGGGGGATTTCATGACAAATACCATTGGAAGCCACTGGCGTTGTGTGACTCCTGTTTGCGGTCATGAACTGATTGACTGAAAGCTAGAGAGAAGCAAGGCCAGGAAGGCAGATTTTCTCTGTGATAGACTGAATAGAATTGCACAATAGATGGAAATGTCATAACCACCTTCCTCTGTAAACATGCACTGAAATAGGAACAACGCATCCCACATTTCTGTACTTGGGGCATAATACTCAGATGATGTTGTCCTCCATTTGAGCATGTGGCCCAAAATCTCATCTCATGGCTCACTAGATAATATCCTCTTTCTCGAGGTTGTGTGGTTGTAGCTCCTTGAAATGTTAGATTATCAGCAGGGAATGGTGCCCTCCCTTCTGTCCACTGTTTAATCTTTACTCTTTAGCCTTTCTCATTAGTTGATCAACAGGTGATTAAGGGCTATCTGTTGTATGTTCGTGTGTGTGTGTGTGTTTGTGTGTGTGCATGTGTATGTGTGTGTATGTGTAATGCAAAGTAAGGCTGTGAACATCAGCAAAAGTGTAAGACCTCTCATTCCCCACTCTTAATGGTCTATTACCATAACCTTCACACACAATTCCTTCTACGTGCACATTAATACCATGTGTCAAGTATATTCCACCTTCTCCATTCCAAAGATGTAAGATCTGCCATGCAATGTTGGTGCCTAATATCAATACCTACATGTCTACCTTCCCTTAATATTTTAAACATAATGATATTAACTACAACCACTTTCTTCTTTGTTCCATAAATTCAACAAAGAACCAAATTCCTACCCATGTGCCCTGAAATGATTTTCTTTTTTCAAGAAAGGCTCTAATTAAGTATTATTTGCCTAACCTAATGCAGTCTTTTTTCTGTTCTCACTTTACTTGACTAGAGTACAGCACTTCATATCATTAACCTTCTTGAAAGCATATCTTTCCTCCATTATACTTTTAGACTACTCAGCCTATAATTGTCTGTCTGATTCTATTCATTCATCCATTTTCTCTCTGTTCATTCATTTATTCTCGTACATATATATTAAATTTCCCCTTTGCACTAAGAAATATAATAGGTTTTGAAAACACAAAATTAAACAAGTCATAGTCCCTATTTTAAAGAAACTGCTTCACAGAGGATGAAGTATAGCTAAATGAATTATCGTAATATAGCCAGATAAGGGTAACAGGACTGCAAACAGGGTATGATTCAAGGCAGAGAGAAATCATACCTAACTGGTCAGATTGAGTGTTAGAAAGCTATCCTGGAAGAAAGAACAATTGAACTGAGTTTTAAAATTTAAGAACAGCTTAATCACATAGTACTTAAAAGTAGCCATTGCCAGGCCTGTGAGCCTTGTTCTACTTACTTCACCTTTGTATGTATAGCTGTTAGCCCAAAAAGCTGATAATTCACAAGAAGACATTTCAACACTAATTTCCCTAAAGTTGTGGTTTTCTAGTAGAAATTTCCACCAAAATGCATCCTAGTAGAGATTTCTATAAATTTTCTTCTGAACATCACCCCCATCTACAAGACTTTCTTGTTAGAGTACAGAAGCTTAGTTAATAATGAACTCAGTCAGTCACTAACACTTGAAGGTGCAGAGGAAGTGTTGAGCTGCTCATTCTGCCCCCTTAATATACACAATACATTAGTCACTAGCTTCTGGAGAGTCTACCTTCCACAGGAGCATCAAGTATGTGTTCTGCTTTTTATCTCTATAACTGTCCCCTTTGCTATCTCTATTTATAAACAGTAGCCTCCTACCATTTAGTTTGCCTGAATTTTAGTCTCATAGAAATGTTCATAAAGTAAAGCCCATGCAGTTTTAGCTCTTCATCCCCCACCTCACCTTTTCAACATCATCTTGTCTCATTCTTTGATCTTTACCTTGCATGCTAGCCATGCTGAGTGGCTCCTGCTTACCTGAATGAGGCATTCATGCTTGTATTTCTGTGCCATCCTCCATGTCACTTCTCATGTGCCATTTCTCACCTGCCCATCTCCTTTCTCTGACAGGTGACATTCAGTCAACCTTCCTCATCCTGGATCAATTCCCATGAATACCTATATGCCATATCTATATAAACATGTCCAAATTATAACAGAAAGCCAGGCATGGTGGCACATGCTTGTAATCCCAGCACTCGGAACGCTGAGGCAGGAGGATCATTGCAAATTTGAGACCGGCCTATGCTGCATAAGTGAGCCTAAGGCCAGCCTGAACTGCGTAGTGAGACTCTGTCTCAAAAAAAAAAAAAAAAAAAAAAAGAACTTATAACATAGCATATATGTGTTTGCCCACTACACTGCGCATCTTTGAGAACAAGGACTGGGTCTGGAATCAGTGCTCAATATGTGCCCAGCAAACATAGCTGCAGAATGACACTGTGCGTTTTCTGACTCATGGTTCCCAAATAATATTTTCTTATTACTACAGAAAATCTGTAATAAATGATGTAATGTTAGAACAGAGGAATTAAGATTATACTGGCAAAAAGGAAAACAATCTAAATGATTAGGTTGCAGCATCTGCTGCCCTGCCTAGAAAGTTAGAAAGTATAATAGGGAAGACTGGAAAGAGTTGACACAGAGCTTTAAGTAGTCTTTAACTTAACACGCTGAGTCTGTAGAGTTGTAACTTGTCCAATCCAGCTGAGTAAGGTGAGTTTGCACGCTTCAAACTGCTCTGGAAACTATGATTGCCTGGCACTGTAGTTTTTAAAAAGATGATGTTGTCTGCATCTTGAAACAGCTGGCTCTGTGTGAGTTGTAGAGGTGAGACGGTTGCAAGGAGGAGTGACAAGGACAAAGATATAAATCGCCTGCCTAGAGCTGGCATTCACGCTGTCCTCTTCACGTTCACCCAACTCCACCCTGGATAGATAGAGAACAAAGAGAAAGGTAGCGATAGAGGGTGGGTGATGGTGACGGAAGCCAGATGGTGTGTGTGCCTGTGGAGGGATACTCTGGTTTGCAGGCTGTGCAGAGGACACCATTTTATATGGAACTGCAGATAGACAGCATCTGTTACTGGGAAGAGAAAGTTGGAATGATGAGGAGTTAAATGGACATTTGGTGAGGTACACGCACATTGGCCCACACTAAAGGAAAAACAATGATTATGAAGAAGCCAAGTGATGGGATATTTTCAAGAGTCAGTGAAAAGTTAATCACTCTATCCAGAGGGTGTGGGCGACCAAGAAAGACGTGAGATCCTGAATGAAGTGATGCCTGCACTGAGAATAATCCAAAGGAGAGGCTCCCGGAAAGAACAAGGGAAGAAAGGGGTAGCAAGATCAAACTGTGAGAGAAAAATACACCTCACCTCTTTAAAACTGTACTCAAGCACTAGCTTTATGCTTTGACTACCTATAATGAAATAGATTTTTAGACAAGAAAAATGTTTGCTATTTTTTTCCTAAACTCTTCCTCTGTTCTTCTCTTCCATATATTTCTCATAGAAAACTGGAATTTTATCCAGGGAACAAATAGCTCAAATAAAACTTCATGAAAAATGAAAAGTATAGCTTACATAGTACAATAGAAAGGAATAGAACCAATGTATTACTTATCACAGTCTACTTGGAGCAGAATGCTCAGATGCTTACATCTGACCACTGGGAAATTTGCATGAAATGAATGAGCTTAGTGAAATTCTCATCAATTCAATTGTTGTCAGCAAATATGTATTGGTAGTTGGACCCTCTGTGAGGTTCTGTGTATAAAAGGAGGAATAAGATAACTAATAGTATTTACAGGGGATTGACTAGAGCCAGGAATTATGCTAGTTGCTACAGAACAATGAAGCCTAACACCAGTATTACTGAGCATCAAAATTTGTCCCTTTGAGTTATTCTGAATAGTCTGTGTCAAAAGCATATTAAAATTTGACTACAGAACCGTGGATATAAAAAATACACTTCAGATTTCTGGCAGTCCTTGGAAGGTCAGTGAAAAAATAATGTGAGAAGATATGATCATTGTGCTTTATCTGTTATACAAACAAGTGTTTACCTTGCTGAAATGTGGGCTTTGTTCTAACTACCACTCTGTCCCTGGGTCCATTTATAATGGTCAGTACTATCATGTTTTCTTGCTTTAGAGCAGATGTCCTCAAAAGTTACAGTGCTGTAAAATAATGAAGGGTATTTGTTCATAAAATAGATTCTATTTAGAAACAACACACCAAAGATTCTAGGTTAGTAGGTCTCAGCTAGGAGCAAGGAACAATCTAACATTGTTAATAAGCAGCCAGAGACATTCTAAAATAATCGGTCAAACTGTACTTTGAGAAATAATGCTTTATGGGAGATACTTTATATTTAAATGTCTCAATTGTTCTTAAAGAGCTTTCTCCTTAAACAGTTTTTTAAAATCTGTTCTTTATCTTTGGGCTTCCATCTTTACAGAAAATAGATAGGTTTCATTAAATGGTGTACCTTTTCAACTTTCTGTTCATTTATTTTGCTCCTCGCTCCAAACAAGAGTATTGTGGTAGATTATATACTGATGTTGATTTAAATTCACCAGTTCAAAGGAAATTTTAACAAAACTGTTCAGAGATATAGGTAGATTATATATATTGATTCTTACTTAAATTATATTTGTAGTATATTGATTAATATTCATATGAAAAACATTTAGCCAGAAATAGGACAATAGTTTAAATAATTAAAAGCCTGTAAAATAGATGGTTAGGTCAGAAAACAGAAAGCACTTAAAGTTAGTCTTTATATGTATTTGTTTATTTTTATTTTGTTTTACTTTGTCTTCTTTGAGACAGTGTTTCACTATGCAGTTCAGGCTGGCTAGAACTCACTTTGTAGCCCAGGCTGGCCTTGAATTCACAAACTCACAGTGATCCTCCTACCTCAGCCTCCTGAGTGCTGAGATTACAGGTATATGCCACCATGCCCGACTCTAAAGTTAGTTTCTAAAGAAAGGAAATTAACTGCAAAGAACTGGTTATACAAGTGATGGACTTTTGAATAGTCAGTCAGGGGGCATTGAGGAAATCCAGTGATCAGCATCAACGGTACAGACAACCTGGGCAAAATTGTCAGAGGGAAACATTGCAGCATCCTGCTTCCAGGAGATCATGAAAAAATAATACATTGATCTGACTTATTCCCAACATACTGTCTAAGCTATAATTTCCAATTTCCAGATATTTTCATTTGAGACAGGGTGGAGAGGGTTCCAGGTCACTGGAGTGAAGGCACTGAGCTGCAGAAGAGATACAGCCGCTGCCAAAGACAGTAATTCTGGCTTCTCCCCTGTCTGCCCCACTACTTTTCTTTCAGTGCATTTTACTGAAAGAACTGCTTTGGCAGAGGAGCCCTGAAAATGTAGCCTGGTGATTCCGTTGAGAAGTGACTCAGAAGAGCAGGGGAACTGAGGGATGTCTCTTCTCTTACAGAAATAGGCAGGGTGCCATGTATGCTCCCTAAGATCTACTTTAATGATTTTCCCAAATCTATTTTAATGATAAGAACCTTGTCTCTGATATAAACCCCTTTTTTGTCATATTGAACCTGTTTCGTGAATGATTTAGTTGAAGCATAATGCAGGGATCAGAGAGGACAGGAAATGTGCAGATGGGGTCATTTAAGAAAGGCCCACATTAGCACTGCTGTTTGATTCCTTGGAATGGAAAATTTTAAAAAAGAAGGTGGCTTTTCTGCCTGTCTCTTTCACTGCCTAGATTGTTCCTAGACCCATCACTGTATTTCTCTCAGTATCACATGGTAACCACACACATTTGGCCATCTTCAGCCTATTACATCCTAGTTTAAACAGAAAGGTGATTTCATAATGACTATACACTCCTGATTCCTTACCTGTCTTACTTCCACCACCTCTTCCTAGTATGGTGTATGTTGACTCTTACTGCCTTCTGGATCCTAGGACTGGGTTTGCTTTAGTAGATAAGTTTTAGGATAGCTAGCTCCAACTGCACCTTCACTGTGGCCACAAAGGATTCTCTGCCTTCTCTGTGACCCTGGGCGTGACTTAGTGACCACTGTTTGGGACTAAAAGAGTTAGTGTGGGATTAAGATTTGATGTAGTTAGCAAAAAGAAGACCACCATAGGGCCGGTGATGGCATGGCCCTAAATTCACTTCCTGAAGCATCTTGTAATTATTATTCTGTTTCTCAGCTAGGGTTTTAGTGTATGTTTTTAGAGTTTTTTTATTTGTCATTTCA
This sequence comes from Chinchilla lanigera, assembly GCF_000276665.1. Taxonomy (NCBI): domain Eukaryota; kingdom Metazoa; phylum Chordata; class Mammalia; order Rodentia; family Chinchillidae; genus Chinchilla; species Chinchilla lanigera. Next base: position 16,244,964 of record NW_004955427.1, on the reverse strand, counting down.
CCTTTTAATTAAATAGTATGGGCTGAAGAGCGAGAAGATTTAGGTGCATCTTTCTGTATTTTGGACTGGGCTTTCTGGTCTTCGCCAGCTTCTGATTTCCACATGTGTTAGTTTCACTTCCAAAATGAGGCATACTGTTTCAAAGTCAGACCAGCTTTTATCTACCTCAGTGTCTGGTTGTCCATGAGCATTGTATGTTTGGCTTGCTTGTGAGTATACTGCTTATAACAAGGGGCACCTAGTCTTTGGGATGGGAGCATTTCTTTGAAATCTGAGAAACTATCACATGCTGCTGTCCAAAAGCAAATTCTCTTAGGAACTTCCTCTTTATGAGAAGTTAATGATTTCAAGATTTGTGTGTTGGTTATGTTGAGACACATAACTCCATACACAGAAACTAAGGGAGACCATTCAGGAGTTGAAATTCTCCAGTTTTCTGGAGAACAGGTGAAGTTGCAACAACCATAAATTTACTTATCTTCTTTTTGAGAACTAGAAGTCTCCTTTCCTGGCTCTGTTTAATCATGAGCAAATCAAATAATTGCAAATTCAGCACTCTACTTGCAAAATATAAAAAAGGCACCTTTAATTCATGATTTTATTGAGGACTTAATGAGTTAATGTATGCAAAAGTACTTTGTAAACAATGAAATATTATATGGATAAAGAATATTAACATCACTTCATTCTCATTTTTAATTGCATAAGAAACTCCTCCTCACCCACAAAAATTCTGTCACAGTGTAGTGGTTAGAATATCACTATAAAAGTTATCTAATTAAGTGGTATTTGAAACATCTCGGGTACCAGTGTAATCTAATTACATCTACCAAGTAAAAGAAATTAGCCACCAAATTAAGTGTTTGGCTTGGACAGCTCCCTGTTCGTCAGTCAGCCTTTCAGAGCATAAAAGGTCCTAAAAAATCATAGATCCTAATATTCTAATTGCTTTCTAAGGAAAACCACTGGAAGCCAGATGTCTTAGTTACTTTTCTCTCATTGCTGAGACAAAATAACCTACACCCAAAGTTAAAACAGGAAAGGTTTATTTAGCTCACAGTTCGTAGAGTTTTCAGTCCATAATTGGTTGTCTCCAAGGTAGGGTGGTATGGTAGACGGGTATTATAGAGGGGAAACAGCTCATAGTAGGCCAAAGGTAGCAAAGCAAGCAAGAGAAAAGATAAAGCTCTTTCTGTCCTTTATATCAGGACTACTGGGATTAAGGCAGTGCCAAGGCAATCAGTGGACTGATTCAGTAATTACCTACCCTTAGTCCTAGCACTGCACCATGAATCAATCACAAACTCTAGAATCAACCACCTCTGAATGAGCTCCACCTATGACTGCGTGATGCTTTGGGGGAAATCTAGAAACAACCCATAACACCAGGAGACAGTAGCACAACATTGTCAAGTTACATCAGAAATGATGCAGAAAGGGGGAAGAAACTCTATGCATCTGTCTATGATTCTTGACTCATCCACCTAATTCTTTAGTTTTCTGTCTGCCTAGGTGTCATTTATTGATAATATTTTCAAATACCTTCACTTCTTTCACTTCATTCTCTCTAATCTCATTGCCCCACCATATTGGGAAATACGAGACAAAGAATAAAATGGAAAACACAAAAACTATCAGAAAAAAAGAAAGAAAGAAATATAACTGCAAAAAAGTGGAGAAATTTAAGGAATAATATAATACAAAGAATTGAGGAGGCTGGTTCGTCAGTGAAGCCAGTGATTTAAGAAAAAGAAGGGTAAGTGCTAGGGTTTAGAACTGATGTCTGATACTTTCCCACAAACCTTCTCTGGTTCCATTTCCTTCAAACTCCTTTTGTTGTTTGTTTGTTTGTTTGTTTTTTTGAGACATGATTTCACTATGTAGTTCAGGCTGGCCTTGAGCTTACTATGTAGCTCAGGCTGTCCTCAAATTTGTGGCCATCCTCTTGCTTCAGTCTCCTGAGTGCTGGGATTACAGGTGTGTGCCACCAAGCCTTGCCATTTCCTTCCTGTTCTTAGGTTTACTCCAATGTCAACTTCTTAAACTACCTCTTACACAGGGAACAATTAGGAAGTTGTGTGCAAACCTTTGTTTGCCTTATGAGTTGCTGTTGCTAATTTCCAGTTCATTGATGTGTGCTTTAATAGATTTAACAATCATCAAGACACAGTAATATTTTACTGACAAAAAATGCCTTTCCCTGATCATACATTTTAAAGTACTTGTTAGCTTTACTTCATATTGTTATCTCATCTTTCTTCTCTGTAATTCAAAACTTTAGACAGATATTTGTGCCCCAGAATTATAGATAGAAAAGGTGAGACCTATGGGTTTTATGTAATTTACTGGAGATCACACATCCAATTAATAATGTTTATTGAAGTGTTGCAGGAGTTAAATCTGATCCTTGAACCCTATAATCAGGATATGGATGAATAGAATCCAGGAATGTTATCTGTACATTTTTCACATTCATTTTTCACTAATTATGAAATTTCCATACTTTAGAAAGCATGAGACCTTAGAGGACATTTTTTAATTTTATATTTGAATAGCATGTTCAAATGTACATATTAATGTGATTTGGTGTAATATTTCCACACGCACATGCAGCTTACACTGATCTAATATAGTCTCACTGTATGTCAGCCTCTACCCTGTAGGAATTAGTGTTTTACATTTAGGTCAGCTTGTTTTCCAAACTTCCATGTAGGTGACAGGACATTTAGCATTTCATTTCTGTGTTTTTATTATTTCACTTAACATAACATCCTCCAGTTGCACCCATTTTATTTCTAATAATGGGACTCTATTCTTTTTTATGGCTGAATAATATTCCAATGAATAATATACAGTGATGCATATATTTATAATATTATATTTCTTCATAAGTTCATCTGTTGATGGACATCTAGATTGATTCTATAGCTTAGCTATTGTAAATTGTGTCACAGTAAACATAGGCATGCAGGTATCTCTTTGGTGTATTGATTGTTTTTTGGATATACAAAAGTGGGATTTCTAGTCAGACAGTAGGTCTATTTTTAGTTTTCTGAGGAACCTCCATATTGCTCTCCATATTGGTTAGAGTACAGTCTTCTTTAAGGTCATTGGCTAAATGAACAATTACTGTGTATGAATGACAGGACAGTGGGATGGTACAGACAATCTGTTTATTCAAGCTAGAGGAGCTATGCCAGGACACTGAAAGAGCCATGGAAATAATTTCCACTTTCTAGCCAAACTTCTGATTTGCTCCCCCAGTGCAGGCTACCTGGGGTGCAAAAGTTGAATGAAATTTTGAGCTGCCTACTACTACTGTCCTGCACCTTCCTTCTGAAGGGTCTTAACCTTCCTTGGACTACAGAGCCATTTGGGAATCCCAGTAAAAAATGTGAATTTAGAAGAATTCACACAGGGAATATGTCATTAACACCTAGAACTTACAGACTTCCTAAAACTCTGCTACAGACCCCTTAGAATCATATTGCTAATGGATAGCCCTTCATCAGGGTCTCCTAGGCTGCCTGAAGATTCCTGACTGTCCTCCCAAATCAGTCAAAAGAGTCATTGTCAATGGAAGGTAATAAAATGTTTTCCTCCATCCAAGTTGACCCTAATAGGAGGTTATCTGAGTTATCAAGAGCTCCAGAAGCCATGTAAGGGTAGTTCTCCATTTTACAGCATATCTGAAAGAATATTCTAAACTCCTAAGACATACTAACACAATGTTAAAATCCATTTATTCCAAAATTCCATACATAATAGAACCATGACCTTTCCGGAGGTTTTCCATCATCCACACATGTAAACTTTTCACAGTAACATACTCATTTGGAAATATGAAGCCAGGGTGGTAAAAAGTGACTGAGCTTGTTCCTGCTTATTTCTATTAAAATGCAAGTACACACTGTTTGTTTATCTTCCTCTGGGAACACGCTGGGAAACTGTTAGTGTTGGGGAAAATAATACTGCAAAAAAGTCTTAAGTGTTGAATCCATAGTTTCAGGGCTTGATAAGTCCTTCTAAGTGCAGCACTCTATCACTTTTCACAGCAGGGTGTAATTACTCATAACTCAAAGGGTTTATCTCTGAGCTGCCGCTAATAAAGAAGGTGGGGGGGAGAGGGTAAATCTGTCATTCACTGGAAGTATAGATTCTTAATTAAGTGTCACATATAATGGTTTGAGTCTCATGTGTGCCAATTGCATAGTCTAGGAATTTGAAATGAGGTAGGGGATCACACATCAGATTTATAATATGTAACTATACAGATTTCTTAATACATCTGTGTGTTGGGGGGCGTGTGTCTGTGTGTTTCTGCTGCAGTAGCAGAGATTCATTTTTATGTCATTTTGTTTGAAGTCTTATGTATGTCTTCTTTGTTGACAAAAATATATTACCAGTCACAGCACTACGTTTTCATGTCCATTATATACTTTGTGAAATGACTAAATATGTTGAAGGTATTTAGTTTTTGAATCTCATGTTACTTATGAATATTAAAAATGCTATCCCCCTTTAGTATTTGTAAACTACAAAATAATTCTTTCATTTCTATGATCAGCTTCTTTGCATCATCTGTCTTATTGGCCAATATCTCTTGTTCTCAGCATTTGCACATCATATATCTGATGTTACCACATCAGACAAAAATAGAAACGGAAAACTGGAGTTCTGTATTAATTTGAAAGAAGGGGTCATGACTGTCCTCATAGTAATGTAAAGCAATTAAAAGCTTAACCAAAATGCCTCAGAGGACCTTCTCTGTTTGTTCCTTTTACCCTGGACTATAACAGTTTTAAAAGATTTGGATACCATGGTTAAAACCCTGAGGTTTGGTGACTCTCCATTTCTGTCAAAGACCTTCTTTGGAACTAGGTTACTTAGGTTTTGGAGGTATAAGTTATAAGCTTTTTCTCTGGGATACATGGCATTGCTCAGACGCTATTTCTTGAATGTCACTCAGACCCAAGGGAAGATTTGATTCTCGGTATTTGCCACATTCCGTGGTGCAAATACACCTGCAGTGACCAATCAGAAGACCTGGCTGTAGCTGAGCAGGTTTCTTCCAAATACCAACACAACTTTCATCTCAGAAATTTTGCTATTCCACTTCCTATGGTTTGGAAAATTCTTCCTTTAGAGCATGCACTAGCTCTCTCTCTTTTAAATTCCTTCCTTTACATTCCCCTGAAACTTCATCTTCTTAAGGATAACTTCACCGGACATGCATTAATTTCTACCTACTTTTTGTTCACAGTACTTATCGTGACTGAAACTCTATGTTTGCTTGTGTTTCATCCTTTCTTCCACAAGAGCAGGAACTAGAGAATTAGCTGTTTTTCAATATTATACCTCCAGAAAGTAGAATAAAGCTTGCGTTTGTATGTGCTCAGAAATCATTGTTGAATTAACGTTTAAAAAGTGTGATTAATTATTATCCAGGAAATGAAGACTGCAGGAATTTATGCAATCCTATAATATTTTTAAATATAACAAATGGGTTGGTTGTGGTGGTGCACACCTGTGATCCCAGCACTAGGGAGGCTGAGGCAGGAGGATTGTTCGGAGTTCAAGACTAGCCTAGGCTACAGAGTGAGCTCAAGGCTAGCCTGAACTACATAGTGAAGCCTTGTTTCAAAAAGACAAAGCAAAAACAAAAAAAGACAAAATAAATAAATGGTGCTTTAAAAAAAATTAAAAATAAATATAACAATAGAAATCTGCCAGATATAATGGCGTATGCCTGTAATCTCACCACTTTGGTGGCTGAAGAAGGGGGATTTCTATGACTTGGAGGTCAGCTTGGGCTGCATGGTGAATGCAAAGCTATCTTGAACTATGTAGTGAGATTCTGTGTCAAATAAAACAAAACAAAAATTAATATAATATAATATAATATAGTGAATCAGTGTTTCTGTTCTACTGTGACCACCCCTTTCCTTACCTACCTGTGTCTTACAGCATCTGCTGAGTATGTGTTATGTTTTCCTGTTAAGACTGGGAACCTCTTAGAGGAAAGCATCATTTCGCCTTTACTTTTGAATTCTCCAGGCCTAAAATACAGTAGAAGCTGTATTAATACACCTTAACTGAGTAGGTGAATTTACCACACTTTTCTATTTTTCTTATCCCTTTTTTCCCAGGAGTGGTTTACAATCTGTCCTTGAGTGAGAATGGACAGCACTTATGTACATTCATCAGGTCTAGCGGGAACTTGAGAGCCTATAGAGAGACTGTATTTTGCTCTAAAGTGAGTCTAGGGGGAGACCCAGAAGTCAGGGGATAGAGTGAATTTTGGCATTTGCCATTGAGAAGCAGCTCATATCCTTGGGGTCTTAGGCCAAGGAAAAGAAGACCATTTACAAGAGTAATGTCTCCCATGAGATGTGCCCCAGAAACTTGCAGATACCAAGCATTCTAAATATGTTATAGGGAATCTATTTTGACCTCTAATCAGTTCATCTGCCCATGGTAGCCTCAAAGTTAACTGCTCCTGGGGAGTCCGCCAGAAAAGGCACAGACCTGCCCGGAAGCATTTCTGAGGCAATAGATTTTTCAGTGTCTGCTTTTCATGTACATAGCAGGATCACACAATAAGGCAAACAGTTCCCAATAAGAAGTGTTCAGTATGGAGAAGAAATTTAAGTACATGTGAATGTGAGGAATAATATCTGCAAGGAATGCCAATACTCTTGTAAAGAGTTTGCTTTTTATACATGTAAGAATTTGCATGGAAGATAAGAGAATGCCTTAGGTAACCATGTAAACGTATTCTGGTGTACATATTAGGGAGAAGCGCATGCTGGGAAAGGAAGGATGCTTTAGCAAAGTTAGAGGGAAGTAACTTGACAACTTATCATGTAATATAATGCAGGAAGAACTTTTCTCTGAAGAGTGACAGTAGTAGAAGGAATACAAAGCCTGCCCAGTGGAATGCAGTATGAAGTGTACTGGGCTAAGGGGAAATCCAGAGGTCTCTTGGATTCAAGTCCCGTATGTGCAGTTCTGAACAAATTAAAAATACACACTTGGCCCAGAAAAGTAGGCCAGGAAAACTAAGGAAAGAACGGATTTATCTTTTCAGTTTTGCTTTTTCTGACCCTTTTCTTTCTGATTCTCTGAGAAAGTCAGTAATGAAAGCATATTGAGTCAGGGTGGTTAGTGTCTTCATGGGTCCTCCTCTTTCTGGTCCAGATTTCCATCTGCAGTTCACTCAAAGCTGAAGGGACGGATATAGGCAGTTGGGATTTGAATGCATATTGTAGTTTTTCCCTGAAGCAAGTCTGCTTCGTATTATGCTCCACTAGGAAATTCAGCCAAGCTAGTGTGGCTACCTATCTACTAAGTGCAATATGGTGAGGTGAAAGCAGGCCAAGAAGTCGATCAAGATCTAGAGGACAAGAGAATTGAAGATACATAATTTACAAGAACTGTTAAAAGAAGAAAGATTATGGTAAGGATATGATTGATGTACCTTCTGTTGTGGCTTTCACTGTCCCAGTGGATGTACTCATTATTACTTATAACCTCTCAAGTTTTCCCTGCTTCCAGCTCTAAGAGCACTATCAGAAATACTCTCAGGATTGTCGAGAGCCTTTCTTTTATGATGACCCACCTATGTTCAAAGCATTAGGCTTGAGTGTACCAAGAGGTGTACCTAACTCTGCACACTCTGCTGGTCAAATAATTTTTCACACCAAAAAGAGTTAAAGCCAAAGGAGCAGAAAGTATAAGTGGGGATGACAATTTAGATATTCTATAAGTAGAGAGATTATATAGTGTAAGAAGCAAGAGTGTTAAGAAATGGATTGCATTCCTCTAATTTCATTGAACTAATTGTGAGTCCTTGAAGCTTGGTTTCCTCTTTATAAAATGAGGGGATTTGTCAAGATTCCCTAATGGTGCCAGTGTGATGTAATTAAGTCTATTCAAGAAATAATCCTTATCTTGATTAGGTAAATAGGACTTGATTAATTCCACTCTGATTAACCACTGCTTCTGAAAATGTCCTGAAGGCTTCTATGGATTCTACCCAGCAAATCACCATTTTCTCCCAGCAGAAACTAAAAGGGCCCCAGTGTCCTTCAAGATAGAGATCAAGCCAGGATCCAAGTGCTCTAAAACACGAAGCACTTCTACAAATGGTCGTGGTTTCCCTGGCAAGTGGGATGGCATTGGGCAGGACAGATGATGGAGGGGAAAGGAAGGGGGAGGTATAAAGGAGAGGTTCCTTTGAAACATCAAAAAGACTTTATACATCTTTTCTGCCCTTTTACAAAGAATTCATCTGGCAGCCAGATTGCCTTAATGGTCTGCCTAAAAAGGCCCACCCTGGCCTGCCATAGCCAGACGCACACTCTCCAGCTTTGCTTTGCTTCTTTGATGCTGTCACATGTTCTTCATTTTCCACATTTCATTCATTCTTCGCCTTTAAACTACAAGGATAAAAGTGCCTGGCATTAAAACAAACTTCAGCTTACATTTTTTAAAGGGGTAGACTTTTCACGCAGCCTTTGATTTCCTTGCAGAGGAAAAATCATTACTTTGCTTGAAAGGAGAGATTTTTTCCTCTTCCTTTCCTCCTTCCCACCCTTCACCCTAGCTCCCCATTTTCAGCAGTAAGTAATAGTACAGGGAGTGGAGCAGGGAAAGGCTAGAGAAATAATTGTCTCCTAGAACGCTTTTCTGCCACGATAGTGAACAAAAAAGCATGAGCATTCATTTACTGCTAAACAATGACAGTAGATAATTAGAATGCTTAAAAGCAGAGTACCACATTCAACATCTGTTTAATATTGGTTGAGATAGCTTCTTTTAAAACTAGGTGATACTGAGGAGGAAAGGTCATAGAATGTACTGTGTGCTGCCTGCAGGATCAATAGGGGTGCATAAGAGAGATCCAAAGCAGTGTTTGTGAAGGGGGGTATCAATGAAAATAGAGCAATCACCTTATAGTATATAGGAAACACTATATGGTAGATTTCTTGTATGTGAAAATACTTAAATATTAAAGTGTGGGTACACTCTGCACTTTCTCTGCAGATCAATGAATTTGATCTTAAAGGAACACAAAGTATATTAAAAGATGTGTAAGTAGGGCCCTATATGGAATGTTTATATACTGAAATGAGGAAAAATAAGAAATAATGAGATTTACAGAGAGCATAAGTAACTCCATTTTACAGCAGGTGTTTAGAACTCAAGTGACAAGAAAATGTCTGGAGTTGATTTCAACCAGAACTGATGGTGAAGAATTGTGCAAATGTGTTATGAAAAAATCACAAAATTCTTGACAGAGGGAAAAAAGAAGAAATGTGTCACCCAGCTATTGAACGCCAGGGAAGAATATAGTGCCAAAATGTAGGACTTGAAAAAATATTAAAGGGAAAATAAGTGAAATTAAATAAACCACAAGGAACCAGAAAACATTTAAAATACTTCATTGGACATTCAGTAAAAATATATTCTGAGGATCAAGTACATGAGTGGCTGGTGAACATAAAATAAATCTATCTGAATACTATGCAAAGTCAAAGAATCTCCTGTTGGAAAGAGGAAAGAAAAATCATCCAACCAGGGCAAGCAACAATAACACCAAGCACCAATAAAGCCAAAAATCTGGAAGTCTCCCAAACATAGTAGAAGCCCAGGAAAGGTACTTGAAATATAATACGAACAATGTCCTTACATTAGGTAGCAAAATCTGTTAGGCATCAACTTTATCTGAAGCTTAACTAGGCCCATACTTGAAGGGACAGAATTCTTTAGTGAATTTAAGGAACTGTTTAATAATCTGTGAGCTGAGGAGAAAAAGAAAAATCAGCCAGGCAGACTGAAACAGCGGCCTTCTTGTTTTATTAACCCAGTTTCCACTTGCCCAGCAAGTACTCCCCTGTGGGAGGTGCGGCTACAGCATCTATCGTACTGTAACTCTTGGATAGTCCTAGCCTTACCCCCAAAGGTTGCCACAAAATTTCTCACCTTTATTATTTTCACATGACTCTAGTATATAGCTCGTCTTTGGAAACAATAACATCATGGTAGTTATAGCACTCTGGTTTTACTAGTGATATTTCAATTAATAAAGTATAGTAATTCTTGATGGCTGAAAATTAAACAATATTGTTGGTGAGCTACACATAAAAAAAAAAGAAAAAGGAAAAAGAAAAACAGATCAATAATCCCCAGGCAGCACTAAGTTTCCATTCAGAGGACACAGGTAATGACAAAATCATTGGTTACCATTGGCTATACTGGCCTTAATGGTTTCATGCAAAATGAAGGGTACTCAGTAAATGCTTCTAAAACTTGATTTTTTGATAGCAAAACAGTAAAACTTCTGTAAATATTAATAATTTACAAGAAAACTACCAAGACTTTTCTAAATTTGATATATTTTTTAAAATTTTTCTAAAAAATGTAAATCATTGAAAATTGATACTGGGTAATTATTTTTCATGTTTTATTATGGACCAGGATCTTAAAAATAGGAAAGAAAACATAATGATAACAACAAAAAAATGAAAAGAACTGGAACTGTCCAAATGCATATATGATATACTTTTCATAAAAATTCTGTGAAAGCAATTGATAAAATATCCTAGGGATGCCGGCTTTTCCTTGGTGAGTCATGGAGTTTGTCAGCTCAATAATAATAAATAGAAAAGAGGTCCCAGAGAGAAGCTAGGCTCAGTCAAAGAAGGGACTAGAGGTGGTAGATACTGTACTAAATACACGACTAGTATAATAAAATACTTAGAAGTTTTAAAAGATGCTAGGTGCAAGCAGGCTTTTATTGGTAAAGGGAAAATGTCAATGTTCACATTTTAGTGTAAAGTTTAAAACTGTCATCTCACATTTGAGTTTTTGGTGTTTCTGTCAAGTGAAGAGTATTTTCTCCTTGCTCAGAGTTTCAGTGGTTCTGTTGTTGTGGGGGCTTGAATCCTCAAAGGAATAGGGTGAACATACCAAGAGTTAGGAAAACCAACGCTGCGACACTGCAGAAATGCAGTTCAGTGATGATGAGGAGGACTCCATCAACAATGAGAACATTTTACCTCCTTTACCACTGCATCTTCCTGACTAATCTCCAGCTTTGCAATTATGCTTTGAAGTCTGTAACTGCTCAATCTGGACACCTCTAATCCCTCTAGCACTCTAGTGACAGGATTTCTCAACAAAACATGAAAAGATGATATGAGTTTTTTCCACATTATAATGTATATGGTATATGTATAATATATATATATATACACACACATATAATATATGTTATATAGCATATATGTTTTTCCTATGTAATATATAATATATATGGTATATACAATTAGTATTATATATAGTATTATATATGGTATTATAGCACATAATGCATTTAGTAAATAAAAATCAATGAGATGAAATGAGTTGTAAGAGACAAACAGAGACAGAGACAGAGGCAGAGAAACAGAGAGAGGCAGAGAGACTTAGAAAGAGACAGAGAGAGAAGAGAAAGCTCCATTGTAAAATTATATAGTTAAATACACAGAGATCAACAACTAGACCTACCTTGCAAACCTACTCAATATCCTTCAGTTATAGCTTTCTCTCAGTAAATCTATAATCATCATCGTCATGGTAAGATTTGAGACATTTTTTGTGGATTATCAATGCATAAAACTGCCTAATATAACATAAATACTCAAGAAATACATTTTATCATTAGAATATATAAAAATATACATGACTGGATTCATACCCCTTGCAAATGTTAAATTTAATAGGTCTTGTTTGGGACTCAGGTATTTCTGTTAAAAAGACAAACAAAGAAAACCAGGTAAGTCTTAAAAGCATTTTATTACCATTCTACTTAAAACTCTTATGAAAGATCTTCTCTGGACAGGCTTTTCTTCTCCATCCTTTTCCTTAATCCCCTTTCACACACGTATAAACACATAACCCAGCAGGATCGGCTGGCATCCATAGGCTTTTCCGTAGCAACCTGGCATAGTACGTAGGATACTTTCATTGCTTGTGTGGATATGTAGACTATAAGTTTCATGTAGTCTAAACTATCTGCTCTGTTCTCTGCCACATTCATCGTGTCTGCCTAATTCCTATGAAGTTCAATATGCATCGAATAAAAGTTGGCATGTCTTAATGGAGAAATAAATGAGATAATTAATTTCTAAGATGAGGTATCTGCCTGTAAAGAGTCCACTTTATAAAAATAACCTTAGGAATAACTAAAGTTGTACCCTATGTTATTGGTGTTAGGTTGTGTCCTTTGTTAGAAGGATTTAGTGAATGTTCTTGGACTCAGCCAACATCCACAAAGTTATTTTATGGAACAGTGATTTCCAGTTCCCTTAATTTAAAACAACTTTTCACTCATAATGGTTTTGGGGTCTCCCTGCATAGATTATGATAGAAATTCCCATTGAAACTGGAATATAACATGTTCAATTCATTTTTCATGAAATGTATGTTTTCATCTTGAAGTTTTCTCTCTGGAATGCTCTACAAAAGTTCCTTAATGTAATCATTGCCTACTTTGAAACACAGTTTCCTGAGACAACCTTATGAAGATATAGATTCCTGGGTCTCATAAGAGAGATTTTTATTCAAAAAATCTGTGGTACGGTGTGCAAGCCTAAACTGTTAAGGTCTTTCCAAAGAAATCAGATGCAGATATGTTAGGAAATCAGTCTTGGCTCACCGTGGCTATGAAGAAGTGAGTCTGATGTTTGAGTAATAGTGGCTATCTACCCTAACAGACTGTCAAGAGTAATAAAAATAATTTTCCCAAAAGTGAATTGCGAAAAATAAAACAGCTTAGAAATGCCAGGTCCTGAGAGATACGTTAAATCTTTTTCTTTGTGTCAGTCATACTAGTGTCATCATACAACATTTGCAAGGGTTTCTGATGCTGTGAATTCTGGTACACTTAGCAATGCAGTGCATGTAGGAATACCACAGTCATGACAGAGGTAAGCTCTCTGTATAGGTTTGGAGTAAAATTTTTTTAAGTAATTATAACGGTTCAATATTCACCCCCTCATTTGGGTTTGGGGAATTGTGCATCAACTAACACCTATTGTTTTGGAGGGGAACTCTATCCTTTGTTACTACCTTAGCACAACTTGACTGAAAAAAGAACAAAATAAACTGAAACGTAATAATTCCAACGGGGCATTTGATTTATCTAATGGTGGTATTCTAATGTTTACTTATAAGTTGTAACCAGATGAAATAGTGTAACAGGGAAATTTCTGTACAAATATTAGGCCAATAGTTAAAAGAATTATTTAGAGTAGAAAACACTATGAAAATTATCTTGGATTGCTTTTGCTGATTATTTTTATAATGGTGCTCATTTAGTGTCTTTTATTTCGACAGCTCTCTCAATATTCTGCAAATATTATCCATGAATCATTTCGTTCATCTTAAAAATGCAACAATTTTAGGGTAAAAGTAATAGTTGTTTAGTATATCTGTGGCCCACACAATACCACATTACAACTCTTATTCTCTCTTCAAATCTTTAGTGGAAATTTATAATAATAACAATCGTAGTAGTTATATCTTTTATAATGCTAGTTGATGTGGTCTATTCACAGACCAGGGGATAGATTCAGTAAAGAAAATGTGACAACTTTTATATGTGCAGAAATAATTAACCCATTGCCTATTGGCCATCGAATTCAGTTGTGTCTTGTATTTGTTTCTTTTCCTTCTTCAAACATAATGATGAGCAACTTGTTGCATCATGAAAGAATCCATGGGAACCTTTCCCTTCTATTATTTGAATAGAATTTAAGATTTATTTTTTAAAAATTGTCAGATAAACTATGCAGCACTGATCCTGGACAACATGAAGTTTTGAAGTAAATGTACATTGCAGAAGAGTAAATTTGACCAACTAATAAATGCATATCCTGCATATTTATCTTTTTTTGTAGTGAGAATACTTGGCATCTGTTCTCTTTGCCAATTTGAAGGAAATATTATCATAAGTTATATCTACCATGTTGTATAATAGAGCTCTTGGGATTTATTCCTCCTTTCTCACTGGCATTTGCCTTCTTGGGCCAACTTCTCAATGTACGTATTTCTGACTTCCTCAGCCATTTGTAACCATCCTTCTTTCTGTTTCTATGAGGTAAACTTTATATTTCATATAGGGATGAGTCAGGTGGTAATTGTCTTTTTGTTTCTCGCTGATTTCACATAACATTGTTCTCCTGGTTCATCCATGTTGTCATAAATGATAGTATTTTCATCATTTTACTGGTGGAATAGTGTTCCATTGGTTGTATATAATACATTTTTAAAACTCCTTATCTCCTTAAGTACATTTCAGTTGATTCTGTATCTTGGCTATGGTGAATAGTGCTATGTTAAACATGAGCGTTCAGGTGTGTCTTGGTTACTTTTCTCTCATTGCTGGGACAAAATACCTGACGCCCAAAATTTAGGAAGGAAAGGTTTATTTCCCTTACAGTTTGTGGAGGTTTCAGTCCATACTTGGCAAGTTACAAGGCAGAGTGGCACATGGCAGAGGGCTAAACTCATGGCAGCAGAACACAGCAAGGCAACAAACACACACAAGGAAGGAAATGGCCAGAAGCACCCTCTTTCTCTCCCTTACATATGCAAACTATCCACCCCAGGGCGGGTGTAGCTCTCACACCCATAATCAATCAAACTCTAAAAACCTGCCCCATGGCCGCATGAGGCTTTGGGGGAACACCCAGACACAAACCATAACAAGGTATCTCTTTGTCATGTTGATTTTATTTCTTTGGGATATAAGTGAGATTGTTGGATCTTAAGGTAATTTAATTTTTAATATCTTCAGGAAACTCAACGCTATTTTCATAATGGATGTACTAATTTATATTCCCACTAACAGTATGCAAGGGATACTTTTCTCCACACCCTGTTCAGCACTTATTATCTTTTACCCTTTTACTTTTTTTTTTTTTTTTGCTGTACCAAGGATCAAACTCATGACCTTGCACTTGCCAGGCAGGTGCTTATGCCACTGAGCTATATCCCTAGCCCTTCTTTTACCTTTTTGGTAATAGCCATTTTACTAGGTTGATTTGAACTCTCACTGTGGTTTTGATTTGCATTCTTTGATGATTAGTGATATTGAACATTTTTTCATATACCTCTTAGCCATTTGTATGACTTTTTTTGAGAAATGTATAATAACATTCTTTGCCCATTTGAAAGATATTTGAGCTTCTTATATATGTTGAATATTAACCCTTATTGTATGTATGGTTTAATAACATTTTCTTTCAGTTTGTAGGTTGTCTTTTTATTCTCTTGATTTTTTACATTTGCCATGCAGATAAATTTTACTTCAGTGAAGTTATATCTATTTATTTTTACCTAGGTTGTGTTTTTTTAGGTTACATTAAATAAATTTACCTTCTATAAACAAAAATAGTCTTAGGTTGCACTATGTTTATATCTCAGAAATCTTTTCTATGAACAGCTTTTTTCTTAACCATACCAGATACAGTGGTACTTTGGTTTACAAACTTAATTTGTTTTATGATGTGGGAAAAGATGGCTGCATTTGAGCTTGTTTGGGAAAGATAGCCATGGTCCCATTGGCCACCCAATGTGGAGTTTGCTAAAGAAAGCAAATTTTTGCTGAGCACTTTTCTTTGCAAACCGAATTGTTTGCAAACAGAACCATTCGTGAACTGGGTGTTAATGTCCAGTATTTCACTTGTTTAACATAATTTCTGATGTTAATTTTTTAGGGAAAAGTGGTAATGTAAAAAATCTGAGACAACAAATCTAAACTTTCAAGTCTATGTCACCACATACAGTTAATGCACTCTTATGACAGCTTATGTTTTTCCTATCTTTCCTTTTCAATTGTAGTCACATTTATTTCAGCAGTTATATGTATAAGTTTGGTGCCCCAAATGAGCTCTGTTTCATAAGGGCAGCAACCATATCTCTCTAGACCTCACAGAGTGTGGCACCGGACATATTTATTATACGTATCAGTTCTGATATCCTGGGCACTAAGGACATTGGAATAATTCTATAAATGTTGTCATTTGAAATAACAATTTACTGAAAATAAACATCTCCAGATCTATTTATTATAAAGACATTATAAATATTACCTGCACTTAAGGTAAGAATGACTTCTTTGGCTATGTATATACATTCCATTTCACCCCTATAAACTAATTATTACAGTCTGAAGTCAAAAGTGTATATTAATAGTGGCAATTTGTTATGTACAATTTTCTTGACATTTTATCAGACATGAATATCCTTGGGAACTGTGAACTTGCTCACTACCCAACTATTCCATCTCTAGCCTCTTCCTTCTACCTAAATCCATCTTCTTATGCTCAGAAATGAAGCAGAGACTCAGTTTTCCCCTGGGAGTCCGTGAGTACTCGGTAACGCAAACCAGTGTCCACATTAGTGTATTTGTGTGCTAAGTAGGGTGATTATTTGCAAAAGTGATGGTGGATGACACTGTTTCCATATGTCTACAAAGATTCTGTAACTCTGGGGATTGCTGAGGTGGCAGCCGGAAGTAGCATAAACAGGCAAAAAGAAGTCTTCATCAGCAATTGCTTGTTTTGACCCTGTGAGACTAAATGATTGGAGAAATTTAAACCTTGCCGTGACATAGGGCTCACTGTGCAAGAAGTGGGAGGGAGGCAGGAGCCACTGCTGTCCACAGGCATTTTTTGTAAGTAATGAAATTTGCGAGGCTGAGACTCTTGCAGAGGTACTAGACTAACACATCTTCTGACCATAGGCATTCTTTCTGGAGTAAGACAGACTCGCAGTGATGTTTTATTTGCATTTCTGTAATGGCCAGAGAGGTTGAACATTCTTCTTGTATTTATTGATCATCTGTACTTGTACCCATGAAGAATGCAATCATTATTCACTGCAAACATGGGCTAACAAAAAATAAGAAAAAGAAATCTCATGGAATGCGAAGTGACTGAAATCCAACTTGATAGACTCCCAGTGGCTGAAACTGCATTAAGAGAGCGAGAAAAGCCACCAAAGGGAACAATACTTAGAGGAGCTTCAGACAAGAAGTTTTATCAAGATAACACTTGCAGTTTTCTCCAAAAATGCCCCCTTAAAACTTTTTATTTAATTTAAAATTTTATTTATTTTTGTTATCCTTTTTGCAGGCTAGGATAAAGAAACAGAGGAAGTGTGGATTTGGTGTATCTTAGGCCCCAGACCAACACAAATTTGTTTCTTTTCTATTAGAAGCCACTTTCCAGGGAGTAGCATACATGGAACCTATGTGTTTAATCCCATATAATTCCTTCCTAGCATTTCCAGTAGCCTCCCTGTAGTCATTCTGTCCTTTCTATCCTCTCTGCCAGTTCAGTGGTTTAGATAATGAAGTCTAAATTTATGGCCTCATAACTGATCTGCCCACTGTAAATCTCTTCCCTTTTGCACACATATGCATGTATGTATAGACTTATGAAAGCACATGTACATACACACAATCACCCTACATAAGATAGAAACTCCTGTCTGTAACATTCAAGTCTGTCCATTGCTTTAAGACTAGATAAATCAGAGATTAGCATGATCTGCTCTGTGTCCCAGTAACTACAGAAACATATTCTAGAGTGACACTGTGAACCTCCATGTGTCAGAGGCAATATTAATTGTTTCATCTTCTGAATAATTAACATGATGTATTCACACAGTAGGTACTTAGTAAGTACTTGCTCAATGAATCGATGGCTATTTTCAATGATTTCTGAGGGCAATCTCATCTAGAAGATAAAAAAAAATCTGATAAAAAGATTTTCTTTTTCCCATAAGAGATGAAGTTGCACAAGAACTTTCCATTATCCCTGTATAATTCTGAACCAACTGTATGTATTTAATTTTATTTATATATTTTATTTTATTATTTTTACTCTCCTCTGGTATTTTTTGCATCGTGGCATTTCACATTGTAATTGTAAGCAATACACCTTTGGCTACATTGGTGAAACTCCCAAGGCTATTTTACATATATTGAATCCCAGGAGGCCTGTATCATATTTGCCCTCTGAGACATTTCTCATGTAGTGAATTCTTTTCCTTCATACTACATAGATTCCTATTAACTTCCATCAAAATGACATCCTTCTGTTAATTTAGACTTCTTCCTCTTTGACTTATAAAATGTAGACTGAAACATTCATTATCCTAAATCTTTGTGGATGTCATCCTTGGCAATTAGTGCTTCTTTCTATAATCTATTGGCATACAAAGCCAAAACGGAAGAACACAAACATTGCACTTTAGAACTGTGATGTGCTCATTGGCTTTTTCAGGACAGTGGTTTTAAAACTGCATCCCAAGGACTTCATATTTCCATGAAACTTCTCAGTATATTTCCTACCAGAAATTCTGCAACATTTGCCAAATCTGCTCTTGTCTCATTTGTATAACTTGAGTTCTAAGTAACTTTTTTTTTTTGAGAAAACATTATTCACAACAACAAAAACTGAATGTTTTATTTCTTCGGAAATCAATTGGGTTAAGGCATAAATACAAAGGTATGGAAATCTGATACTAATTTTAAATTATCCATTGGATTTTGAAAGATTTGGAACATTAGTTTTTGTCATATTATCTGAAAGTAACTTGTGAACACAAGATGTGATTTCTTTCTGTTCTTATTAGTGTAAGCAATGCATTCACTTTGTAAAATTGACTTAGTATTTATTCTTCCTTTGAGTATGTACTTGGTCCCCTTCTGTGGCAGACCTTAGATATACTGCTATTTGTGACCGCTAGTTAAAACAAAGAACAAAGTTAGATATGGATCCTAACATCACGCAGCTTATTATCTAGTAGAAACTGTTTTTTGATAGTCATCATTTCTGATACTAACAAAGACTCTTTGAGAGTCTGGTTGAATGGTTACTTGTTTGCTCATTCTGTTGGCTGACTCATTCTTTCATAAATTTGACAAATAAAATCATGATAGTGATTGAAGCTGGCAAGGTAATGAGATAGTGCTGATTGTTCTTTGATAAGCAATAGTCTTTGTGAATGATGTATTGTTTTCCAAATTTAAACATGGAATTCTTACTTTTGTATAGCCCTGTACTTAGCATCTCTCTCTCTCTCTCTTTCTCTCTCTCTGCAGAAGAATGCCTTACTACCTCTTTTGAGGGAAGAGTTTATTTGTTACCCATCTGTGAACTGCTCCATTCCTTACTGTTTCTGATACATTTCCTTGCACATGTAATGTACTCAGTAAACTGCCCAAAATAGCAGTTGTTATCTTTCTGTATTTCTAACTCTACTGGTGAGGATAATGTTTGAACTATTGCAGGTAGTTTTTGAGGCTCATACAAAGCTGTACTGAAGTAGGAGCTATTCTTACCTGGGATAGGAAAATATACAACAGGTAAAGGCTTAAAGTGAGTGACCTTCAGATCTCCTACCTCTTAATTTCTGTGATTCTGTGTAATTGCACAAGGGCCCTTTTTTAATGTTTTATTAGCACATATTTACAGTACTTAATGATTATGTTCATTGTAAGGAGTTGGTACATGCATGTAACACATATTAGTTCTTTTTTATTTTTAAAATTTTTCTCAGTCCATATTTCTATACATAATGATTCATAAAAATAAGCTTTTTTCTTGGGGTAAGGTTTTCACATTATTCCATATGAGTTTTCATTAGATTTACTACAGCCATTAGCATACTGTTCTCTGCGTTGTACTGAATGTACCAAGAACCCTGGCTGGCTCTGGTCCTTAGCCCAGGAGTGCCTTCACCATAAGCCATTCTGCAAAAGTGGCCCCCATTTTGACCTAGTCGTTGTTTTCAACATCTCTCAGACAATGATTCTAGATGTGTGTGTGTGTGTGTGTGTGTGTGTGTGTGTGTGTGTGCGCGTGTGTGTGTGTTTCTATGTAGGTATGCATGTGCACTGGCATATAAATCTCTTATTTTCCTTGGGCACACCTCTCATATACTTGATCAGTATTAAAGTATTTCCTGACTTCCCAGCACAGTTCTGGATACTTTGGAAAAGTCAAAGAA
Organism: Chinchilla lanigera; assembly: GCF_000276665.1. NCBI lineage: Eukaryota > Metazoa > Chordata > Mammalia > Rodentia > Chinchillidae > Chinchilla > Chinchilla lanigera. The sequence goes on along the minus strand of NW_004955427.1, from coordinate 16,224,894 downwards.
ATCAGTAGGAGTGCCCTTGCCCTTTCAGTATTAAATAGCTTTAATGCTGAAACCTAAAAAATAAGTAGAGAATTGTAATCTTAGCTTTCCTGGAACTAGCATGATATACTACGTGAAAATCTTAAATGACACTTCTAGGGGAGGACATATTTATTAAGGAAAAATTCTTGGAACTGAGACTTGTTCTTAGAATGATGGAGAGCCCATTTGAGAATATAGGCAGTAATGAAGTTAGGAGAAACCAATGCAGAAAGAAAATAAAAAAGAATAAGGCTGGGTGATGGGAGATGGGTTGAAGCAAAAGGTAACACATGGTCAGTTTCAAAATCAGGGATGGAAAAAAGTAGTGGATGGACGAGATGATAGGTGATTTTGAGCGGAAATTGGTAGAGCTTCTGCGTGCTGTGATAGACAGCTGGGAGCCTGTGCACATGACACAGACTGAGAGAACATGGTTGTGAGGTAGATTTATCTATAGTAGGAGGAGCACGGAGATAGAAAGTTATCTGAAAGATGGTCACAAAAGTCTCCTTATGATGTAACAACAGTGTAGTATGATGACTTGTAGAAGGAAAAAGGTGAACTATTGCATGTGAGTGAATTTGATGGCGATGGTTTTACAGGCTGATTCATTGGCTGCTTTTAGTGATGTTGTCAAATTTTCTTTACTGAATGGTAATGTACCTCTGGTCTATGGTTAGGGCAGAAGAATGAGCTCAGTAAAAACAGTGACTATGATTGCTATTACTGTAGCATCCCTTTTGAGATTTGAAGAGAGTATAATAGTCAGTGTGTTCTATGGACCAGTGCTATGTTAAACAGCCATGACTTTTTACCCTAAATTTACTTCATCCCAAAGATGGATGGAGTGATAAGCAGGAGTATGGTTTAAAGAATATTTGGGTTCAGCTCAAATAAAAGTTGCCATATATAGGTTTATATGTGCTGTCCCTATCAGTAGACCTAACAGTATTCGTTGTTATTGTTGTCTTGGGATGTTTGCAAGCACTAATTGTGCAGTAGCTCCTATTGTAGTCATAAGCTGTAAGAAATAGCCTTTTGAGTCATAGCATTAAAAATGTCCAAAGGCAGCTAAACAGCCTTCGGAAATAAATGCGACTGCTTTGATTTTTACCTGTGACAATGCGCAAATCTGGCATTTTCTGATTTGGAAAAGTTCTGAGTCTGGAAATTAAACTGTCAGAGTTGAAAAGTATGGGAATGTGAGGACTAAAAACTGTTTAATCAAAGTGCTGGATACTTTTTCAAAAGGGGTAGGAAATAGATTGTCCAATAACAATGTAACTCTGTGCAATGCATCTTTGGAACAAGGAGAGATGGAAGAAGCGTAGGAAGGCAAAAGAAATGGGAAATTGCTACCCCAACTGTAAATAAAAAGAAAATGCTTTCTTTTTCATTTGATACATTATGGCAGACACAACACCAACCGTTATATTAACTCTATTTTTACCATCAATTAAATCATTTGCATTTTAAATTCTTCTGTAGAATACCTATCCAAAGTTCTATTATATCCAAATTATTGTTTCCGAACACATACACATTATAGATGTCTCATGTGTGTGCATTTATTTGCACATGAGTGTATGTTTTCTGTTTTAAATTTAAATAGTCCTGTCACTACTATAGTAACAGATATTGACCACCCATAATTTACAAGTCTTTTTATTTCTGAATTATTTGTGGGTATTTGGCACTGGACTGTAAATTCCAGAGTTATTATTAATGCTTTTCTTATCGGATCTTTGTTATCTGGCAGTAGATCAGTGTCAGTGATTTAACTGAGGGACTGAAAAGGCGATAGTATATTTCATGCTGTATTGTTCTGAGGTTTGGGAGAAGCAATTAAAAGAAACGTAGTGGGATTTATACAAGGAGGGGTTACCTGTGTTACAAGAGATCCATAATTTCATCCTGAGCAGCTAACCTGACTCATTTTTTTTCTTTTTTAAAATTTATTTTCCAATATTTATTGAACACTAGCTCTGTACCTAGCTCTATTTTTGTGCCACTACTGCAGTAATGTAGAAGATACAACCTTAAAGCACTTTCATCACTGAAAGAACACTCACCTGGTCTTTCAGATGAATACATGTACGTCCAGTCTCATGAAAAGATAGTGTGTAGCACTGCTTATAATTTGCTCGACTCTGTTTTATTTGAAAAGGTGAAGGGATCTCTTCTCTCCTTTCTAGCACTTCTCTCTAAAATTTTTTAGCAGTTATTGTAGATGGGGAGACATTGTTCTATTTCCTCTCATGAAGGAAGGGAAGAAACATTTCTCTCAGCAATGCCAATATAAGTAGACGGACCACTCTGAAGTTATAGAGAAAAGCTTGAGTCATGACACACAACATCAATAACACTAATGATTCTGGAAGCATGGCTTGAGAAAATAATTGAGGACAACTGGGTGCTTACATTTCTATTCCAGATCCTCTCAATGGTATTACTACCAGTCTTCCTTGAGAGTTTTCAAATGCTCTTAAACCTATCTTTAAAGCTGCCTTTATCCTTGCTGCATTTCCAACTCCCAAACTAAAGCAAAAAACTACCAAGCATTTGGAAAGCCCCAGTAACAAGCTCCGTAGGAACTGAATGCAAATCTACGGAGCTTGTTAATGGCGCTTTCCAAATGCTTGGTAGTTTTTGCTCTAGTAGGAGTCAGTCACTGATTATTTGGTAAGAAGAAAGTAAGTACTTCCCACTAGAAAATACAATTTGAAAGGAAAGCCTTAAAATTATGACATTGCTAAACATTTATTTTTCTTCTCACTAGTTGTCTATAGTGTAATTTTAACTCTTTCAGGTCAAATTATAAAAAACTGTGAACACATAAACAGCCAGCAGTAGCTATCCATGGCCAGTCACTAAGTGTATTTTCCCTGGTTATCAGCCTGCTCCTAAACACTTGCATTATTCCTGCCATCGTATAGCAGTTCACCTGATATTTATTGAGTAGCTTTGAGGAAAGGAGTGGGGCAACTCTTCTGTCCTTAATGTGCTGGTAGTTACAGGACTGTATGAATTTGTCAAAACTAATAGAACTCTGCCTAGGAAGAATCAATTTTACTGTACACAAAGAAAAACAAATCATGCCTTTCTCTTTCATTCTTGCTTCTATTCATCCATCATTTTTTTTATTTTAAAGAGAATAGTAAAAGAAAAAAAAGAACAATAGCAGCATACCAACATCACAAACATAAACAAAGCAAAGCAAGTACATTAAAAGTGATACAGGATTTCAAAACAAATGATAAGAATTAACAGTGGTTGTTATATGACACATTGTTATCTTCAACTGTGTTGCTCAGATTACCAGATGTAAGGGTGGAAGATTGTTCAAATCATTAAAGGTAATAAATGATTATTAGATAAAACATTGGAAAAAAGAAAAAAGGAAGGCATATATAAATATATATATATATATATATATATATATATATATATATATATACACATGTATATATTGCTGGAATAACTCTACTGCTGATGTCTGAGGGTATATTGAAAGAAACAGTTAATGCTTGAAATTTTTTATATTCTGATCAATTTTGCATGCTTGTATCTGGTAACCTGAGCAACTGATTTGAAGGCAACAATATGCAATGGAACAACCATTGGTGAATTCCTATCATCTTGTCTATCCATCATTTTTGAGGAACCAAAATAAACTAGGTTTTATGTTGAACTGCAGAATAACACAGATACATGATCTTTGTCCCCCTTCGCTAGAAATTGGTTTCCCTCTACCTGCTCCTTATACCTCAGCTGTCATAGCCATTTTCATTAGAACTTTTCCTTACTAGTACCTCATGGGTCATCATTCCTTAGAGGACAGAAAAGCCCAGAGGTTCTAGTTCCTTGGAGCTGAGAGATGATTCTGGGATAAGATGAGTGTCCTGCTTCAGTAACATCAGAGATGAGAAGTTGTACAAATTCTTTTCAGTGTTTCCTGACAAAGATTTATGACCAGTTCAAATTAATGGAGAGGAACTGGGGATTTAGCTCAGCGGCACAGCGCCCACCTGGCAAGTGCGACGTGAGTTGGATTCCCGGTACTGGAAATAAAAATTATTAAAAAACCAGAAGAAACAAAACAAATCAAATTAATGGAGAAACAATAAAACCATCAGGTAGAGGTCATTACTGTTCAGTCAGTCAACTTTTATTGGGGGAGAAAAGCAATGAGGATGTTATTATTAAAATAATAGTAATGGTGGTAAGAGTGATAACATTTTGAGTGTGGTGATCAGGCTGGCTTGCCAACTTACTCTAACTCATTTTGTTATAAAATTTCTCATCCTCAGCCAAGTGGCAGTACACACCTGTAACCCCAGCACTGAAGAAACCCAGGCAGGAGGATTGCTGTGAGTTAGAGGCCAGCCTGAGCTAAATAATGTGTTCATGGCCAGCATGAACATGAGAGCTTGTCTCAAAATAAGAAAGTTTCCTTCTTCCCACATGGTTCCATAAACTGGATATCATTTCTAGCTCATATAGTCTAATGAATCTAATCCACGGGAAATTGACTGCTAACAGTTTGATTTTGGTGATACCTTCTTTTTCTGCTCTCTTCCTCCTTTCTTCTCTCTTCTCCTCTTGTCTTTCCTCTCCTCTCCTCTCCTCTCTCCTCTCCTCTCTTCCTCTCCCTTCCCCTCCGTTTCCTTTCCTTCCCTTCCCTTCTTTTCCCTTCTCTTGCCTTCCCTTCCCTCTCATTTCTGTCTGTCTCTCTCTCCACCTCTGTCTCTGTCTCTGCCTCTGTCTCTGTCTCTATTTCTCTCTTGCTCTCTGTTTGTCTCTTTGTTGTAGTAGAGATTGAAATAAGCACCTTACACTGGAATATATCCTGAGCCCCTTTTAATTAATTAATTAATTAATTTTTAACAAAGTCTAAGTCATTAAGTTGCCCATGCTGGGCTCAAACTTGCAATTGTCTTGTCTCAGCCTCCCAGGATTTGGTATTCTATGCGTCCAACTCCAATCATTTATTATTGTTACTATTATTATTCAATTTTGAGACAGTGTCTCACTCTATTACCCTGTCTATCCTTGAGTTTGTATCCTCCTGCCTCAGTCTCCTAAACTGCAGGCATTACAAGCATGGGCCACCATGACCACCTTACTTTTATGCTGCTTTTTATGTATGTTGAAAAAAATCTCCAAATTGAAATCTACTTAGTTATGTTGACTGTTAATTTTTTTTCCTCCCTGTTTGGCATTGCCTTGCTGAAGAGTTTAAAAATTTTAATGTTTTTAAAATCTAAAGGCGATGGTATACAACAAACAAAATAAATGGATTAAGGATTACCTGTTTCTATGATTGTGGTGTCACACAGATGAGATTTAAAACCATTAATTACCAGTAGCCATGGGCTTTGCTAGACAATTGTCAGTGTGACTGTCAGTGTTTACAGCCTGCTACAAGAGACAGAAGCGTTACACTCACACCCATTTGCTTTAAAAGTGTGGTGGACACAGGCATTAAAAATAGATAAATCTGGTTTCTCAAGACCTCCTGTTAGTAATCAATAGCCCGAGTGAGGAGAAAAATAAATTAGATTTTAAAATCTTTTCAGCTGAAAATTCAGAGATTCTTCTGGTGCTACAAAGAATGGAATACGCTGAAAGAAATAGAGCTGTCTTGGAGGAAGGTGCTTTTAAAGTGAAGAAAATGATGATAAAAATGAGTTTAATTTTTAGAGGGCCTTCCCTGTAAGCAGCGATGGCTTTCTCTGTGAAGAATGTTCACTGTTCTATGGGCATTGTGGCCCCAATCTTGCTGGGCTCACTTCTAAGTGCTGTGTGCTGTCAATTTACACATCCTTTAGACCAGGGGCTGCAGGGAGGAGTGATGTGAATTAAGGGACTGGGCTCTGGAAAGTGAACCTATGGGGAAATCCATAGCCCACGTGCTCAGCCCAAGTCTGAGCCTGTCCCACCCCTTTTATTTTCCCGTCAGGATGTAAACTGGAAAATAAAATAGGTCTTTAAGAATAACTGCTCCACTGCTAGATTCACTAGGGACAATTTCAAGCAAAAGCAATTTTAAATTTTAGTGTTTCTTGCCCTTTCTTTCTCTCTCTATTTTTCTTTTCTCTCCTTCTTTCTCTTTTTCTTTCTTTCTTTCTTTTTCTTTTTTTTTTTTTTTTTTTGTTTTTCTTTCTTTCTTTCTTTCTTTCTTTCTTTCTTTCTTTCTTTCCTTTCTTTTTTTCTCATATATGCACTTTCCCAAAAACTAAGTGTAGAGAATAAAAATATTTGATTAACAAAATAGCTTTTAAGGCTTATATTTCTGTACTTTTCAAAACAATTTCTGGCCAGGTGTGCTGGTGCGTGCCTGTAATCCCAGCACTTGGGAGGCTGAGACAGGAGGCTCACTGTGAGGTTGAGGCCAACCCGTGCTACATAGTGAGTTCAAGGCTAGCCTGCACTACAAAGGGAGACCTTGTCTCAAAAACAAAACAAAACAAAAGTTTCCATTTCGCAAAAAAGGACAACAGTAAGGCAGAGTTAGATTTAGTGTCAGGAATATAACATGAAGCATAGTGTGCCTTTTCATGCCTTCTTAATTAAATTGAGAAACAGAAGCTACAAAATCTCTAAACTATAGTGATCCCTTGATTTCTCCTAAGCACTGGGCACTGACGGTGGTATTTTAGGCATGAGTGGGGGAGCATGTCAGGGTCAGTGAAGCTACCCTACCCCCAATTAACATTCCCTAAGGAAGCAGACACCTCTTGTGAAGGCAGGGGTAATCTAATCAATCTGTGTCCGGGCTCAGTAATACTCAGAGATCAGATAATGTGCAGAGGAAAAAAACGGAAGAAAATGCCTTCCTTCTCAAGGCTTTGGGGGACACTATGAGACACTATGTGAGGCTGTAAACATCAAAATAATCTCATTAAAATTTCCCATCTTATCTCAGAGATGAATCCTTATCAAAGGACAACTTGGCAGTCGCTGTGCGGGGGTGGATTGATTGGAACATAGCTGACAATGAAATGATGGTGTTTTTTTTTTCCCCTATCGTTTCAAATGTAAATGAAAGTTCTTTGATTCTCAGGAAATGTAGCCATAACTCTGCCTCCCATCATGGCACAGAGAAATGTTCCTCCCAGGATATCTTTTCTTGTATCTGACAGACCAGTGGGTCAATAAAGAAACAGAGCTCTCAGGGTATCTTCATCAAGATAAACCCTGGCGATGGTGTGGTGGAGAAGTCTTCTGTATTCCTTAGAAACAGGAATAATCTGAACATCTGTTTATTTGTAACTACAGTGTATCTGGAAATACATTTTTAAACAATTTGGAAAGTCTTTCTCCTAGTAGAAACATGGGCTTAACGTACTGAGACTCCTAGGGCAAAGTTGTCACTCCTCCTCTGGTTGTGCCTTTCCACAGGTTCCTTCCTTGAATCTCCTGGCTGCAAACTTGCGCTTTTCCTCGCCCTGTTCCCACACCCATGGCCCAGGACTTATTTTCCTTATGGTTGTGCTTATGTTCCTGTTCTGCCTTTGTGTTTCATGTTCACACACAGATTTCTCTCTTCCCAGTTTATAAATTAATTCTGCATCATAACTGTGAAGAAGAAAGGGCTAGAGCATGTTGAGAACAGAGCCTGTTTCAGTGTCTCTCCATGGGGACAGGGACACTGCTCATATCCCTTTTGGTACCACTTATACGAGGATGGGCCCATGGCAGGCATTCAGTGGATGGATGGGGTGGGAATAGAAACGAGGGGATGAATAGGCGGATAAATGGGAAAATGTAGAGGCACATGGACAGAGTGCAGAGGTTGTATTCTCTTTACAAAATCCTGAATCGAGTCTCATGTCTATTTACCTTCATGTGTTTGCATAGGTACACATACTTCTCTCTAAGTTTTCAAAGGAGTGATTTTGTATAAAAATCTCTATGCCAAAATAATATTATGAAGAAATATGTCTTCATCTTGTGCAACAAACTGCACAAATTGCTTAACTTCTGAACTAAATAGGTTCAGCTATGTGACTGCAGGTCACACCACTTTTCAGCTGGGCTGTCAATGTCTGCAGATATTTTTCTAGTAGCAAAAACTGCCCATTCTTGGAGTCCTTCACCCAGTGCAATTAAGAAAAAACATTCCTATTATATATTGTTGTGATTTAGGTCTAAAATATCCCACAAAAGTTTAATTTTTTGGAAGGTGGCTAGAACATGGGGGATTTATCTGCTGATGATGTCTGTAGCTGAATATGCTGTTCGGAGTTGGAGGGGGATCACTGAGGTGTGACATGGAAGGGTATATTCCTGTCCTCAGCTCCTCTCTGTTCTTTTTACTCCCTGGCTGCAAGTGGATGAGCAGGTATCCTCCACCAGGCTATTCCATCGTATTGTTTCTGCCTCACAGTCAGTAGACTCTAGAGTGAACCACTGGAAACTGAGCCTAAAGTCTTCTCTTCCTTTAAGTTATAGGTGTTGGGTATTGCGTTCTGGTGAGAAAAAAGTGACTAGCACACAGTTCCCATAGTTTCTTAGAACAATAATGTAATTTAAGAACCGGTACATCATAGTTCATAAGGGCATATATCCTGGGCTAGACTGCCTGAGTCCAAATACCGTTTGTGCCACTTGTAACTGTGTAAACACGGATAAGTAGCCAACTATCTCTATGTCTCAGTTTCCACATCTAAAAGCAATGGGAGTAATATTAGTATCTGCCTTCTAAGATTTTGAGAAGTGACTATGTTAGTGTTCAAAGTACTGACAGCAGAGCCTGGCACGTGACAGGTGCCATGTAGCTGGCAGCTGGGACAAGACAAACTGGGGTATTGCTCCAGTAGAAGAAGGCTGCTGAAGGTGCCCCCATCCAGGACCTATGACTACCTCAGCACATCATCCACTCATTCATTCAGCATGCTGCTGAGCATTGGCATGCCATAGGTACTATGACAGTCACTGGGGTAGACAGAAAATAAAATGGACAAATTTCCTGCCTTTATCAGTGTTCCCTTCTGTTAGGAGGAACAAAGAACAAAGAAATGCATACATGCACACACACTCATGACATGTCTTGAGATGATAAGGGCTCTAGAGATGATACAGCAGAGTGAAGGGGATTGGAAGAGCTTGGGTAGGTTGAGAAAGGAACTGAGAACTCCCCAGTAAGAAAAGACCAGCCATTCACAGGGCTGGGAAGACATTCCAGCGACCAGCAGTGCAAGTCTTTCTGAGAAGAGTCTTGGCGTGTTTGCTACGTGAAAACAGTGCAGCAGGTTACACCCATGTGGTAGAGAAGAGATAGCCCACTAAGAAGACCCTGCTCTGGTTACAGTTTCTTCATGATGAAAAAGGAAAAAAAAGAACCAAAACAACAACAACAAATAAAACTACCTCAACTATTCTTAATTTGTTAGGCACAGATAGAGCCCAAAATTTCCTTAATTGTCATCTTTTTAGCAGATTTCTTTAGCAGATTTTTAGCAGATTTCTGAAAAAAAAATATACACACAAACACAGACATCTGCCTATCTTTAGCTGAGATTCTGATTAATCCAGTTTTAATCCATCTACCTAATTGTGCTTTGCTATTTTCTTTTTCTTTGTCGTCCAATTGCTCCACTGGGTAGGGGGTCTGGAGGGCAAACACATTCATTATGTTGCCAGCAAACAAGATAGGAATCGCACTGCAGGGGACAAAATTAAATTTACAGCTTTCCCTTGTACATGTCATAAACTATTGATTTAACACAAGAGTAGAAAGCTACAGCGAGAGGACAAAACTGCAATGTAGAGCTGGGCAGTGGTAGGGGAGAGGTCAGCAGTGACTACACACTTCCCCAACACAAGTGTCTGAAGCCAGCTCTGTCCCCAGCCAGAAGGTGTAGGGGGATAGTTTGGTTTACATACCACAAATGCAAAACTGCTACAGAGGAACATTCCCCTGCCAAGCTGTGTTAACTTCCTGTCTGGTCCAAACATTAGGTGATAGCTCTGGAGAGTGCAGATTCATGGAATGTTTACATTGAATATCCCTTGCTTTTTATAGCTACAGGGACTTTTGCAGTGTTTTAAGTGAGGAGTCAGGCTCAGAGAGGCAGAGGAACTGATAAGGTCATCACGTTTATAAGTAAGAGAATTAGTTCTCTTTGTTTAGGAGCCATCCCTGAACCTTCAGTATTAGTTCAGGACAGTCCCTGAAGCTTTCCCCAGTGCTATGGCCAGGGTACCGTGCTACTCTCTAAATATCCTCCTCCCTAAACTAACTGCTCCTTGAGGACAGAAGAGGCATAATGTCCACACTTGTATCAGAAGGGACAAGCATCTGACACACGAAGATAATCTACACATATTGGTTGAATTAGTAATTCCATTTCATTTTCTAAGGAGACAGGATTTTGTATGAAAATATCCTCTCCATTTCCAGATCTTCACCTAAAAATGTTCTTTGTCTTTAGTCATTTAATTTAGTATTTTGCACAGTTATTTTGTGATGGAGTCAAGCATGAAAGAGAAGCAGAATGGTCTAAAATTTTAAGTGTTTAATGTTACTCTGCGCTGCTCTATCCATCCTGATAAGCTATTAGTGGGCATTAAGTACTCTGACTGCATAAAACACATGCTACCTGTTAACTACATTTTGAATGAGTAACGTTGAGTTAACTACATTTTAAGACAGGGACTTTAGATGCCTGGTTCAGGTTTAAAAACACTATTAGTTGGTTTAAAAACACTATTAGTTAACTTCTGTGTAAATACTTAGCATGCTCATGATGCAAAGGACCTAACTAAAGCTGAGAATTTAGCAGGCACGATGTTAAAATGCAAAACCAAGCTCAATAATGCTTAGAAACTTTTCTACCAAATTTTGCCTCCGATAAAAATCTGCGTAGATAACTGAGAGGTTCCTTGGGATGCACACGTGATTCTTATTTCCAGATGTTGAAGCAGGTTGGAAAGTATAAAGTAGATTTGTGTCGTCTCTCTGTCTGTTTGTCTCTCTATGTCTGTGTCTCTTTTTTGTTTGTTTAGGTCGCTCTTTCCCTAAGTCCTTTTTTCACACAGGCCCGAAAACTTTCATCTTTCTGTTGTTCCCAGTGGGACCATTAAGCAGTAATTTCAGGGACAGGGGCAGCATACAGGCCTTCAACTGAGATATAGCATCTATTTTTGGTCCTGTCCAGGGAGAACCTGGACAGGGTGAACAAAGACTAGAACTCAGCATGAAGTAGAGGCCATAGAAATTCTTCAAGGTTGGAACATCCAGCAGAACCACACCCTTGGAATGCAAAACAGCAATAACAACAACAGTGAGGAAAAAATAAACAAACCATAAAAAGACACCCAGACATTCCTACCTGTGTAGATAGAAAGATGAAGTGTTTCAGTAAAAGTGACACACAATCAGAAAGTGCCAATATTTTTATTTCTTTTGAATGAAATTGGTAAACTTTTCTTGAGTAACTGTTTAGAAACATAGTACTAAAATATGGAGTGTGTATTACAAAATGTGCCTGAATTTTGCCATGATAAATGCCCAGAATTTTAATACCAAATCTACACTGATTTATTATATAATTTTAACAATAGAAGCTACCATCTTTGAATTAATAAAATTGTGATAATCATAAATTAGAACCCACAAAATTTGTAAGCTGAGGCATGCCATGCGGAGAATAGTTTATGACAAATTATAGAAAAGAATAGTTTCCCATTTGTGATACAAAGTGAGCATTAAAGAACAGAATTATGAATTAACTGAACCTTCACAATATCCTAACATTAGGATAGAGAAAACATTTGAAGTTAACCTGAGAATCTGTTTTCCCTAGCTTTTGGTCAGACCAATTTTTTTAGGGGACACTCTCTCAGGAACCAGACAGCTTCACTAAACTGCACAGAACATGGAATATCACCAATATCAACCCATGCCCAAGAAATGCATGCAGCCAATCACAGAATTCTAAAACCAATTCTCTAAGACCCCTTATTACCAGCCACATGCGGTTGTCTAAGATTTTAGTTAGGAGAGCTATAATTTACTACAGACTAGCACTAGAATTCATTTTCATTCGCCAAAATGCTAATGAGAATGTGCAGAAAGGACCTTTGTCTCTATGGGCAAAAGAGGCAGCAGATCCATTAATGTTCTTTCTTTTCTGCCCTACTTCCCCTTCTTTTTCTTTTCTGCTTGGGGTGAATTATTTTGACATGATTATGCGCTCTCTTTCCTCTATCCAAATCCACTACTCCCCTCCTGCTTCCGCCAGCCTCCATTTATTTAGTTTCTGTGTATATGCGTTTATTTGTGTGCGTATTTTATAACTTTTCTACCTAAATCCTTTTCAAAATAGATCAAATAGAGAAGAAACTTCACATCCCTGCTGAGCCTGACATAGGCACCCAACTATTTTTTAAAGGAAGTGAGTGCTGTGTCATTTCTTTTCAGTACATGGATACCACACACTGATGTTCTCTGAGAAAATTCCTTGGCACTAATTTCATTTATGAGACAGTTTGGAATCTCAATTTCTTCTTTTGTGACTTCTTTTGTCAGTCATCATTCCTGGTGTTTGAGTAGGAAAGGAGGCCTTGGGGTCTGGGGAGCTTTTTAAACCTATGGCAGAGTCTTTTTTTTTTTTTTTTCAATACCTACTGTACGCTTAGGAACCTGACTGATCAGCCAGGGGAGAAGGGTCATCAGGTTAACTAGTGAGTTTAACACATGATCGAACTGTACCAAGCTCACTGTTAAATGTTTGCTAATTTTTTTTAATATAACGGCATGGAGTATAAATACACAAATGGTTTGTTTAGTTTACTCTTTGACTGTGGCATAGCTTTCCATTTACAGACTAAGATAGCACTAAATATGTTTACTCTGATATTTCTGAATACTAGTATAAAATAATATTGCCATGTACACTTTTGGATTATATGAATATATTCTGCAGAATATATTATTTCATGCTATTCTTACAAGCTACATGTAGTGTTTTGTGCTGCCTCACTATAGTGTTCAAATAAAACTTTGCCTGTTCCTTGTCCCCAAAGTATATTCTAATCTGAATTCTCTAATATGGCAGCTACTAGGCACATGGTAAACTTTAAGTTTAAAATAATTAAGGCCAAATAAAATCGAATATGTATTTTTTTTCACTTGAAGTAGTTATTTTTCAAGTACTCAGTAGCTGACTCTGGTACTGACTACCTTCTTAAACATTCTGTCATTACAGAAAGTTCTATTAGAAAGCATGGGAAGAATTATCTAAATGTGGCTTGGGAGATGTTCCTTTCATTTATTAAAAATACAAATTTCTGACCTCATTCAAGACTTACTGGATCAGAATCTCTGGAATGTGGCTTAAAATATGCATGCTAACAAAGCTCTCAGATGTTTCTTGTGTGCAATGAATTTTGACATTGCTTCCTAGACCACATCTTCACATCCATTACACATTCACGTACCAGACTCTGCAACATTGCCAAATACATTTTACTTAAAATGCTTCTTCCCTTGCTTATTTCTTTTGGTTATCTTCTCATTCTGTATTTGGTTCTTTGAGATATATTTTGTGATCATAAAGTAACTGGCATTAGGAGAGTAATTACTGAATATTTTGGTTAAAGTGATTTGCAAGAATCTCTCTCCTATGCCAGTGACTGCAACATTGGCCAATGACCAGAGAAAGGAGTGCTGAACACTGGAACACCTGAGGACACAGGTTTCACTGGGTTATATGCATCAATAAAATTGCCCCTGAAAACCTCATAAATCATGAAGCCCTTCATACTGTCGGAGATGCTCTTCCTCCTCTGTCAGTTCTTTGACTACTACTGTCACTCCTAGGGATAATGAGAAGTAGAGGCATAGTCTCAGGGATGAAGGGACTCTTAGCTGTCACCTTCTTCTTCCTGCTGGAGCTCTGTCTGTACCATCACAGAGTGATTGTCTTCCATGGTGTCTCACAATTTATCCAGTCATTAGAGTAATCCTGGGTCTTGGGTCTTAAACAGAAAGTTCCTCAGGCAATTCTTATACTCTAATCTGAAGGATTTGCAAACCAGTAATCTGAGTCATAACTGATCACTTTTGGTGGTCCATATTTAATCTCATATTTGAGGCTGCACACCCAAGTATCACAGGGTTCTAAGTATGTTTTTCCTTATATGGAGTTGAATTTCTCTTTGAAGCTCAATCTGCACATCCCAGTACTGCTCTTTAAGGCTCTACAGGATATTTTCTCTGCCCAAAAGTCCTTTTGCATGACACACTTGAGACGACCAATCACATTCTTCCAAGCCTCTTTGCCTCAGTTACATCATGATGGCAGCTTACCTTTTTCTCAAGCCATTCTATTTTGGTTCCGATATGGGTCCCCTCATCTTATTAATCTCTCTCTTCCAAAAAGGTTCCAGTTTCCTTTTGTCATTGTTAAAGTATCACTCTGAATCATCTGTTTATTACCAGTGAAGCCTGACTTAGTTCATGATACTTAGCAACAATACTCTTATAACATCACACTTCCTGCACACCAAAATCCAGGCACTTGTTTATCACGTACCACTATTTACCATATCATGCCACCCCAGTTCCAAACATGTATATTTGTTAATTTCACTCTTGTGTCAATAAGTGTTTAAATACAGATAGCCTTCCTTCCTCCACATCCATACCAGCTTAGAAGGGTTTTATGTGACTTTGTACACTCTTTTACTCAACTTTCAATATTTCATCAGTGATACCACTCCCTTCTGTGACAAGCAGTGCAAATCTGTCTGATGAACTCAAATACAAGTCAGTCATGGAGGTCCCTTTTCCCTTCTTTCATTTTCTTTCCTGCAGTGTGGGATTATAGGTTTGCCATCTCCTGCCTGGAGACTCTAAATGAGACCTAAAGAGAGCTGGAATTTTCACCAGGGTCCCAAATCACCATTATTAAGTCCAAAGAGCGCATCCTGTACAGGAAAATTACAGCAGCATATGGGTAGCCCTCTGCACTTCATATGTTATCCATCACATTACAGAGCTCTGCCACATGTTCCTGAAGCGACCAGGGAAGAACTTGGCTCAATGCTTGCTGAGTCGGGCCTCTTAATCTGTTTTACAGCAAACAGTTTTGCAGTTACTGTGGGCATCATGGACCCTGCTGATATTTGAGCTTTTTCCTGACAAGTGTGTAGCAAATATCCATATGACACAAAGATAGTCAATGAAAATCAATCGAAAAGGAAGTAGAGAAACAGAGAAAAGGGTTTATTGGTTATAAATATTGAAGGAAAAATAGCAGCTCTCCATTTGGAGAGTTTTTTTTTCCCATTGGGAGAGCTTTTATCTTAGTTCATTTATATAGATAAGCACATATATTCCTCTACAGTCATCAAATAGTTATCATTATAAGTCAGACAACCTGGTAGGCATTATGCAAGAAAAAAAAAAAACAGTCAAACAAGACCTCAGTGTCTGCCCTGATGAAAGAGTCTAGACACTGCATGTGACATGGGCTGACTCACACTCCCTGAGTGTGAGTGATGAGAGAGGACTATCACTAGGTGGGTGGATTAGTTTCAGACTAGATTGGGTACATGGCAGTCAAGATCCAGTCATCTAGGACCAATGAGAAACTCTGACATATTTAGTCAATGAGCGAGACTTCCTGAATTTTGAAGACAGTTTTAACTAATTGTGAAGAATGAATGTTAAAAGTACAAATTTTGGCAGTGAACAGACCATTTACAATAAGTTAAAGTTATTGATAATATTTTTTGTGTTCCAAGCTTTTTATTAACAGTACCTTTATAAACTATTCAAGGTTTGTTACAAGTAGCATAATGGACATAATTGAATCTTTGGTCTCATATTTTCTCAAACTAGGCAAGCATACATTTTGTGGTGGATAATTATCCTGACAATGTTCATCACTTTCATCATGCTGAATCACATTGCTCTTGGCATATCTTTTATTGTCTTCAAAGTAAGTGCTGCATTTGCAATAGCTTTGCTAATCCTCTGACCCCTCTATGAGCTGTATGTATGCAGGAAACCCGTTAGTCTGCTTATGTTATAAGCTGTTCCAAGTTATTCCACATGAGCTATTTGGGCAGATTTGTCAGTTTTGTTGGAAATGAGTGAACAAAGATTTAGAATGTTTAACTTGTTAGAACTTTAGATGCTTAGTTGGTTTTGATGCTCTAAAACCAAAGCTTTTAATGACAATTTTATTTAAAACAGTTTTGCATACAATTTGGTGTGCTTTTGTTTCCCCTTTCTTTTTTTTAATTTTTTTTTTGTTTGTTTGTTTTGTTTTTGTTTTTTGGTACCGGGAATCAAACTCATGACCTTGCGCTTGCCAGGCAGGCTCTGTCCTGCTGAGCTATATCCCCAGCCCTCCCCTTTATTTTGTTTATATTCCAAATGTACTGGATACTGTTATTCAAAGTACCCGTTTTATAGGCATTCGCTACTACAAATGTTACAATTTAAACAGTTTCTGGTGAAAGCCAAATAGTTAAAACTATATTTAGAGCTTCACCTTACAAGATGTTAGGAGTTCAACAATTTCATTTTATTTTTTATTACTTATTACACTGTGTTGGATTGTTCGATCAGTCTTACATTCTTATATCTGCTGGACTGAGCAACTTCATTGAAGGTAACAGTATGTAATGTAGCAGCCATTGTTAATTCCTTTCCTTTTGCTTTGAGATCGTATATCTTTTTTTGTTTGTTTTTGTGTTGCTTTGATTTTGTCTTCATTGTTGTGTTAGTCTTTTTAATTTTTAAAATAAAAAAAGTGGAAAAAAACTATATTTAAAGAAATTTCACAAGACTGAATTAAGAGGTTTCTAGGTTGGGTTTCTCCTTTGCTCCAGGAATGGATTTTCAGCCCTAAGCAAATGGTGAGAGATAGACAATCTAATTGATCCAGTACTGACTCTAATTTTAATAATATAACAGCGCACACATAGTTTTTGATGAACTGCTAAACACATTATACTCACCACCTGGTAAGAAGTTCTTATTCTTCTAAATCATATCTATTATTTTTATATACAATCATCTTTCTATTAAAATGAAAAAGCAATTCACACTAGTCCACTGAAGCTGGAAAAACAGAGGGTAGTGTTAAGGATAATAGGATGGTTTGGGGGTTCTAAATCAATCTTCCTTCTCCTTAGTGACTGAAATCGTGATTGGGAAATGTGTATGGCTTTGTGGGCATCAAAGCTACTTTGATTCTTATAGAGTTCTTCTGCCTAGTCAATTTACCAAAGAGATAGCACAGTTTGATAAGTCATCTTTTCTTAGGAAAAAGCAAGCTTTCTATACATGTGGCATAATTTAGAGCCATTATTCAGGAGAAACCCTGCAGAGCTGCACTCCTAAATATGGAATCTCTCTCATTTCTTAGAGTTGAGTTGAGTCATTAAGAACATCATGTAAGGATAGTTTGAGAAATTCCTCTGCAGTTTTCAGATGGGCTGGAGTGAGTGACAGATAAAGAGGCTCTTCCACTTTGGAGAAACTCCTACAGAACATGAAATCAGACTCCAAGGACTTTCGCCACAGTACATATAGGGGTTTTAAACATTCAGTTCCATTTTGCTTATTCTACTTAATTAGATTTTGTCTAATAATCAGTTAATTCATTGATTGATTTGTGGTGCTGTAGATCAATTCCAGGGCCTAGTGCATCTGAGGAGAGATTATACCACTGAGCTGTACTTTCAGACCTTGTTTATTTTTTGTGGAAGAATTTTGTTCTCAGTTTAAACATTTTTTTTCTGACTAATATAGATCTTTTTGTAATATATAAAAGATATCCTTAAAACTTTCCATAATATCATAGGAAAATAAACACTGATAATATAACAGCAAAATAACTTCTTATCTTCTAAGTGTTTATTTATTTACTTGTAGAGCTGATAACATATTTGGAGGCTCCTTTTAAAAAAAACATTGTGTTCTTCACAGTATATAAATAATTGAATACAAAGACAGGTTTTCATCCTTACTTTTTGACTGCTGTGTGTATAACTTTAGATAAATTTTGTATGTGCATATTTATAATGAATTTTATGTGTTGTCCTGCTTTCCTTTTTTGACAAATGAATACATTATCTTGATGTCTCTGGATTTCCTAAAGCCTCCAGTCCACCTGACCTGTTGTTTCAGTTGCCATTGCTGGAATTTCTTTTAAGTAAGATCAGGTGCCCGGGAGCATACCTGTAATCCCAGCTACTCAGGGGACTAAAGCAGGTTATTGACAAATTAAGTGCTAGCCTGGACCAGATAGTTAGACTCTATCTCAAAAAGGGGCTATGGATTAATCTATGTAAGAATATTAACTACCTGATTTCTCTCTGGGTATCAAGAAGCTTCAAGTAATAAGTCTGGAACAAAGATGCTGATCATTAAATGTTTGTTGCTCAATTAATTGTTCCATAAATGATGTAAGTTAAGAACCAATAATATTTTAAGCTAATAATCAGCTCAACTCAGTGCAACTGAGGCACAGTGGAGCAAAGTTGTTGAGTCATTGCCATGTCTTGATGAAGAGCACATGCTGAAGATGTGATGCTGAAGCCAGATCCTGGGGTGCTCTCCAGTTCTGTCCAGTACTAGCCTTGCAATCTTTGGAACATTTCTTAGCTTGAAAGCTATTTTATTTTTGTACTGGGAATTGAACTCAGGACCTTGTGTTTGCCAGACAGGTGCTCATGCTGCTGAGCTATATCCCCGGCCTTTGAAGTTATTTTTGAAATTATAATTTCTAAGGAATATGGGAACCCATTTCAGATAAGGTGGAGGTGATTATTAAGAATGGATAAGCATACACAGGTAAGGCATCTAAAATGTCCCTGGTGCATGAGGAGCCCTCAACCTCTGCTTCCTGTAAATAATAGAACAGATTCCAAGAGAATGTGGATAAACCCAAAAATGCTTTGGCCCTTTGAATTTTTAAAACATCATAAAGTTTAGATAACTTTTGCCACACACATTTATGTGGGGCCAGATCTAGTCTAGGAACTGATTCTTAGTAAGGAAAACTAAAGTCAAAGACGGTTCTAAACTGGAAGTGAGAAAGTACATAGGGCTGAGGTAAAATCCAACGAGGTCAGTAAACTAAAAAAGAATGAAAAACTATTGATCAAAAATATGTCAATTTTAATTATTTTTTTCCACAACTAGCTGCTCGTCTTTTTTGACTCAAGTAGTGTGTCACCTTTCGGTCCCTCCCTTAAAAAAGAACGTGCACGCTCTCCATGTATCTAGAAGCAGATGGCTGTGAGTCCGTGGATGGGGAGGGAAAGGGAGGCCTCTGCACGCTGTTCTAATCAGCAAGTGACAAGGAGCCTGCTCCTTGCCAGGAGAGCTATTGGCTCTTCACAGACAAGTTCTGGAACATGCTACGCATGTGTCCCCTCCGGGTTCCATGGCAAAATCAGATTTCCAGAGACCTCCATTTTGAACCCCTGCCTCAGCCTTTAAGCACCTGAGGGGAGTCAATGAATTAGTGCAAGAAGAGGTAAAATGGATATTTTTGTATTTAGAAAAGGAGGAAGCTGGCTTCCCTAGAGTCACACTGATTTATATGTGGTCTCTCCAAATGCAATGAATGTACTGCTTTCTTTCTTTTTTATCTTAAAGATTAAAAAACTAACAAAACAACAATGAAGGCAAATCAAAACAACACAAAATGACAAACAATATATGACCTCAGGAAAAAATGACAGGAAATAACAATGGTTGCTACATTACATACTGTTATCTTCAACGAAGTTGTTCAGTCTGCCAGATATAAAAATGTAAGATGGAATAAAAAAAAAATCTCATAGTTGGGCATGCTGGTGCACATCTGTAATCCCAGCACTCAAGAGGCTGAGGCAGGAGGATTATTGCGAGTTCAATACCAGCCTAGGCTACAAAGTGAGCTCAAGGCCAGTTTGAACTCATAGTGTGACCCTGTCTCAAAAAAAAAAAAAAAATCTGACAGGTACAATAGATATTGTGAAAGGGAAAAGAAACTGCTCAAATAGGACGGAGCAACTGGGATGAAGGAGGGGAGATGAAAAAGAAAGAAGGAAGAAGGAAAAATATGTATATGTATATACAGGATAGCTAAGATAATTTTACTACTAGTATCTGTTGGTTTATTGAAAGGAACTGTAATGTATAATTGTTTGATCAGTCTTGCATGCCTATATCTGATCATATGTGCAACCATTTTGAATATAACATTATATAACAACCATTGTTAATATTCTATCGTGATATTTTGAAATTTTGTATCATTTTTATTGTTCTCTGTGCTGTTTTGTTTACGTATTTGTTTTTGTTTGTTTTTCTTTTCTTTCTGTGTAATAACCATTCCTATCTCTTGCACTGGGTTAATGCCTTCACGTTGTGAAAAACTCAGCTCACATGTTATACTTTCCTACTGCACCCTCTTCACTTCTACTCAGATTGGGAAAATAAATGCCCCCTTTTGAAATCCAACAGTGCCTTGTCCATGTTTCTCTCAAAGTCTACTGTAAATCCTACCTCACTAAATTGTAAGAACTTGATACAGATGACTTTGAATTTCATCCCTATATCTCGGGGCCTGGCTTTAATACGATAAGAAAGAATTTTGAAATAGATTTAAAAGGAAGAATGGCAAGCAGTTCTCTCAGCAGTAGGTAAGGATGGAAAAAAGGCCACAGCCATGGCCACCCCCACCTGAGCTTCTGTGGAATGACACAAGCACTGCTTAACACAGAGCCATGGGACACTACATGCAAGAAGTTATTACCAAGGACGATTTACTCTACGTATGTGCAAATAGTAAAATTATCCTTTTCAAATATATTTTGCAACTCTGATTTTTATCTATTCAGCACTTCTTCTCTCCAAATCAGTAGTTTTTATTATGCTCTTCATCCTCATTACTTCTGTACAGAGTAATACTTGAGTGCACTACTGTTGGGTCAAATAAAACTGCATCTCCCCTCTTTGAGGGCACTTTGCTGTGTAACAGAAAACGGCCCCACAGCCAGTATACTTCAGTTGGCTGGTTACCCTGGTAATAGCTCCTCTTGCAGTTCCAGTTGCTCTTGTCTCCTAGAAAGAGCTGGATCACTCTCATGCATAGTTGGTCGCTGTGATGTACATTATAGAAACCAACCTGCAATTAACAAGCCATTCTGCCTCTGTACTTCCTGCTTGCTTGTCTCATATAAGCCCTAGACCACCAGAGATCAGAGGCTGATATTTTGGGAATGATCCCAATCAGTACCCGTCTACGTAAAATAAATCTGCCTCCAAATCCTGGGTGTCCTTTCGGTGTTCCTGCTTGCTACAGCAGTCACCCTCTATGAAGATAGCTGTATTTCTTGCTTCTTTGCATCCATGAAAATGTTGACTTTTAGTTACTATTAGTTTTATCAGACTCTTTTCCTTAGCTCTTAACTCCAAGGAGTCTTCAACTATTTTTCTGTACTTCTAGACATTCTTTGCCCAATCTTTTTAATTTGATAATAGAAATACTATATTCATATGTTATTCTCTTACTATGTCACTAAAATTTAAATTATTTCATGTAAGGATTTCATTCATAGTAAAATGCTATGGTATCATGTTGAAAAGTAACTTTCTAAGGGGCTGGGGATTTAGCTCAGCGGCAAAAGCGCCTGCCTGGCAAGCGCAAGGTCGTGAGTTCGGTTCCCAGTACCGGAGAAAAACCAAAAAAAAAAAAGTAACTTTCTATTCTGAAGCTGTCAGAACTTTTTTTTATTTAACCATTCAGCTTATCATATATTAATTGGAAATAATAATATAGGGTTGATGTACTTTTGTTCTTTGAAGATGGAGTTAATGATAATTATAGTACATAAATCCATTATCCTTAAACCAAAACATTAAAAAAGACACTAAACTGTTTGTATTAATCACAGTTACTCAGAGAAAAGAAGTTTCTTTAAACCAAATGTCCAAGTACATTTAAATCAACAGATAGAGATGTTGAAAGCAATTGTTAAACAATAGTGAAGGTCCATTCTAGACGAGAACAGTTTTCTATTTTATGAATTAGAGATCTATTTATATTTTAGAACTTAAATCAAAAGTAATTTGTTTACTAACATAAACTCTATGCCTTAATTTCTTGTGTTATATCAAAGCGATGTCTCAACCCAGGTTCCTGCTGTGAAAAGCAGGCGTATGAAATTCTAAGGAGCTTATGAGGTCAGGAGAGTGTAATTTACCAATTAAAACAAACTAAAGGCTTCAGTGAAGTCTGAAAACTTTTGAGTCAGCTTTAAACTTCATTTTAACATCCTACAAGTCATCTAATAATTGATTGTGTTACTTGCATTCAGATTTATGGATGTTCCTATTGCTTTTTACTCATAGAACACTGAGTAATATCCAATGCTATACATACATATTTGCTATTGACAATGTGTGTGTGTGTGTGTGTGTGTGTGTGTGTGTGTGTATACTTTGGTAGGAATGTGAATATGGAAGGGACTTTCATGTATCTTTCAGCTGCTAAAGTCTGCATGTGTATAAGAAATGCTTCCAGTCACTCAGAGAAACTTTTTTTTTAAAGAAAAGGATATTTATTCAAGAGCCCCATCGAAAAAGAAGTGCATCACCATTATAACAGTCTCCTTTCTGAGATCTTGCCGAGTAACAGTACATATTCAGATAAATGAGCCCTGAATACTGTGTGTAATAGCAACAGCTGGAACTTCTCAGATAACGCTGAGCTTCCCAGCCCCCCTACATCAGAAAGAGGCAACAACTAAGTAGAATTTTTATAGATCTGAAATCTGCTGAATGCCCATTGAAAGAGAGCAAAATGTACATTAGGCCTCACTGACAAATGCCTGAGGTTCAGTCTCTCCAACCATTTTGCAGACCAACAAAAAGAGGTGTGAAAGGGATTATCTCCATCCTCAAATTTTCAGCATGGTCAAAGGGACTGTAAAATCCTTGTGGTGAGCAAGCCAGGTTTAATGGTCGGGAACAAATGCTTCTTTAGTCACAGGGCAAGCTTTTTGGATTTGTTGCAATTTCCTGTTAGGGACAGCAAAGGCCAAATGCGCCCACCGCTCCTAGCCTTCCCTGCTTACCAGCTCCCTTCCTCATAATGTTTTCCCTTCCTCTTTGTTCCAACAAGAATCTAATCCTTCTGCAGAGTCTCCTGGAGTGTGCACATCCAGGGAATAAGGGCCATACTGTGTTCTGCTCACCACAGTGCTACACATGAACCCACTCTCTAGAGAAGTAAATATGTTCTCAAACAGCTCACTGTAAATGTAATTGGTGACTAGTAGAAGGCTGGAGGGAACACTAAGAACAGCTCATTAAGGGCTGAATAGATGAGCTTATGCAATCAGTTGCTCCATGCCTGTGCCCCAGCATAGCAGTGGGCCTCCTATTAAGCGAGTCTTTTCATAGCCTGTGCCATTTTCACTATTGACTTCTGTGATTGCAGATCGCAGATAGCAGAGTAGGCGCTGTTGTCCAAAATCAGTAGTTTGCTATACATTCTTTGGAAACATAGGGGGCTATTGTCAGATATCACTTCTCATTTGTATAGAGTCTCGATAGGCCCCTCTCTGTTTACCAATCACATGTTAAATTACCCTGACAGATGTATTTTAAAAGGCAAGTAAATTTAGTTCTTGAGATTACATGAACCAAAGATACTGGATGCCTTATCATTAGCTTCTGGTGTCATTAACTCTCGAGGACTTATGTATGCATGAATTTCCCACAGAGCTAGAAATTGCATGGAACTTACTACATGGCCAAACAACATCTTTTGTTTGAAATTATGTGTGGCTATCAAGATAATGTGACCAATGTCCTTTATGTTGCAGTAATATGCAGGCACCTTGCTTTAAAAAATAGAAGAACAAAAGTAAATTTTTTATATGACTGTACACTTTACTAACAAAAACTCTTTACTAGTATTCATAACCCAGAGAAAGTGAGCAAGAATCACTTATATGATATTATTTAAATATTATTTCATGACTACAAACTGACTCCCTATTCTATTTAAAAAGAACATTGACTCAATAATTAATTTGTATGAATAATCAATGAGTCAAACACAATTCTCTCTTCTTTATTTATTTGTTTCTTTTAAAGAAGATTCTGGGGGTACAACTTCCAATTGGATACCATTTCCCATGAGTAGGAAAAGCATATATTTTGGTAAAAATAAGAATCAAGAATTAGAATATGATAAATGGAAAAATCTTTAAGATGTCAGAAACATCTAAAATTGTGTTAGAAAGTCTTGAAACTACAATTAGATGAACTTTGGAAAAAAATTTAAGGACAATTATATATTACTTTCACCCAAATTAAGTAAAAGAATAAAGAAAAGCAATCTCAAAAGAAAGCACAAATAGAATCACTTTTTTCTATTTTGATATCACCCTCCAATTTTTTTTTTTTGGGGGGGGGTTGTTTTCTGGTATCAGGAATCGAACTCATGACCTCACGCTTGCCAGGCAGGCACTGTGCCGCTGAGCTAAATCCCCAGACCCTATCACCCTCCAATTAAAGGAAAAATAGTTATGTTAGAAAAGATGAAATTCAAAACATGAAGAAACAGTAAAGGCTTCTACTTCATGTGAGTCCAGGTACCTTTTGCCAGGAGATTTTTATCCTTTAGTGTTTAGTGGGATTTTTCAGATATAAAGGATAATGGTCTAAAAGACTAAAAATGAAATATTTGTTTTTTTTTTAATAGTGAAGAGAAGGATGCTTAACCCATGTGATATAAAGTCTGTCATCAATTCTTGAAAATATTATTTGACCAATTTTTAATCCAGTTATGAGAAATGATATGGTGATCTCTATGTACCAGGACAGAGTTACTAAAAATTAAGTTAGGTCAACTGAACTCAGTCTTTTCTGACACCATTAGAAGAATGGTGTATCTGTAGCACAGATGAGTGATAACAAGATACTGGAGAATATATGCACCAGTATCATTCATGACAGAATGGAGAAAAATGAATAGAATTTTGATGATGCTGATTTAACCAAGAAATGCCTTAAGTCATATTAGAAGAATCAATGTTTTGTCAGTGGAGTAGGGGAACATATAAAGCACAGAGATGAGATGTGCAGTAGGAATGTGTCCAAGCAAAAAACCTACTAGATATCAGACCTAAATTTTTAAGTTTCCAGAAATCTAGAATATAATACCAATATCAGAAAATAAGGAAGTGAGAACATATGTCATGTTTAACATCTAAATATGTGTACAAATTGTGTAAAGCAGACACAATTTCAATTCAGATCAGTAGTCTGATACAGTTTAGTTGAAAATAAAAGGACTCTTAAGTTGTTTTAGCATCGAGGGAGGTAATGATCCAACTTGACCCTCGTTTATCGTAAGCCGCTAGTATCCCCAATTTGGTGAGGTCCTTGAATTTTACCTTCCTCAAACTTGGTAATGATGCATATGACCAACACCTCAAATAAGTAGTTTCAACCTCTTCCGTACCTATCAATAAGCCATTCCCTTTTTATGTAGTTACTTGTAATGTAGTACATTTTTATGTAATGTAGTACATTTTTTATGTAATACTTTTTGATTATGGTTGCTGTTCATACATGCAAGAGAAGCTTCCAATTATCATGCAAGTATTTGTGACAATAAAAAATGTAACAATAGGTAAATGGATGTAACTAGAGACCATACTTGTATGTGAAATAAATTGGACCCACATGTGTAAACATCACATTGTCTCCCTGGTGTAAGAACATGAAAGAGTAAATAAAACCCAAAATGCACAATAGATAATAAGAAAGGGAAAGAAATTGCTTAAAGGAAGGAACAATTGGGATAAGAGAA
>NW_004955427.1:16197278-16198877 GCF_000276665.1 Chinchilla lanigera | reverse complement strand
ATTTGCAGTACAACAGCTACTGGTGAATTCCTACAATCATGTCTAGTGAAACAATGTATTGTCTCTAATGTTCCTTTAAATTATTTTCTTATTCCCTTTAATGGTTTAATCAATCTTCTATTCTTATATCTGGTAATCTGAGCAACTCCATTGTAGATAACAATATGTAATATAGCAACCACTGTTAATCCCTATCATTTGGCTTGAAACCCCGTATCATTTTTAATGTCTTTGCTTTGTTTTGTTTGTATTTTGCCATTCTTTTTTTGGTACTATCTTCTTTAAAATAAAAGTTTTAGAAAAAGAATGTAACAATAGTAGTAAGACCTTTTTCTCACATTCAAGGAACCATGTTATCCTAATGGCAACACCTGAAATTACTGACATAAATTGAGCTGTTTTTCAGTGAAAAACTTCAAGGTCCTTTTTACTGTTACAAATAATATTGGGTGCTAAGCCCCATTGTCTCTCTTTTACACAAACAAACAGGTCAGCCCCAATCCCAACTCAAGGGTAATAAATAACTGACTGAAAAGAAGTGGAAATTGCCAGATGAGAAAGAAGGAGGACCCTGAAGTCTAATGACAAACTGAGCTGAGGTCATAATATAACAAGGGATATCTGACCAGAGATATAATGAGATATAAAGTGTCATAGCTCTCGAATGGAGTCAGGCTTTATGTGAAAGTAGAAATCAATGTATAGAAAAAGCCACTGCTGAAGAAAGCCAGGACTTCAAACAATCTGTTCCCTGTGGAAAAGATACTAAAACACCATTTCTAACTGAACTCAAAAGCACCACAAAAGCTTATCACTAGGTCAGTAAAAACAAAACCAAAAAAGTCTATTGTGAAAAACTTAACCCTAGACTGCATTTGAACCCAAGGTGCAAATTAAAAAATTCATAGTAAAAAATAGAGATAGTATAGTAATCAAAAAGATTATAAATACTTTAAATGACCATGATGATGTAAAAGAAAATAGAAATATGTAAAGAAAAATACGGATTTACTTTAAAAAGTAACAATTACAATTTCTTGAAATAAATACTACATAGTCACTACAGTTGAAAAAGCTGAATGCATACATTACAGATTAAACAAATATAAATTAAGGTAGAGCTAATAAACTGGAAATGATAGCTCAGAAAAACGCCTATAATCCAGTAAATAAAAACATGCATATTAAATATTATTTAATAATTGATACATTCTGTAAAATATTAAATATATAATGGTTAATTTTATGGTACCATCTTGACTAAGTTATCTTGCCCAGTTGTTTGTGTAAGCATCACTGCAAATGTTGCTGTGAAGGTGCTTTTTAGATGACAATCAGTAAAATTTGAGTAATAAACATTACCCTCCCCAGCATGTTTGGGGTTCATTCAAGCAACTGAGGTTATTGGAGATAATACTAAGGTCCCAACAGAAGTAGGTATTCTGTTTCCAGACTGCTTCTCTTTCCAACTGATGCCTGCTGGGAGTCTCTGCCCAGGTTTTAAACTGCCCAGCTCCTTTACAGTGGTGCAGATCAGTTTCTGAAAATAAATCTCCCTTTGTTTCTCTCTCTCTCTCTCTCTCTCTCTCTCTCTCTCTC
>NW_004955427.1:16173488-16197178 GCF_000276665.1 Chinchilla lanigera | reverse complement strand
TCTGTCTGACTCTCTCTCCATCTCTGTTTCCATCTCTCTCTCTCTCTTTCTCTGGGGAACCTTATCTAATATAGGTTGTGAATTCAAATATTGATTGAATAGGAGTTTCAGAAAAATAATAGATAAAAATGGCGAGGAAGATATATTCAAAGGGGTAAATGACAAGAAATCTTTAAAATATAAATAGCTTAAACCAAAGTAAGTAGATTAAGCAAAAATAAATTTGCATGAAGTTACCTTGCAGTGAAACTAAAGAACACAAAGAAAAAGAGATGATCTTTAGAACAAAACAAATAGAACAAAACGAAATGAAGAAAAAATATGTCAAAAACATAACGTTCACTTGCTTGAAGCAGATTTCTCATCAGCAAAAATATACATGATTCAGTATAACTTTCTAAGTGATAAAAGCACATTTTGTATTATTCTATAATTAAATATACTATTACTATACATAATTAGTTCAACGGTACATGTGTATTTGCATGTGTGTGTATTGATGTAAATATGGGTATTTTTAAAACCGTGGACACCTTTAGAACAGAGAAAGATTGATAACAAAACAATTGACAAAAATGAGGAAAATAAAAAGAATATACTATCAGTTACATGTGACAAAGGAGACTTTTGTTAACAGAAAATAAGCAAACTGAGCTGGTATGTAACCAAATGCAAATTTTAAGGTATATTCAGTAAAATTTGATCTGTTTACTACACTTGATCCTAGCCAAAAGGCCAAGAACCAATTGACAGGCTTACTGGTAACTATTTGGCAACTATAAAGGTAGGAAAAATTTAATATACTCTCCTTTAAAACTTATAAGTGTAAAAAAAAAGATGGTGATAAAGAGAGTTTGAACAAAACAATCAGCTTAAGTGCGAAAATATATAAAACCATTGCACAATACGATTGGAGAATAGATATCCTTTTGAAGCATGAATAGTTCATTTTAGACACTGACCACATTTAAAAGTCTGAGAAGTAGGTCTGTTACCAAAAGGTTCCTTACTTAATTGATATACATGCAAGCTAAAATACACATTCTAAATAAATAGAACGTCAGAGCAGAGTTCATAATGGAAATTCCAGGAAATTTAGAACTTCATGAAAATAATACACACAAAGTGTTAAGGTCCAGCCAGAGAGGGGCTGGGGATTTAGCTCAGTGACACAGTGCCTGCCTGGCAAGTGCAAGGTTGTGAGTTCAATTCCCGGTACTGGGAAAAAAAAAAAAAAAAGACTCAGCTAGGGAGATTTCTAGAGGAAGTTTTGCCATATATTGTAAGTAAATATATTTTGAAGAAACAGAGTGAAAACTCATGAGCTAAGTATTAAACCACAAAGGTGGAGATGGCAAAACAGTGTTAATTCAAAGAAAATGGAAGGAAATAAAAAATGAGCAACAAACGAGAAATTAGAAAGAAAAACTTGGGGCTGGGTAGACAGCTCGGCGGCACAGCATCTGCCTGGCAAGCTCAAGGTCCTGAGTTCGATTCCCAGAAGAAAAAAAATAAAACCTCAATAGGAAATAAGAAAGAAGACCAACAAATTTAAAAGCTGATTCTTCTGAAAACACTAGTATAATAGAAAGCCTGTGCAACAGTTGATTAATTTAGAAATTCAAAGCAGAAAAATCACCGAGAGGGGAAAGCAGAACATAGGGCCAGGGATGTAGCTCAGTGGCATCGCGCCTGCCTGGCAAGGGCAAGGTCGTAAGTCTAATTCTCCATACCAAAAAAAACCGGAAGTTTAACAGTTTAACAGTGGAACATAATTAAAGTGTAGGAGAGATTTTAAAATATAAGCATATCAATTAAGTGTGCTTATGCCAACATATTTGAAAACTGACATGAAATGGATATTTATTTCTTAAAGAAAAAAGTGACAAAGCTGATTTAAAAAAAAACAATAAATTTTAAGCATTTTAAAGCCATTGCATTTAGTGTAATGCAATGAGTTGGTTTAGTGCAACCAACTCATGACCTACCATACCAGAGAGGGTGACTGGTCTCACCGAGGGATCCCAGGTCGCAATAGTGCCTCCTGTATAGCACCGCCCTGACCCCTGCTTCCGGATGAGGCACACATCCCAAGCCCTTGTGAATAGTGATGGCTTCTTATCTGGCTTCTTGTCTGTACTAGGCCAACCAGAGGAGACCCCGGATACCGTGGCAGTTTTGCTGAAGTTATTCAGCGGTATTTAGGAGTCTGCTCCTTTTGCTGTCATGCTCTGTAAGGGAACCTGGGATTTGAGGGAGCAAATAGTAAACTCTTTTAATAGAGCATTAAAATGCTCTTAATAGAGCATTAAAAGAAGACCCAGAGGTGCACCCAGTGTGTCAGACACCCTGAGTGAAATGCCATGTCAGGCTGGACTAGCACCACTATATTTCACAGATTATAATTATATAACATTAGACTTTGGGAGAAAAATTTAACAATCAGCTGGCCACAG
The DNA here is from genome assembly GCF_000276665.1 of Chinchilla lanigera. Lineage (NCBI taxonomy): Eukaryota > Metazoa > Chordata > Mammalia > Rodentia > Chinchillidae > Chinchilla > Chinchilla lanigera. The sequence goes on along the minus strand of NW_004955427.1, from coordinate 16,194,722 downwards.
GAGTCCTGTCTGAAGAAATAGTAAGAGGGTAGGGAGGAAGACACAAACTGTCTGAAGAGATGTTCGACCTCCCGTCATGATACAGAAGGCAGGAGGGCTGAGATCACTTCAAGCTGCTTTCATGCAAGAATAATGTCTGTATTTGATGTCATTGAGATGGAAACTACTGTTCTTACTTGTGAATATCATCATATATTAGTGCCATTGTCAAAGTAGAACCCGATCTAAAAAGAAGAGTAGATGATGTGGGAACTGTACACCATGTTGTAAGTCATAAACTGTCTTCAACCATGTGAAGACATATTGTAGAGAATAAGACTCATGCGGGGTTGTGGTCCCTAGAAAGGGAACTCAGATTAAGGTATAAGCACTACAGGGGGACGAATCATCTCTCTTTAGGTAGAGCTCAGCATGCCACAGTTCGATGTGTCAGCACACGGGCTGGCTGGTTGCTGAGGATTTAGAACTTCCTGTCCTTTAGGATGTACATGCAGGCAGGATGGCCACATAGACTGCAACAGAGGGTAACAGCGTTGGAGGGCAGGCTGGAGAAAATGTCCCTTTGGGCATTAGTTTTAATAACCTAAAATCTCTATGTAGTTTCCAGATTTACCTTAGTGAAATAGTCCTGGGTACAGTTTTCACGCATCACAGAGCTAATTGGTGATTTTCCATGTTAAATAGATCTTTACACTCTGAGATTAACAATAGGTAAATGTCTAGCACACATGTAGCCAACACCTACAATTACCAATGGCCGTGATTATGAGTGTTTAAATCTCAAAGAGTTAATTCAGTCGCAACCAACTCATGTGCTACCATACCAGAGAGGGTGACTGGTCTCACCGAGGGATCCCAGGTTGCAGTAGTGCCTCCTGTAGGGCACCGCCCTGCCCCCTGCTTCTGGATGAGGCACACATCCCAAGCCCTTGTGAATAGTGATGGCTTCTTATCTGGCTTCTCGTCTGGACTAGGCTGACCAGAGGAGACCCCGGATACCCTGGCAGTTTTACTGAAGTTATTCAGCGGTATTTAGGAGTCTGCTCCTTTTGCTGCCATGCTCTGTAAGGGAACCTGGGATTTGAGGGAGCAAGTAGTAAAAAGAGCATGTGAATGAAATTAAAGAGGGAGAGAGAAGGGAAATAGAACGCTGGGAGTGTACTGCAGTCCCTCCTTTCCCAGCTCTAATTACATTTCCACCTTTCTTTACTAATAAAACCTCCCTGCCTTTCATACTTTCTCACCCTTCTTCGCGCTCCCTTTTATGCTTCTCTCTTCAACCGCCCCAAAATAGAACGAGAGCACAGTTGGATGGGGTACCATGGGGAAAGCCTGTTTACAACCCGGGGCTCTGAACGCACATCCCGGCTCTGAGACTTCCTCTGTGTACAAGCTCATATCACGGAACCAATTGTTGGTACTTTGGCAGTTGATGCAGGAGAGACATTTTTAGCAGAAATGAATGTAATTTAAGCCATCAGCTCTAACCCGGTAGCAATAAATGGCATTTTTCTCATACATATAGGTATGTCTTCGGCTAGCTCCCCTGGGGTATATTTCTGACTTCTCCATTCTGGGTAGGTAATTCCTTTGAATTATCAAACCTCAAGCCTATAAAGAAAACTACTGATCATACTTTTCTTTTCCCTTTACTTTGTATTTTTTTCTCTCATTTTTCCAATAACCCTATTTCCCACTTTATTTGAAGTAATTTAAACATTTCCTCTCCATAGTTTTAGTTTCTTAAAATTATCACCCTTTCAGCAAATGAATCCCAAATGCTGTGTTTGCCTCTAGTAATATATGCCCTTGAGCAGATCCATTTTCCAGACAAAGTTCCATGAATAATGGTCATGAGGCTGTGAATCAATCACTATGTATTGCCCTAAAATTTAAATGTTGCTCTTTTATTGCTGTCATATAACAAATATGAATTGCATTTTTCCACCTCCTCTAATTCAGTTTAGCCAATACAGACCTTCAGTGAGATTGCCAAATATCAGATTTTTTAAACTGCTTAATGGTTCTCTTTTCTAAGATGATGTAGTCATTGTGGTAGATTGAGAACATGATTAATATTCCTCATCTTTTTCAGTGTATGATCTAGTCACATTTGAATAATTGTAATTATGAAAACAAATTTAGGGAATGGCTTGATTTACTGTTTTGAAGTACCCATTTGATTGTTCATTCACCTATCTTTTAAAATGGGGCCCCATATATGAGAATAAACCTGAGTTCTCCAGAATTGAAGATTAAATTTTAGAAACACTGCCATCTGGTGGTAGATGCGAGTTATTGCATAACTTATCAGTTTTTTTGTGTGTTTTGCTTTCTTTTGTTTTTTGTTTTTAATGTCCATATCTACAGGAGAAATCAATCAACTTGTAAGAAAGTAAATAGTTCACCTTCATTTACCAAGTGTAGCTTGTCATGAGAACTACACAAGCCATGAGACTTTGAGACTTTATGACCTAAGATCACTTCTCATTCTGAGATGTCCAACGTTGTGTTCAAGGGACCTTTGTCTTTCTCCTCTGGTGTGTTTCATCACATGCATTTGTAACTTGCAGAAACTGAAAAGAATCTTGGTATATTTTGGACTCACAAACTCATTTCTCTCCTATTGCGCTGTTTTGGTAGCTTGTGAAAAGTGGGGCATAGACTCTATATGTATCCTAAGTAAGATAGTGAATCCCCATGGAAACTCTGCAGAGACAGTGCTCTCCTAGAAATACTGAAATGAGTCATTCAATGTCTGGCTAGCTGGAGAACAAAAGCAATCTGTTATCTCTTGCTGTATCTTTTCCATCCCTTAATTCAGAAAACATGAGAAGCATTATATCTCTAAAAATAAGTCTCATATGTACTGCAATACATTGATGTGAATATGCCTTTAAGGAGGGAAATAAAGGCCTATAGACTGATAGTGAATTACTTCAGCAATATGGCTATACATTAAATCTATGCATTTGACATTAGCTAATTGGCTCATTTTATATCAATGAATATATAGCAAACTGAACATTTCTGACTACTATGTTAACTTCTGGGATGAAGAGACCAAAATTTTGAAAACAGATCTTAGTTTTTATATATGCTGTGAGATTTGTTTCTGGCACTAAAATAGTCAATCGCCATCTTCACTGACATCATGATGAAGGATTCCAGGTTAGCCTTAGAGCAGGCTGGCTGCTAATTGGTGATGATTCATGTCTAATGTCAGACTGAATATTTTGTGATCTTGAGTGGCTCCAATTGAATAATTTTGAATGTGAACATTCATCTTTTGAAGTTGGCCATACTTGTTAGGGACTATACTTGAGAGGGTGCATAATTTTTGCCCTTTGTGAGAATTGACTAGGTTAGAGCTGTAGTACAAATTTCTTTGTATCTTCATACCTGGCAAAGATAAAGAAGCCATTGACACCATCACAGGGGAGAAATTATGAGCAGATTTTCTTGCAGGGCAAGTTTTCCAGCACTCAACATGCTAGAAAGACTATCCCAATATTATATATAACATTCTATATCATATACATATATGAATGTAAACAGCTTAATGTACATTTTTGGTTGACAGTACAAACATATGGATGTCAGCAATGTCCCTAGTGTGTTCTCATTTAAAATGACTCAACAACCTCCACCAGTAAATTTCCTTGGCTCCTACTTGCCCATGAACTCTCCAATCTTAAACTAAAATGAAAAACATAAAATAAAAGACTCAATTGTGTAAGTTAAGACTTCAATATTTAGAGTCATTACCCTAGCACACCTCTTTGGCAATGTATGGAATTAGATTACATAAAAAACAAGAACCTATTGATTTTCTATAAATTAAATACATTCTTCTGAGCAAGTTTCATCTTCTCTTTGGGAGTCATTTCTGCATTACTCCATCCATGGAAATGTCCAGACTGGGACCCGCAGTGCCACTCTGATTTTTGCTCATAAAATCCACATCAGGGTTGTGTTTTCCTGCCATCTCTTTTTGAAAGTAGGCCCAGAGAAAAATACCAGCCTCACTGCTGAGAGGTTGTGCCCCTTGATAAAGAGACCAGTGGCATCAATATTTTAGAAAACTGGTAAAGGTAGATTAAGTTCTACTCTACTTATAAAATATTACATCTATATTATTTATCTAACATTTTTTGAAACAGAAAGCTAATGCCAAATGTTATTATCCAAAAAAAATCCACAATATGGTGTGATAAAAACACTAGAAGACACGACTTATATTTCATTTATCTCTGTACTTACCATAATGACTGGTATAAAGTAGGAGCTGAACTACTGTGTGTTCAAAGACTAATAGTCATATAATCTTTAGTCTAGTTGACTTAATAATTATTTGCTGACACCGTTGACCCTCTGTAGTTTTGCTACTTAAAATGTGGTCCTCCATTATTACTGGAGAACCGATTAGAATTATGGAATACAGGACTTAGAAATATGGAATCTCAGGAAATACCACTAACCTACTACACTAGAATCTACTTCTTAACCAGATTCCCCAGGTAATTTGTGCAAAAAACACTGTTTTCTCTTAGAAATGTCAGGCTTTGTTCTCCTAAGCTCTTGGTCTAAGAATGTATGGTTAGTTTTATGCCGATTCCTATGAGCTCTTTAATTGAAAAGGACTGAGAGGATCTGTGTATATTCATTACCAACAGGCAAAAATGTATGCCCCCTCCACTTTACCGAGTTTTCATAATCCTTTGATAAGGACCAAAATTTTTAGGTTGACATCAGTTTGACCTTCTCTAACACAAAGCACAATGCCCTCTGCTCCACAATACAGAATATTTTATGAGTATTCAGGATATAACTGTCATGGTTCACACTCTACTGAGGATCAATCAGTAATTTCAGAATGAATTGATTAGCTAGAGCAGTCATAAAAATCAATTTAAACTTTGCTATATTTTTTAGCACAAGGGACTATTTGCAGTATTTCTCCAAGGATATTTATGTCATATGTAGCTTTAATCGAATGGTAAAAGGTAAAGTAACTAGTGTAGATAATTTCTTGGTTTCCATGCAGTTAGCTAAATTGTCATACTTTTGGCTTACTATCAGTATTTTTGCAAAATGAAACGTTTATTACTTTTTTTTAAAGAAAACAATCTAGTTTAGTTAATGCTCTGAAAATATATAAATGGGTGAAGTGCATTGAATTTCAGCCTCCTCCCTGAAAAAGGCCCATATTGACACTTAAAATATATCTTAATTGGAAAAAAAATATTTCGTTTAAGTAATTAAGGTAGGGAATCTCAAGATGAGATCTTCCTGGATTAGAGCGGACCCTAAATCCAAAGATAAATGTCTTTATAAAAGACAAAAAAACAAAAAGTTAGAGAGAGATGGAAAATAAGGTCAGGAGAAGGTGGACCATAAATTGGAGAATCTGTAAACCATGGAATACTGTGGAAGGTCAGCAGCTAATGGGAAGCTGGAAGATGCTAAGAAGGATTCTCCACTGGGACCATGCCAAGCACCTTAATTTTGGATTTCTGCTTTATAAATGCTGGAGAAAATAATTTGCTGTGGATTTAAGCCACGAAGTTTGAGGTAATTTGATATAGCAGCCCCTATCATAGTATTAGGAAACTAATAAAATGAGTAAAATAAATACCCCTTTTGATATGACACACCTAACTTATTTCATATATTACCTTCTGAGCCTGCTTCTACCAGTATGAGAGCCCATGAAGACAAGACATATACAGATACGTGCAGATAACGATTGTGGAACCCATAAAAGTTGATAAGAAAAGATAATTCTGCATAAAAATGAGAAAATTGGAAGAAAAGAGGAATGCAGAGTAAGATTTTTAAACTAACTTTTGAAACTAGAAGGCAGAGAGGTTTAAGAGAAGTGAAGATTTTCAACAGATGTGTTAGTAAAGGGTCATAGCTTTTGGATTATGATGTTCCCAATATACAAAGAAATTGATACATTCAATCCAAGATCTTTGAATTATTAGAATTGTAAAAGTTTTTTCTGTTAATTTACCTATATTTGCACTTGTGGGTGTGTATGGGTCCAGAAAGAATCTGTTATTCTTTTCTGCAATCATAGTGTGGGTAGGAAAATCATGGTAGGTCTGTTCTAATGAATGCCTCTGTGTTTGTTCTACACATGCTCCAATCCCTTGCCTAAACTGCTTGACTCAGCAAGGTATTACCATTATTAATTTATTAGGGATATAAAGAAATAGGAGGTTTTAAAACAGTTTTCTTCCTCTGTGTCACTAGTCACTGATGTGATGGTTTGTGCCACCTTGTAGCCACACAAATCCATAACCAAATTCAATGACAAACTTTTTCAAAAACATAACTCATTAAGCTTTAGTACTACTTAAGACAAAGACTTTGCTTGTGTGAGGCCATCAAACACTGATATTGACTCTCTAGGACATTTTTAAAACTATTTATATCACAATAAAGGTGCTTTATTAGTCTCATCAATCAAGAGAGCGCAAATTTTACCCTGAAATCAGTCTGCCTGAGCCCTTGGAACAGGCAGAGGTGAGAAATTATGGGGTGCATTATCTTCAATCTCATTTGAAACTTCCTAAATGAAACAACAGACATGGGCAGTTTATTGCTTATAAAATAAATGAAGGAGGTGTCACTAATGTAATAATGAAAGTTCAGGCTTCTGGTTGTTTTTCCCCTCCTCGACAGAGAGTTGGTGGTCAGCCAGCAGGGTGATTCCTGGTTGCCAAAGTTAAGGACACAATGCATCTGTCATTTGACCAAGATAAATGTACAGGCCATGCAGTAGGGCTGCACCCAGCTTCTGGAAGAGGCCTAGCCTCGTGGCTGCTGTCATCTCTGACGGGGCACCTAACAGTGCCTTTCACTTGGCAAAGGAAATTTTATCCCATAGTAGTTGACTGTTCAATCTTCAGCCAGACAAGGTTAGGTTCTAATTCCCCTTGGCTATTTTGTGCTAAAGTTTCCTCTTTGCAAAACAAGAGGTCTACCACATACTGCTACTTTGAAAAGTTAGCACAGATGATTAATGCCTGTGCATAGCAAGCACTAGGCAAACGCCTTCTCAATTTTGACAGACTTTCCCTTCTAGCTGAGTCTCTGCCTACGTGATGGGAAAAGTGTGTGGATGGTGAGGTTTATAAGAGGAAGAGCACTGATTTTGGTGTCAGAATTAGATTGGAATCCTACCTCCACCACTTATGAGCTTTGAGTTCATGAGTAATAAATTTACTTTCTTGGAGTTTTAATTCCCTAAGTTTTAAATGGGTATTAATATAAAAATGCCACCCCTAGCCGTTGGTATGAAGACCGAATGGAAAAAGTACTGTAGCAATGTCTGTTAAGCGTTTACTCTATGCCTGCGCTGGTCACACAGAGTATGTAGTACATCAGTAACGTTGCTAGGCAATCATGGAGAACCCAGGAAAATCTTAGAAAGACCAATTTGTATGCCCAGAAAGTTATTCATTTCATAGAATTCATGCAATTGCCCAACAAATATTTATGGCACTCCTCTTCTCATGTCTGCTGAGGATGCAGTGAGGAACAAAACCAGCAAATTCTCTGCTCACTGATCTTATGATCAAGATGAGGAAGGTGGACATGTATCATTATAAAGGAATTGGAACAGGACAGTGCGGAAGGAAATGATTAAGGATGGAAGAGGCCCCTGTGAAATGATGCATTTAAACTAGGGAAGAGCAAGGAATGCAAATATTGATGGGACTGGATGGGTGAACCCCTTAAACAAAGGGAAATGCGGGTACAAAGCCTGGGAGGAAGAAGCCAGACTAAGGCCAGCCAGGGCTTCTGGAGCTTGAGCAAGGGATGCAGGTCTGAGAGTTCAAAGCAAGGTCATGTAAGGGCTTTGTGGATCTTGGCAAGAGTGGAAAGTTTATTCTAAGTACACTGGATGGTCGCTGGATGAAGTTTACGCCTACTGAGAATGCAGGTGACATGATTTGATTTCCACTTTTACAACATAATTCTGGCTGGCAGGAGGAAGAGTCAGAGGTAGCTTACACAGAAATGTGCATGAGGGCAGAGGACTGCAGGGAAGTGGGTGGACGTGGAGAATATATTGGTTGGGGGAAGTGCCGATGGATGTTGTGAAGGAGATTTTTATAAAAAGAAAAATCACAGCTGGCTTGACAATGATTTAAGAAAATATTTATTTTGTCAACTTTGAAACAAGTCAACACAAGTTAGCCCATTTTGTTGCTCTAGATCATATTCTGGTTTGTTCAGAACATTTTCTGGCTCATTCTCGAGCCTAATCTTTCTAGGAATCTTTTAAAAGATATTCGAAGATGAGAGCAATGTGATAGAATAAAGAGGTATAGATGCCCTAATCAAGAACAAGGGCTCACTTTGACTTACACCATTGAATGCATCCTGTGCTAGTTACTCTTCTCCACATTTATTTAAATTGTAACATTTAGTTCATGCTACAGTGCTGTTAGGTAACATGTAAACTTCATGCAAGTAGGATTTTGGCTATTTTAATCAAAGTATGTCATGTACCCTTAGAATCAATCCTAATTTTTTTAAAGAAATGCATATTTTTATAGTTTAGATCTATAATGCCTCACAAAAAGTGGTATGTGTGGAGGTGGGACCTAGTTGGTAGGAGCAGTTCATGGGAGGCGTGCCTTGGAAGCAGACTTCTCATCCTCGTTCTGCATTCTCTCTCTGCTTCCTGGCATCATGAGACCAGCACTGTCCTCTACCATGCCTTTCCACCATGACCTTTCTGCTTTAAAGCAGGCTAGCCATGGACTGAATCCACCAAAACCGTGAGCACAAATAAAACTCTCCTCCTTTAAATTATAGGCGACAGATATTGCACCACCAATGGGAAAGTGACTAAAACACATGTTTATTGAATTAGTTAGGTATTTCCTCACTATGCCAGGACAGATCCTCAGAGTTTAAACCAACAACTCAAAGTGTCATAAAGGGTGAGACTGAACTACCATTTAAACTCTCCATCTGTACAACCTGAAGACAAATAGATAAGAATGCAAGGGCTAATGTTTTAAATCCCAATTTTGTAGTTTCCTTTTAGAAAAATGTCTGTGTCCCTTGAACACATAGAGAAGAACTCAGTTATGTCTCAGAATTTTTGTTTAGTGATCTGAGGTACCATTTTCTGTCAAACTCTCATTCTATTTTGTCCAACCCTTTCCCATTCTACACTGATAGCATAGGGAGGTGGTGGAGGCAGTTCTGTGCAGGATCAGGAAATCTATTGGTAAGTGGAAAATTTGCCTAGATGAATATTATAGGGTAATCTAAGCCAGGGTATTTTAGGAGGGAGAAATCCTAAGACTAACATAAACTATAAAGTCATTCACTGAATCATACCAAGCTCTACTTATTGAATTTTCTTTGTACTTATTACAGTTAAAGAGAAATAACATTGCTAAACCATTGTTAAGAGATATATGGAAGTCTCTTAATGAGTCATATGACCTTCCACAAAAGGTCAAGGAAAACAAATGCTATAGAGAAGTGTTGAGAGAAGTGGAGAACCCAGGCAGATGTATGAAATAAAAAAGAGAAAGTCAGATAGGTAGCGCAGCCATGAAATGGGCTAGAAAGCACAGTGTTCAGCACAATTACCCAGAACATTTGTCTCTTTAAAATATTGTCCTTGAAACTCCTGAGACTGTTCCCTGATGTGCTTGGGAAAGCTTGTTATCTTTATGTTTGTACTCTGCAGTAAAATAATGCCGGGCTGATATTTCTGAAGTTGGCATTCAGAATGCAGTGAATATTGAAAGGGAAATTGATAACCCAGTCCCACTAATCCTACTTCAGATGAACACATAGAGTGCAGAGTCCAGTGTATTTCTTAAAGCTTTAATTTCAAATGGGCTGAGCTCCAGAAAGAGATGCAGTGTCCCAGTAGGGTTGGAAGTGTCCCCAAGGCCACTCAGGCAGAACAAGCAACATTTCCATGGAAACACTGTATGTGCTCATGTGTGCATACCCACCTGGCATCCATCCTTCCAGTGATCAAGCCAAATGATGCCACTTTTATTTGGGCACAAGAAGCAAGGCTTCCTGCCTTAGCACCGTAGTATCCTGCTAGTTGGATTATAAGGAAAGTGATGTTGATTCTTTCAAAAAAGTGTTTTCCTCCTGGGTTCTTGCCAAAGGTCATACTGACAATGATTTGAGACAAGCTGGGCCATACCCTTCACATATTGCTGTGTGTTTTGTGACCAGAGTTCCTTTTGGCAAATAAAATCTAATGTAGTAGAGACCTACTTACCTTCAGAGAGGGGTTGCTATTTACCCAAGGTAAGAAATTGGCAGTATATTATCCAAGGGTATTTTCTAAGCAAATATTTAATCAGAATCCCTCCTATTTGTCTTCTTTGACTGAGGGTGTTCTAGGAAGCACAATGCACTGCAGTTTTATGTTCGTGATTTACCCAGAGCTTTGCCACAAGCTGTTGTGTATTGGAAGAAAGTTCGGGAGTTTTAATTATATTGTGTACCTTGCCTGTTATTTGACAGTCTTTTGTCAAATGAATTTCTATTAACATCCCCCATCATCAGGTATCAAATTTCCATGCATGCACATGGTGTCATGGATTAATAGTTTTCCATGCTCTCGCCATATCGTCAGAGCATGTACATCTGGAAACCCACAAAATCCAATCTATTTCTGGACTTTATATTTTTCAGTAACCAAAGCATTTATTTTTGACAAATATCCAGAAGCCAGAAATGCTGTCACATTGTTGAAAGGTTTTTAGTTAACTCAGGTGACATTTGAATGGCACTGAGGAAAAATATTAGTGGTGTGTTGTTGTAATGTGCCTTTTCTCTGCAGAGGTCACATGAAAGTGAGAATTAAAATTTTCCCTCTTTTTCTGCATTGTTTTCTTACTCTGTGGTTTCATCTTGGAGGAAAAGCTATGTGGTCAGGATCCTCTCTGTATATTTTCCTATCAGACAGAGGGAAAAATTCTTCATGCAATTAGAACAATGGGGAAGACCTTAAATACACTAACAATAAGTGGCTGGGGATTTAGCTCAGTGGCACAGTGCCTGCTGGCAAGCGCGAGGTTCTGAGTTTGATTCCTGGTACCAGAAAACAAAATCAAAAACAAAAACAAAAACAAAAGAGTACAGTAACAATAATCTCTTAAATGATATTATTCTTCTGAATGTCAAATAGCAATCAACCTTGTAATCAAAGGTTTTTGAAGCACATCTATTTCCTAAATGTTGTCCGTTATATCATGTGACACGTACCACAATGCAATTTTGGGAAACATGGCTATGAAAACTTGTTTTGCACTGGAGATATAGCTCAGTGGTATAATGCTTGTCTGACAGTGCAAGGTTCTGAGTTTGATTGCTGGTACCCAAGTGTCTTCGTTCCTTTTCTCTCGTTGCTGAGACAAAATACCCAACGCCCAAAATGAAGGAAGGAAAGGTTTATTTAGCTTACAGTTTGTGGACGTTTCAGTCCATACTTGGCTGGCTCCGAGGCAGAAGACAGCAAAGCAACCAGAGCAAAGAGGGGAATGGCAGCTGAACAACAAAGCAGCCAGAGTAAAAGGGACGAATGGTGGCAAGCAGCCTCTTCCCCTTCCTTACATCGTAAACAGGCTACCTCCACCTAAGGGGCGAGTAGCTCTCACATAATCTTTGCCCTCCTCTTCCACATGCTCAGGATGTATACAAAGTAAGCACCCTGGCTTCCTGCTGAGTCACTTAGCCAAACCTCTAGACTCCCCAAGTTGACACAATGTATCAACCATAACACCAAGAAAAAGAAATTCCTGAATGACTAACTGTGCCCTAACTCTCTAAGAAAATTTGTTTTTCAAGTGAATAACATGAACAAATATAGCTGAGCCCTTATCAATGGACATAGTGGGAATGTGTCCATTCACTAAAGATAAAGGGGAAAAACTGCTCCACAATGTCCAGTGACATTTCTTAGTGAGGAAAAGTATGGCTTTCCGTGTCGTATACTCATGTTTGGATTCTACTACTTCTTCTATCAAAGTGTATGAAGTTAGAGATGTTCTCTGAGTATCTTCATTATTTTCTGAGAAGAGGTAAGGTGGTGTGTATAAAAAGGACTGTACAGCTTACAAGTCCCATCATTTTCACTTTTTCACTGTTATGATCTTGCTAGGGCAACAATTACATTTTTACCCTAGATAAGCCATACATACTTATGCAATATTTTCTGAAATATGGAAAATATATGGAATATATTTCAGAAAATATTACATAAACATTAGTTGAACAAACATGTGACTGTTAAAATTTCAAAATTACAGCCAACCACACCAGTGAATCAAATGAAAAACTAAACCCAACCAATAAAAATACCCAAGAGAACTGAGGGGAGAGGAAGGAAAAATAAAACAGTGTAAAATATGATATATTCTTGTACAAACTCCCAATGAGGACTGTATCTTTATGTATCACAGACAAACACTAATAAAATAGTAAATAAATTTAAAAAGTAAAAATACTCCAAAGGCTTGGGTCACTTTCTTTGGTTTAGTTTGATAATGAAAATATAAGTAAGACTCCAAGATCTAATAAATAATAATGAAGTTTTAAAAATTTCCAGAAATGCAAAGCAATGTGGTGCATATTGATCTTTTAAAAATAGTAGTTCAAAAGGAAAAGCATATTCCTAAAATTATATTGTCTCCTAATGGGTAAAAAGCAGAAATATAGAAGTGTTCCATTTAAAAAGAATATTTCTCCATTTCAAGGTAATGAAAGTCAAAAGATTTCACTGCTATTTGCCTCATCCACCAATGTCTCTTTAAGAAGCATCTACAAACACCAAAAAGAATTTGCCTACTCAGATTTTAGCCTTCTTAGACATGCTAATTAGTACTACAAGAGAAGGTATATTTAAAAGGAACTTTCATTCTCAGTTTTTATTTTTACATGTAAGTATTCTTGTACTTGTGAAGATGACTCAAAACGTGCAAATATACTCTGGCAATATTAATGTGAACATGTATTTTTCTTATTTTCCCTGTATTTTCTCCCACCCATTAGGCAGTCTTTTATTTCACTAAAAATGTCTTTACTCATCAAAAAGAGACCATCAGTTGAATCCTATCATTAGACTATGGTGGGTAAGGATCTATCAGTTTAAAGGGAAAGGGAAAAATATATTCATGTCTTTAAGGAAGGCACTGACATGACACATGGATAGGATTATTGATATCCACAGAAAGTTATGAAAGTACTCTGATCAGTCTCTACATAATCCAGCTTGTAAACCAAACTTGTTTGATATCCAAATTACTTGAATCTTCATACAGTAAATTAGGTAATAAAACTCCATACATTTTACATTTTATTATGAAACAATCTCTCACAAATTTTGGAGATAGCTCCTATATCATCTGGGTAATTTGCTGTAAATACATCACAATAAATCTATCCAGACACTTGAGAATTTTACAGAAATAGTTAAAATCCAAACCAGCAATTCTCACTCCAGTTAGATTTCCATTTTACAAAATGCCTTAAATATCCCTAGAGCAAGAAAATTTAGGAACCAGACAAATATAATATGAAAGTAGTAGAATTTATTGACACACTCTCCTCATTTCCCCAGCTGGATTCTTAACCCTTTATGGGATCAGACTCTTACTTTATATCTGTAAGTATCTGACATAGTACTCTGATGCTGGCTTGGGTACTTCCCAAACGTAAATGCAGGATACCCATAGTGCTGTTTTCTATCATCCATCAGCTCTGAAACCTACTCCCTCTCTTGCCAAGGGAAATTTGGCAGGAGGATTGATATCCTTTGGTCATGTCCCATTGACAGTGTTTTTGAGGAAGGCTTGCCTTTTGGCGTTTGTGGTTCCATGTACCCTCAAATCTTTCACCCCCTTCCAGGTATATTGTGGCTCACATTGTGTTAACACATTGCCAAACAGAGAATTCAGTCTGAACCCCAGATGTGTGAACTTCTTGTTTGAAATCCTGCATTTTTTATACAGACAGCAGTTTCGAAGCTTTGGATCGATGTATTTCAAGTCCAAATCCATGTTACCCCACCCTCTCCCAATACTTCCCTCATCCTTGAAGGCTGCAGAAGAAACCTGTCTGTAAATGGGTATAAATGGGTTCAGCATGGAAATGCAGACAAAAGCCAGACTGTATCATCTACTTTTCCCCTGCGCTTGTAAATATCTTCGTGAGTGGAGGAGTATCACTGACCATGAAAGAACAGGAAGTCTGGGCACAACCATAGATCCTAGGGGTTGGGGATTTAGCTCAGCGGCACAGTGCCTGCCTGGCAAGTGCAAGGTCATGAGTTTAATTCCTGGTACTGGAAGAAAAAACCAAAACAAAACAAAACAAAACACAGATCCTAATTCTTTAATCCTCATTGTCCTTTCTCTTCTAATTACTAATTATAAACCATTTCTACCTTTCATTGTTGCCAGAAAAAACATCACCAAGTACAGTGCACTGAGTATTTTCTTCTTTTGTCCCTATTTATTGAGCTGCTTTACTTTATAAAATCCATGATGAGTGGTAGATTGAAGGTGGATTCAGAACAAAACTTCTGGGAGTAGAGCACAAAATGCTCTTCCATTTCATTGTGTTTCCAACGAAAGAGGGCAGTAATACGGGCAATCTGTGGAAAACCAATTCCTATGGAGCTTAGAACAGTTAAGATGAGGGAAGTCAAAGGAAAGGGTTGGAAGTGTGTCGGAAAATGGGAGAAGACATGGCAACAGAATGACAGCAAATGAAGGAGACCTAAGCAAGATGAAAACTCTTAACCACAAAAGAGGGTTTACAAGAAATGACTATAGAAAGGACAGAGGGTCAAAGGAACACACCTAAGAAATAGGGGACAGTAGTAGAGGAAATGCCGTGAATAACTAATAAAAGGCAAAACAAACAGAATATCCCAAAAGATGATCTGTCTCAATTACTGTGGGGGAAAAATAAGCATGAAATGTATGAACTCTTATTTTGTTATTGTTTAACCTTTATCATGTGATAATATTTCAGAGTTGACTTTAGAAATGGAAGTAAGTTTGGTAGTGTCTTGCTCCCTATGAACGAAGCCCTTTTGCATTTTCAGGTAGGAGAAAGAAGACAGAGCCAGGACACCACACACAGTGGGAGCCCTACAGGTTGAACCACAGGTTGCTGGGAAAGGAAAGATCCTAAAGGGCTGGAGGGACAAATTTTATCTCTCCCTTCAAAACTCAGAAGTTTAGCACTGTCTGATTTGTCCAACTCAGATTAGCAAAAACCAGTCAGCACACAATGTACTGTTTTATAAGCCGGCCTTCCATAGAATTAAACTCAACAGCGGTATTCATTTTATTTTTTAGTTACATATTCTAAAGCCATTCACTAAAGAGGACTTCATTACTGCTTCAGAAAGTAGCCAGTACAATAGGATAAGTGTGTTAGAAATCAGGGGGAGTATTTTGAGGGGCATTCATAGAAATGTGTATCTTTCTGTAATATTTTAAATTTAAACATTCACTGTGTGTATTTTGATCAGCCCTTCTATTCTGCAGTTGTAAGCTTAAAGGAGAATATTTTCCCACGTTATGCATTTTCATTTTGTTTTTCAAAGATTTTTCTAGCCAAAAACTTATTCCCATCTGTAATTTACCTTTATCAATATGGTGGGTTGTAAAATGAGTCTCTAAAATGCTTCCAAAGTTATTTACATGTTAATGAATTTAAAGTGCTTAAATGCTAAGGGTGTATATTTAGATTTGGCTTTTCCCAAATGATTTAATGCAAATAAACTTTGCAAGGTTTGAAACAAAGACCACATAAAGTATAATTTCCCAAGGACTTGATTAGTCTGAAACAAAACTTTGATACCATGGCATGACTCCGGAGCAACTCTGATCTCACAGATAATTTTCATGATTGAGAAGCAGCAATTTGTTTCTGCGAGGCTATGGGAGTAGCACATCTTAGGATGACACAGAACAATTTTCAATAGATAAAGATTTACAACTTTTGAGGCTCATTCTTTATCCAACTTGTTTGGGTACTTCTTTTTTTCCCACATTAGCAGACTATGTTGAGAAGGTCCAGTGGTTTTATTCCTAGATGACAAGATTGTCTTCCATCAGACATATGAAAGAAGTTTCATATTTCTTCTTTTCATGCCTATCAGGTCAAATATAGTGTATGGCAAGGAACTTCTTGCCCCCAAATTGTGTTCTTAATGTTCCCTGGCTAAATAGATCTTTTTCTCCAGGTCATATCTCAGGAGTAAGGAAAGCACATGGACCCAGTTCTAGAATTGCATTCATCTATTGCTATAGTAGATCAGTGATATTTGAGACATTTTTACCAGCTTGCTAAATTTATTTCTGCAATCTACATTTTAATGATGGAGTAGAATTCCACTGAATGAAAATGGTACTATTTTATAAAGCTCCCTCTAATATTCCCGTATTTGTCTTGTTTCCAGCATTTGGATACTTTGATTTTTATTTCCCTACAGGGATTGTCTCAGAGGGAATATAATGAAATAAAAAAAAAAAAAAAAAGCAATGCAGAATGTGGAGCCAGTCTGCCTGAATTTTTGACCTGGCTTTAACATTTCCTAACAAGGTGACCTCAAGTAATTGATTTAACCCATCTACACTTCAGTTTTATCATTCCCTAAATGTGCATTATAATAATACCTTGCTTATATAGTTGTTGGAAGGATATTTCATTAATTTAGTACTTACATGGTATATAAAAAAGATGTTTTCCACCAACTAAGCATCTTAATATATATGAGGTACAATTTTTAGGTTCTAGAGAACTTGGCTGAGAATGAAATATGGTTTTGCAACCAACTATTGTCAGTTATTCTCTGAATGTGGGAGAAGTGTATTTCTTTTTAAAATTGTATAACAGCATTTACATGAAGTTAAAATTGTGTAGATTTTAAACCACCCGGGGCTGACTCCAGAATAAGCATATGTTCCTGGTCTGTGAAGTTTGTGGTTGTGTGTCTTAGGGAAAGTCAGAGAAGTTGCACACTTGTTGCTGGCCCAAAAATTTGTACCTTAAGATTATCTTTTTCTCACTGAGAGGTCTCCGTGCTAATCACGACTGTGGCATTTCAGAGTTTAGAATTCAGTTTTATAGGAAGCAACTGTTACTGGATGAAGAGGTCCATGGGTAAGCTAGTGAGTTCAAGCAATGCAAAAAGTGTATACAAGTGAAATGTAATGGGGATTTAAAAACAAATAAATGAATAAAAAGGGAAGATATTGTGACCTTCCCAATTCTAAGGCACCATAATGCCCTAACTGGAGTGTTCCTGACCTGGATTCCCATATTGGGCTTCACCAAGGCTCCTATTCACCAAAGTCACTGACATCCTATATCAGAAGGTCATTCAGTGAGCATAGAATTAAAGTAATGTGTATTGGAAAGAATATCTAAGTGGCTTTCAGCCTCAAGTTATATTACAGTCTGACACATTTGTTGAATTTAGCTTCACTCAAAGCTTATGGAAAGCTTAAAAGGTTGAATGATATCCTTAAAATCCTGAATCCAAGCCCAAATTTTGCATGCATGTATATATACTTTGAGTTTCCTATGCAAAAAGTAATTAGCTTCAAGTGTTTTGTTGTTGTTTTTTTTTTTGGTTTTTCTCAGGTACCGGGAACCGAACTCACGACCTTGTGCATGCCAGGCAGGCACTTTTGCCGCTGAGCTAAATTCCCAGCCCCAGCTTCAAGTGTTTTTTAAAAGATCTAGGAAGCAACACCGATTAAGAACTATTCATGTAGCTACTTGGCTGCTCCAAAACCTGGGGCCAGACCTCTGTGGTCTTTGCTTTGGACACCGTCCTCACATTGACGCCTCAGAAACTTGATTCTTTGACACCTCCTTCAACTAAAGAACAGCTGAGTACCTGTACTGTATCTCAGTCCATCTTCCATCCTTGAACTGTAGTCCCTCAGAAAGACTGGGTTTGGGTTACACACATTTGTCAGAACTTCCTAATCCATCTTCCTTCCCTCCCTCCCTTTCTCTGTTCCTCCCTCCTTGTAGTCTTTTTCCCTCCTTCCCTCCCTTCCTTCCTTCCCATCCTTTCTCCTTCCTTTCTATATTTTCTCTCTCCTTTCCGCTTCCATTCCTTCCCTCCCTTCTCTCTCTCCCTCCATCCATTACTTCCTTTCTACCTTTCTCTTTTCGCTTCTTCTTCATTTTTTGTAATAACCTGTACAGCCCACTTAGATTAAGACTCTGTGCTCTTCCTTTTTACCTGGCAATCTATAGTATTTGTGTGGTCAAGATTTTATTTTTTACTTCCTGTCCAATCCGTGCCCTCTCATCATTCCCTGGCCTAGTTGACACCTTCCTCATTTGGACCATCAACCTATCCTGTATTTTTGTTTTAATCTTATTTGAAATTTCTTAGCTACATGCCTCTCCATAGCACTGTGAAATCCTTGAGATAGTGTATAATCTTGTATCTCTCCATCACCAGAAACTAAATTTATGTCTTAATAAACTGCCTGACAAGTCTACTGTTGTTAGACTGTCCCTGAAAATATCCTCTGGGACATTACATGGCTTCCTCTTTGTAAAAGTAAACTAAAGAAATTATCGTGTTAATCTCAGTGGCTTCTGCAAATTTTCATTCATTTTTCACTGACAGCTCAGAAATACGTTTATATTATCTCAGTATTAACTACATAAATCATGGCATATATTTTGTATACTAATGTTTCAAAATTTCACTAATGTGATATTTCTTTGTGGTACTTTTCCTTTGGCCTTGATTCCTCTGTCTTTTTAAATAAATTATATTTGCATGCACAATTAAGCCATCTTAAATCATTTGGTATAAGTTATGGTATAAAATATATACAAAAACATACAAATATATCATGATGCAATAATTTCTTGTCCTAGCTATATTTACACCCACCCCTAACAATCTTAGAATCCAGTTCCACATTTGTAAAATATATAAAACTTTATATGACATGTTTATTCATATTTATATTAGTATATAGTATATATTAATATAACATATGTCTTCCACAAGGAAGTAGGTATATCTAATTTTGGAGTACTGCCACATCTCATCCTACAGTTTTACTCATAAAATGATGTGAACATCAATATTTTCTTTCTCTAGAATAACACAATGTGTGGCTATCCAAGCCATGATTGTGACAAATTATTATGACACTTATACCTCTGCAACAGAAATAATATATGAAATGGCTTTTTTTAAAAATGCCAGGAAATAGAATGCTGTAAAGCCATTACTAAATGCTTCACTGATATACAACCTTGCTATACAAATTTGCAGTTCTTTGGCTAAAGTGTCTTAACTCCTTCCAGATTCACTGAAGAAGAATCTGCGTTTTAAGAGGTCCCCAGTGTATTTCTATGTATATAAAAATTTTGAAAAGCACTGATCTGCATGATCTTATAGATGACAAGTTTCATTTTAAATGCTGAAAATACAAACTTTGTGATTGATGAGGAGTGGAAATTTAATGTAATGTAAAAAATAAAAATTAATTTGAAGTTAGAGTTATATCTGAGTACTGACTGGCTTTCTATTTTCATGTATATGAAATTCAATTAGAATTTACCTTTTACTCTTTATCAGTCATGTGTGTGCATGACAGCTGCACAAAGCTAAGTAAGATAGACCCTTTGGTCTTATGGAGCTAACTGTAATTCTGAGTAAATCTGTGGAAAGAGGATAGATTGAACATCTATCTAATGTTGCTCCTGAACAAATTATACTCAACCTGGTAAGCAGAAATCAATAAATTAAAAGGAATTTTTTCCCCAGTTAAAGACAAATCCATAAGGATGGGGAGAAAATGAGAGGAGACCACACCAAAAACAATTTTGGAAGCTGGAAGGCAGAGAGATGAGGGGAAATGATTTAGCAAATGTGAAAATGCTGACGCTAAGCCAGTCATGGGGAAAGTTGAGAACCAATCCAATGCATCCCCCAAAACTCTGAGCATCTCAGGAACTGGCAGCACAACATCTCCTTCAAGTGGGGGAAAGACTGACATTGGGAAGAGGAACAAATCAAATGAGAAAAATTATTCGAATGATGCTTTAGAGCCAGTTAAATCCTAGATCCTGTCCTCTCCCCATGCCCCTAAGTGGCTGTCCCTGACTACACTACGCAGAAAAATTTAGGACATGGAGACACAGGTTGTCTGTACTGGAAGAGACCAAACATCAGGGAAAGGAGAAGCATTAAGTTTGTACATTTAATACCAGCACTTTATCCTCTCTGAACCCACGCCCTAAATTTTGACCAAGACTCTAGAATATTGTCAGCCAGATTTTATCTTCTTTGCAAATAACTGTAAGTTTCTTGAAAGATATAACTATCTTAAAAGAAAGCAAAGTTTGAAAAAGGACATTCTAAAATAAATATCCATGTTTCCATGTCATTATAAATAATTGAAAAATTACATAAATGTGGGAAGAAATAAATCTCCCATGCAAAGAATTGCAAATAATCTCTGTGGGTACTGCACCTTCAAGGGGTAGAATATAAATCATCTGTCCTCTGCAGGCTATGCATGGGGACTTCTTCCCAGTCAGTGCACTATGCAAAGAAAAAAGAGAGTAACTTTATAGTCAAGACACTGCCTAACACTACCTCACCATGTGATTAAGGTCAGCATCCACTGTTACCAGTTATGTTGATAGGATGTACCCTTTTAAAAGAGGCAACAGCAATGGCATCTTACCTCTGTGATTTCCTCCCACAAATCCATCACCTCAGTCTAATCATGATAATGACATTGGAAAAGTTCCACTAGAGGAACTCCAAAAAATACCTGAGGAGAACTCTTCAGAATGATCAGTCCTCAAAGACAAAGAAAATGTGAGAACTGTAAAAGCATAGAGGATCCTAAAGAAACTGGCAGCTAGTGAGGTATCCTGTGTGAAAACTGGATCAGAAGAAAGATATTAGGTACAACGGAAGGAAACTTTGAGCAATGTATGGACTTCTCTTCATAATAATGTGTCAGAATGAGCCTATTAATTTTGGCAGATGTACAGCACATGTCATCTGTTAGTAAAGGGGAAATTGGGGGTGGTTTTTGTGTGAACTCTGATTTCTTTGTAGTTTTGGTGTAAATCTTAATTTACCTAAGAAATAGGGAGGGGAGGGAGGGAGAGAGGGAAAGAGGGAGGAAGGAAGGAAGGAAGGAA
>NW_004955427.1:16101770-16173375 GCF_000276665.1 Chinchilla lanigera | reverse complement strand
GAGGGAGGGACAAAAGAAAAGACATGAAGGCCTCTTCTGATAAAAAGCACACCAGAGTCACCCTGCAGTGAAGTCCAAGCCGAGGTGCCTCAACTACAGATTCGGAAGCTTCAGTAATGGTTTTAAAAATCTTTATACAGATTGAACGTATTTTCATTAACCAATATTTTCTATCATGGCCCTTATAAGCCTAATGCTTTGGTTCTCTTTTGCTGAATGAGAAAATCCAAACATGGTTTGAAATGACAACCATTATATCTCAAAATCCAGGGAGCTGGACATGGTGGCCCACAGCTGTAATCCTCACACTCAGGAGACTGAGGCAGAAGGATCATTCCGAGTTTGAGATCAGCCTGGGATACAAAGTGAGCTCAAGGCCAGCCTGAACTGCATAGCAAGACCCTGTCTCAAAAAGACACACACAAAAAAAATCCAATAATGTAGAGAGAACTTGATTATGTGAGCCTTTTTTCCATGTGGTATAGATTAAGGTTGCTCTGTGATGTTCAGCCTGCAGTGAGCTCTTCTGCGTGACCCAGGCTTTTTTACCAATTGTCAGGTCCCTTGCTTGACAGACATGGCTAGTAGATTGGAGTGAGCTGCTGCTGTTGGCCAGAGATCCTGTGCATGGCCTGCCCTGCACAACTTCTTCAAAGTACCCATGCTTCTGATGCAGCACACAGAGTCTCTAGACTGCTCTTCCTAGATTGCTCTTCCAAGCACATGTCAACTGTTACTAGACTCTTCCTAGACTGCTCCTCCATTTTATTTCCCACTTTAATGACCACATATGATGATTTCCAGAAACCTAAAAAATGTTTCTAACATGAAACAAGGAAAATACAATAAAACAATAGATAAGGGCAACTTTATAAAACAGAGGAGTTGAGCAGGAGAAAATTTTTAAGTATTATTAAAATTCTTAGACAAGAGAAGATATTACAGCCATAAAATGAAGAGGTTTTGGAAATTAAAAATGCATTACTGGAAATGGAATGCTCAGCAGACCCAGTGACGTTCAAAACTGAGAAAAGTCCTTGGAGAAGACTAGGCCAAAGAAAGAAGGTTGCAAAATAAAGACCAAAAGGAGAAGAAGAGAAAGAGAAGAAAAAGTCAAAGAGGTCTGCTATCACAGTAACAGTAATTACAGGAAGAAAAGTAGAGAAAAATGAAAGGAAGGGATGATTGAAAGAGTATAATAATAATTTATTAAGTTGAAGAATGTAAATTTTCAGGTTGAAAGGGTTAAAAACAATGGCTGTACAAGATATGAAATTTCAGAATACTGTGATATACAAAAGAACCAAGAAATACCCAAGTAGGGAAAAGAACAGAAAAACAAGTCACATTAAGGGAGTCCATAATCATGTTGGACATTTCAATAGCAACCCTGGGATTTAGAGGTCAGCAAGAAAATATTTGAAGAGACCTACAGAAATAATAATTTCAAATCTAGAGTTCTGTACTCAACAAAGTTGAACCATTTTTTTCCTTTACATTTAACTGGTAGAGATAAAATTTGTAAAATAATTTACCTCTTGCAAATATTAATCAGTTGGTTACTAAATAAACAGAAAAGGAACAAGATACCTGCTGGAGAAAGGAAGGAGAAAATCCTGCCATGTATTCAGAGAGCTGAACTTTCTATACCAAGATTCTATACTTGGTGCTACCATTTATTAACTAAGATTGACCTATCTGTGAATAACTTTCTTCTTCTGGAACATAAGAATAGTCAGAGCATCTACCTTACATAGATTGATAAAAGAATAAAATCTGATAATATATGTAAATGCATTTGGACAGTCCTTGGTCCAGAATAGATGACCAAATATTGTCCTTTCTCATTTATTACAGGGTCCTTTCAGCTTTGATCTACATTCAACTACAGATTCATATGTATTAAAAGTAATACAAATGTACTGGTTTATTTTATGAAAAACAGTAAGGTTTTCAAATGCAAGCCACATCCACTTTTAATTTTATCATTTCATAAAATCTGCACTAGACTGAAAATTTCATTCATGTGTTTCTGAAATCCTACAGACATACAAACAATTACTTAGAGATGAATAATAAGCAAAACAGTTCCTTCCACTTCATAAAACACTGTTGAAAAACTTCTACATTTGCAAGCTATCCTAGACTCTAAGGACAGTGATACTTGACTGTTAACCCAGCATCATAAAATAAAATGAAAACATAATAAAATTCAGAGAACTCTGCATCCTGCTGACATAATAACTAACTGAATAGACAAGAAATGTGAAATTCCTAACTTTATGATCCACGTGAAGGAATCATCCAAAGTGTAGCGAAACTATTAGAGTCTGAAATCTACCCAAGGGGTTCACTTTCAGGATTTTCATTATGTGATTATTGGTGGGTACAAAAGATTACAAATGTTGAGAGTATTAGTTTCACTGTTTTATAAAAGCAAAGTTACTATTTCTCTTAACTATGTGAGTATAAAAATGGTACTACTGTTTTCTGATTTTACTACATCTCCAGATTTTATTTTATTGCACTCAGGATCTCTGGTTTTCTAATAGCAGTCCCTAAGGCACCAGAAAAAAATGCATTTCTGGAATGCATATATTTTGTGAAATGAGAGCATATAAAAACAAACTCTTTCTCCAGAAGGAATTAATATTTCCCTTTCTATGTTCCTCTTGCTCACAAATGCACTGCCCAGAGTGGTTCTGGGCATTGCTCCCAGCCCCTGGTCCCCAAAAGTAACCTGGCACAGAGAAGTTTGTGACACACTTTATAAAAAGCAAAGGGCACCAGAAAATTACAGAAATAGTATTAGACTATTTCAATAAGAAGAATGCTCATTAATGAAGATGCCTGAGAGGGAAGCAAAGGAGTCTGGGAGGTGTGGACAGGCTGCACTGGACAGACTGTGCCTCATCCAAGACCATGAGGAAGGATGGTGTGGTCTTACTCTCCGTCACAGCGCTGGGCTCCTTTATGGTTAGACGCATCCTGGAACCCAAAAGGGTGGAGAATCTCCTATCACCCTTGCTTTCTGGGATCACACAGCTTAGATAAAGTTCAACATTTTCAACATGGTCTTCTATATATTTCCTTCCTTCCCACTTAGAAGTTCAACTCAGCAAATTAGAAATAAGTATTTGCCTCAAAAGAAACATTTCTGAGATTTCCCCAGTGTTCCTGCATTTTGCAATAGTTTCAGGAAAGAAACCATAGTCTGCACTTTTTTCAGAAAAGAAAGTCTCACATCTCATCCTCCTTTGCTCTATTTCATGATTAGTAAACATGATAATAGCGATGATAATGATAACAGTGTCAAAAGAATATGCATCGACTAGCAATTGCTCTCATGGCGCCTATAATCAAAGGTCTTTTAACTTAATGCTTTATTAAGCCCAGAATAAACCAATGAGACTTAGAGAGGTGAGATACTTTGTCTAAATTATTACAATGGGTGTATTCTGTAGCTGAGATTTGAATTTTCTTAATCAGCTTCTGCCCGTTATTCTGAATCTCATTGCTTCTCAGCCTTTTGGTCAAGATCAAATGTAGTACTCACTATTCTGAATCTTTCCATGCAGTGGCAAATATAACTTGGGACATAACCAAACATTAGTTAGGGATAACCTTGGACTCACTTCCTCGTCCTGAGAATGGTAGTGAGGGACAGTGACTGTTGGTTCAGGGAAACAACTCCCCTAATTACATCTCCATTTAATTCTACTAAGCACAGTGAAGCGATATCAAAAGTTCATCTCATCCATGGTGAACTGTACAGGTATCAATACAGGTCATCCCAAATTACTATATTTTATAAGAACACCTTCAAGAGTTAATAGTAAGTGGATAAGAGAGTTATTACATTTCTATGATTAACATGCTATGACTAGAGTAATTTCAAGTGTAAAGTTCAAAAACACATGAACTGGAAAATCAGTATGAATCCAGTGAAATATGAGTATGTCTGTGAGTAGGGTTTAAACATAAATCACCAGAGATAACTACTGTTAATATTATGACTGATTTCTTCTATGCTTTTCTATCCCTTCTGAACCTTAGGTGCAGACCAGATGTTATTTTGTAATCATAAAATATCAAATTGAGATTTTCCTATATTTCAAGACTTCTCTACATCATTTCTAATCATTTAACTTTGTTGTTTTACAAATGGCAGGAGGAACAGCATGGCTTGTGCTGAAAAGAGAGCATGACATCATTTATCTTCCCTGTATCGTCTACCTTCAAAAACATTATCCATGTCTGTTAGAGAATTTCTTTGACTTTTCATATTTTTAAACGCAATTCTCTCATAGTTGCTCTAAGTCAATCTCTCTTCAGTCTCTTCTTCCTCACATTTTTATGGTGAGTTTGTGAGTGCCTCTTTATCTCTGCCTTATATTTTCTCTCATACTCTTTTGGCATATTGTTTGCTGTATATGAATCTCTATCTTTCTCCATCTGACTGAATCTACTGGGGGGAAAAATAAGAAAATTCTGTGCTGGAATTCCAGAAGCCGGAGCTCTCTAGTACTTATCGAAATACCTTGAAATCTTCTCTCAAATCTACAGAATATTCAGGAATATATTGACAATATTGAAAATCAAATTTAAAATATCAAGTCATGGTAGTTAGAAGTATTCAAGAATTTATGAGAAATTTCCCTGGAGAGGCTCAATTAATTCCTCTAATTATTCTTTTTTTTCAAACCAAGCTTTTTCTTTCCTTCCTTGCTAATTTCAGGGAGATACCAATCCTGCCTTATGGCCCGTTTCAGATCCAGTCTTCCAAATTCCCATCTTTCTAGGCTGGTTCCCATGCACTAAGAACTTTAAGATATGTTTGAGTCATAGATCATACGAGCCATCTATTAAATTCTAAAGCATAGGATTGTAACATTTAATTTTAAAAAATGATCTCTTTCAGACTGTGAGTTGTTTAAGTCTTTAGATATTAGTGTTCTCATTATAGTCTTTTACAAGCTTATTGTTCATCTTTATACTCTCCTTTGAGTTCTAGGGATAGGAAATACTAACCAACTGTGTAAACTGACTATATACAGAGCTACATCTACTGTATGCTGACTACCAGTTGAATTTGGTTCTTCTCTCTCATCTTGATCTCCACTGTACATATAGACTTTCTGAAAGAGCCCAACTGCCTACTCTAAATGAGTGATTGGAGCAGGGTGTGGTGATGCATGCTTATAATCCCAGCTGAGACAAAAGTTTCACAAGTTCACATGCACTGTGGGCAATTTAACAACTTACTAAGAGTCTGTCTCAAAAATAAACAATAAAATAATAATAATAATAATAATTAATAATAATAATTAATAATGGACTGGGAGTGTAATTCATTAAAAAGGTTCCAGGTGCAATCCACAGGACCACAAAAACAAACAAGCAAAAAGTGGTTGGTTTTGATCAGATACGGTTCCAGGATCCATATTCCTAAGGGAATCCCTTTACTGCTTGGATGCTCCAGTTAAAAGCCCTTTCTTTAGAATTCCAGTTGTCCTATGTATTCAACACTGGGTAGGTTACAATGCAAATTTCTATTTTTTCTACTCAGCTAGGAAGTCTTCTACCTAGAAGAAAGCAGGCCTGGGGAAGAGCACATGGCTTGTATCCAGGCAAATCGCTCTGAGGAATTATCTTTCATGTACTGGAGGAGGAGCTGTCCTGTGTTATCTAAACCTGCTATTTATCTCTCTCCCTTTGCCTTGAAAATTCAGTGCTGGCTGGCAGAAGAAAAGTACTTTCACATGCTGCCAACTTGTTGCTGGAGTCCCCTGGATTTTGTGCCAACTTCCACTAAAGGAACCACCTTTACCTTGCTGAAAACACATTTTAAAGTGTTTTCAAGTGTTTAAAGCCAACCAATATATCTTTCATTTAAAAACTCTTATCAGGACAGTCAAGAAAAGGAAGTGAATGGCATTAGCTCAATTAATTGATAAATTAGCAGAATTAATGAAACAGAAAAGAAACAAATACTCTTCAAATGTGTGCAACAAAATATTAAACACTTTTTAAAATAATCTATGGCAAAAAATGAGTGATAAAAAAGAAAGAAGGAAGAAAAAGCATAATAACTGACTAATGAAAATGTACTTTTGCATAGTATAGGCCCAGTTGACATTTATGAAGTGGTTCTAAATAAATCTTTTGAACATTTGCACAGCACTGATGGGGGTAAAGAATTAATTTCTGCCGTGGTGAAAATTCATGAATAGTATCAGGAAAAGCCTTCTGTTAGGCACCAGTCAGACTAAATAAAACTTGAGACTGATCGCAGGAAGGCATTTATTCCCTGTGCTGCTATGTCTCGGTGGCAATGGCTGTGTGACCATACAGCAGTACAGAATCAACTGTCCTATAGTTAACTTTTTAGACAAAGAGCATGCCTGGCAGTCAGCAGACTGTGTGAGAACCTGGGAAGTCTTTGTGAGAGTTGGTCCTTTCACATCATGATTTTCCAGGGTCTGGAACAGCCCTCAAAAGATTGGCTGGCAATAAATGTTCCTTTACCCTGCAGTGTATATCACCAACTATGGCTGAACATTTTTTCCAAGTCAAACTGAAAAATCTCTCTTATCAAACCAGGAACTCTAAAAATGCCTTCATAATTCTCACTCTCCTATACACCTGTCAAATGTCCAAAAGGCTTTTAAGGAATAGGTGGCCCTTCTAGGTTCATGCTTGCTAACGAGCAAGCCTTTTTGCTCATGGAGGTGTATTGGATGAACGTACCTGGTACACCACATGTAACAGGTCTCTCCTAATGCTATGCCCCCAGTAATAATTTCTGAGTATGGCAAGTAAAAGCGTATTTGATAAGACAAGGAGGATTCAGGCTTCTAATATGTACTTCTTAGATTTTCAGGAATGGTACAAATATGAGATCATGGGGAACTATTTTGGCATGGTCACATAGAAGTATCTACTCCTACAAAGGAAAGGTGAGCAAGTTTAAGTTTGTGGAATAACATAAGACAGTACCTTACATTTTGCCATTTTAGAGAAATGGAGAGAAGTTACTTGTGAATGGTTTGCAAAGAATCACACATTGTAATAAATTCTACTTTCTACAATATTTGTCCTATGTAACTACAGTATCTGACTTTCTAAGTGATTCAAAATGGGGTTTGAAAGGAAAATAATGACAGAGGCTCAAGTTACTATCTGATGTAAAATTGAAAATCTTTTCTAATGCTCTGTGTGTAATAGATATTCCCCCCACCATGGACAGAAGACTGGATGAGTTGCATTGAAGAACATAAAACACAAACATGTTTTATCTGTTTTGGGGTTGTGGTTTTTTGCTGGTTTCTTGAATTTCTTTTGTGGCTTTGTCCAAACTCACATCTAACAACTTTGGCCCCCCTGAAACATTACTACACATGGAAAACTGGAGAGCTTGCTTCACTTATTTATTGTCTGGGGCTGATACAGTGAGCTGTGTTGTAACAAATGTGTAGCTTTGGTCTTGCTTCATGTTACTCTTGCCATTTTGCTTGTAAAAGCAGACAATTAGAAAAAAAATCATTAAGTATAAACTGCTCAGATGACTAGAAATATTCAGATCAGACTCGCTGGGCAGTGCTCACGTTGATTTCTGTGCTCACACGGAGCCTTGTGCTGAGCTCAGTGATTGAGAAAAAGTCAGCTAAGGCTCCATTAGAAGTATTGTTACACGTAATAAGCAATAATTCTTTAAACACCTGTGCTTTCATTCACACCTGTCAGGGCACACTGCCGCAGTTCCTGTTTTCTCATGCTCAGTCACCACCTTCTGTAATTCAGGTATTATATCCCAATGACTGATCCATCAGAATTGAGTTTTAAAATTATGATTATTGGTAGAGAGTTTTCTCTTCAGTACCTTCAGGATTTCTGTGCCCTCCCATTATTTCTGCACTGATGTACTTAGAACAGGGAAATTAAGAACTCTGATGCTTTCATTTTATAGTTTGAAGAAATTTAATTTTACTGCAAAGCATCATCTGACACGGCACATGGTTTTCTACATAGAAGAAAGTTCATAAGTGTGAAGGGGCTCACATCACCTAAGAGCAAAAAGGAAAAGTTACAAAAAGTTAAAAGCCATTTTGTTACATAGAGTACATTATCATTATGGTGTCCACAAAACAAACAGCATTACAAAACCAGAGATGGAGTGAGAGGAAGTGACACAAAATATTAGCAAAAACACAATTTATAGACTAGCAGGTTACTATATTCTAAAGATAATATATATATATGGTGTTTAATATGGCAAAAGAAACATGATGATCTACCTTTGACTAATGCTATATATAATATTCTTGAAGTTCAAATAATAAAACATGTTGATAAGATGAGCTTTAGTAGTTTTTTCTTTTAATAGGAAATGTATTAAAAGTTATACTTTCTTTTGGGAAATACTGTGATTGGGGATTACAAACCAAGAACATTAGAAAATTATTTACTTAGAAAACATGAAAGAACATAGAGAAAATAGCAGACTGGGATAAGCTCAGTTCTAAACCATTAATATATTTTGTTAATATTTACCTTATTAGCGTAGGATTTTCAGAGAAACTACATATATATATATATTTTTTTTTTCTTCCAGTGTGATGAGTTGTCTCACATGATGGTAAAAACTGAGACATCCCATAATATTCAGGTAGCAAGCTAGAGACTCAGATGAATGAGTTGTATATTTGGAGTACAGTCCAAAAACCTGAAACCTGGGGTGGCAATGCTGTAAATTCCAGCTGAAGTTGGAAAGCAATAACTACTGACCTAGCTCTAAGAATTCTGTCTGATGAGGCAAATCCCACCCATACTTGGGAGACATCTGCTTTACTCAATCTACCAATTCCAGTTTTATTTTCTCTGGAAACACCCTCACAGATACAGGCAGAACTAATATTTAACCAAATATTGGGGCACAGGTGTTATAGCCCAGTCAGGCTGATTTGGGAGTATTAGCTGAATCCTGGCTGAATACAGACACTAACATCCAGAATTGTGAATACAATGGCTGAATTGTTAATCCTGGCTGAATACAGACACTAACATCTGGAGATTGTGTTTCCCCCTTCTCGTATATATATATACATATATATCTCAGTAAGAATTTTAATAGAGAGACAGATACAACACAAGATGTACAAATGTGTAAGAAATTACAAGATTGGCTTACAATAGTCAGCCAGTCACTTGGATGAGGAAGCGTGCAGAGGGTGTCTGCACACTGAAGAGCGAAGGATTCAGTCCAGAGTCTGAAGTTCACTGCAGCGTTCTGTGCAAATCTGTATCAGGAGCCCGATGGGTCTGTGACGGAAGGCTGAAGGATCCAAGGCAGAAGCCAAAGAGTCTGCACTAGAAGCCAGGAGAGGACTTCCAAGCTAACGGTGAAGACTGGAGCTCCTCTGAAGAATGGAAGCCCCTCTGTCCTTCCTCATTTCCCTTTTATGTCATCTAGGTGATGAACCACCCTACAGTGACTCCTCTACACCCTAGGGTGCAGAATTGCTGAGCCAATTTCTGACCCAAGTTTAGTTAAACTTCTAAACTTCTTAAGTTAGCATAATCAATCAACCACTACAATCCACCCCTTGTCAACTTGGCAACCAGACACATTTCTTAAAAATAATCTCCAGATAAAAAGACATGCATATAACTGTATCTAACATGTTACAGCTATCCTTTGTACAAATGGAAATGGACTAATTCACTCATCCAAATAGAATGTAAATTTTCTTTGGTTAATATTTACACTTGTAATGTCATAACTTGAACATTGTACACAGGTTTAACAGTCCTTAAGAACCAGTGTTAAGTCTATCAATATTATCTTATATCAGGATCATATAGGGGAGAAATAGCACCATTATAATCCTCTTTTCTGTAGCTGGTCACAGGGTCGTAGCTGGTGTTTAGAATTACCTTCTTCCCCTACTTGTTCTACATTCCCTTGACTTTCAGCAAGCACCTCAGCAGGTCTTGGTTCTTTTCCTGGTGCAGTGACCCACACCTTCATTCCTGAAGGCTCTGAACCATTTGTCATGGTGCCTGTATTGGGTTGTTGTAGTTACCTATTGACTTTAATAATAGGGCAAGGTAATATTAAGAGGCATCCTAAGGGATCTCTTGCACTCCACATATATTCTTTTCCTCCATTGTGGAGTAGTAGGCCAATTTCTCCTTGATAGTCTGGGTCAGTTACCCCTGACAACACTGTGTTTCCCTTTTGAGCTTGTTTTCTCAGAGGCATTAGGAGACCCGAATGACCAGGGATAAATCTCAGCTTCCAGTTCAGTGGTGTCATTGATATGCTCCCTGGTGTAAGCCTTCCACCCTCTAGAACTAAGACTTCTAAGCAAGGAGAACAAAAAGTCATGAGGACAGGAAGCAAAAATTTTGCTAGTGGATCACTAAGGGTAATGGTGAGTGGTACCATTCCTACTTCCACCCCTTGATTCCTGGATCCATGAATCCTGGCAGTGGGGGACACAGTGCCATGTAGTGGACACTGATTCAAGGCATATATAGCCTTTTGAAGTACCTTACCCTAGCCCTGCAAGCTATTGCCACCTAGCTGGCACTGTAATTGTGTCTTCAAAATATGATTCCACCTTTCTATCAATCCAGCTGCTTCTGGATGGTGAGGAACATGGTAAGACCAGTGAATTCCATGAGCATGAGCCCATTGCCTCACTTCTTTCATTGTAAAATATGTTCCTTGGTCAGAGGCAATGCTATGTAGAATTCCATGACAGTAGGTAAGGCAGTCTGTGAGTCAATGGATGGTACTTTGGCAGAAGCCTTATGTGCAGGGAAGGTAAATCCATATCCAGAATACGTGTCTGCACCAGTGAGGACAAAGCATATTCCCTTCCATCATGGAAGTGGTCCAATATAATCAACATACCAGGTTGCAAGTTGATCACCCCAGGGAATGGTGCCATATCTGGGACTCAGTGTTGGCTTCTGCTGCTGGTATGTTGGGCATTCAGTAGTGGCTATAGCCAGGTCAGTGTTGGTGAGTGGGAATCCATGTTTCTGAACCCATGAATAACCTCCATCCCTGCCACCATGGCCACTCTGTTCATGAGCCCATTGGGCAATGACAGGGGTGGCTGAGGAAGGAGGTTGGCCACTATCCACAGAATGAGTCATCTTATCCATTTGATTGTTAAACTGCTCTTCTGCTGATGTCACCTTTTGGTGAGCATTTACATGGGAAGCAGATATTGTTACATCCTCTGCCCATAGGGAGAGATCTATGCATGTACCTCTTCCCCAAATATCTTTGTCACTGATTTTCCAATTATGTTCCTTCCAAGTTCCTGACCATCCAGCAGACTGTTGGTTATGGTCCATGAGTCAGTATACAGTCACACATCTGGCCATTTCTTCTTCCAGGTAAAATGTATTGCCAACTGCATTGTCCTAAGTTCTGCCCACTGATGATTTCCCTTCACTACTGTCCTTCAAGGATGTCCCAGAAAGGGGCTGTAATGCTGCAGCTGTCCACTTGCAGGTGGTGCCTGCATAGCATGCAGAGCCATCCATAAACCAGGCCCTAGCCTTCTCTTCCTCTGACAGCTGGTCATGTAGTACATCCCACTCTCAGTACCAATTTTTATATGGTTTGGGGTTTTCTGCAAGGGAAAACAGTGTAATACAGGACACCCAGTTTATAAGATCATTTATAATAATCACTCAGAGAATGATATACAAAAGAGTGCAGGAAATCTGTTCACACACTGTAGACAAAGAATCCAGCTGAGGGCCTGGATCCACTATAATGTCCTGCACGAATCCAGCTGAAGACCCAGAGCCCATAACAGTGCCTCCCATGAATCCAACTGGAGGCCCAGAGCCCATAAAAGTATCTCATGCAGGTTTGTTTCAGATCTGTGCTGGGAAGGCCCAAAGGTCAATGTTGGAATCTAGGAAGTCTGTGCTAGCGGGATGAAGATCTGTGCTAGCAGGCTGAGGGATCTGCACTAGAGCTGGGAAGCAACATGAAAAGTAAGAACCAGGGCCCCCTTGAAAAGTACCACAGCCATCCTCAGCAACAGTAAGGTGCCGAGCTCCTCTGATGATCAAGATGGCTGAGTTCCCATCAGGAAAGCCAATGCAACAAACTTCTCCAGCAGACTGCATAGTGCACCATCTTCCCCTCCAGAGCCATGAAGCGATGCTCAAAGTGAGGACCAGAGCTCCCCCAAAGTGAACTGAAGCTATTCTCAGTGCCAACAAGGCCCTGAGCTCCTTGGAGAATGAAAACAGCCGATTTCATCAGGAAAGTCAGCATGACAAGTTCCTCCAAAAGACCTAACAGCTCCTTACAGCTTCTACCAGCTCCCAGCAGTCTTTTCTCAGCTCTCAAGATTCTCTTCCTCCTTCTCCAGTTCTGCCTCTTATGCTGCTGGCAACAGTCCTCAGGTGGGCCTCCCACACCCAGCACTATACTTACTCAGTTTAGCTGGGGGTTATAAGTTGACCACCAGTTGTCAATCCACTACAATATATATGACAGGTATCTAAATAATAAAGAATGAAACATAGTTTTGTTTTAATAACTACAGTGCTTCTTATGGACTGGGAGCTTCTCAAATTCCTACTTTCAGTGGCCTCCTAAACAACAAAATATCAGGGGAGGAAGGCCCACTCAATGCACCTTTTTATCATCATGTCTGGTTTTCTTTTCTATTGTATTATCATGAAGGAAGAAAATAATTGCTAATTTCACGGAGAACTGAAGTGGAGCAGAAAAAATTTGCAATGTTCTGGGAGACCAAATTATCCTATTTCACTAGAGATGAGCAGTGACAAAGTTGGTTAGGACCTACTCCCAAACCTTGTGTAAATTCAGAAAGAAGGTTATGTTTTTGGAGGTGCTTAATCTTTAGTCCAACTTCTGAGTATGGGTTAAAAAGTGTCCATTTGGGTCCCTGAGTATGAGTTACTAGGGCATAAGAACCAACACATTTCACAAGATTAAATCAAATTTCCTGGTTAAATCTGACAAATTCAAAGAGGACCCCCGGTATATTTGAAAATATTTTCTGTTTGCACTCCATGGCATATTTTCAGAAATAAATCTTTGAGTTACAAAGTTTCCATCTCACATTTTTTTTCTTTTCAAAAATTTTATGCATCTACATCACCAATGTATCATAGAAATTCTATCATTATTTCTTCTGGGCAAAAAAGAATTAGAAAAAATGGTAGCAACATAAAAAGAAAAATGAGATATGTGTAGTTCAGATAAGAAAATCACATTTTGTCCTATCACAAGGACACTTTTAAAATCTCTTGCAGTGGTAAGACTCTTCCACCCTCAACATTGTATTACGAGAGGGAGATTCCATTTGAGATGAGCAGTGAAATATTCTTGGTCTATCTCTTCATCTGCTGAATAAGTAGTGAGCAGCTTTCTGTGTCACACATTTTTCAGGCGTCAGGCAACACAGATGCAAACGATGAAGAACAAGGTCTTGAAGAACTCCTGAAACAGTGATGAAAGGCACAAAAACAAAGAATTGCAATGCTAGCATAAGAGACTTGAATACTTCACAAAGGAGGGCACATCTAAGATGGATGTTTTATAGTAAGACAGAGCTGATAAAAGGATGCAAGAGCTCTTTTAAAGAAAAGGGAAAACCAAAGCTAGGAATAGTACGATTGAAACCTCCATAAAGAATAACACTGAGCCATATATAGTGGCTCTCCCCTATAATTCCAGCTACTCAAGAGGCTCAGGCAGAAGAATTACAAGTTTGAGAACAGTTTAGTAGAGAGCTCTTGTCTCAAAATAAAATGAAAAGGGATTGGGATATAGCTCAGTGGTAAGACTGCTTGTCTGAATGTGTGAGGCGCTGGGCTCAATCCATAGTGCTGCTGAATAAATAAAAAGTTTAAAGTGGAGAGAGTGTACTGTCAAAAAATGAGGCTGAAAAGATGGGTTAAACTGATACATCTTTTTCTGTGCAGTTTCACTTTAACAGATGGAAAGTCCATGAACAGTTAACAAGAGGATGACATACACAGTCATCTTCATATGTATTCTGCTCAACATAAAAGACAAAGGGAAGGAGTAGCTATGGGTAAGGGCTGAAGAGCCAAGCACCATTTTAAACACTAAACAGTGAGGTTGATAATAGATGACAAGGTGCTGACAAAAAAAGAAGGGATGATAGAAAGTAGAGGTCAATTTTAGTCCAAAAATGTAAAAAAAAAAAAAAATTGATTATATAACACAAAGGGTACAAGGAACATAAGAATATCTCTGTGGCTATAAACAGGTTCAGAGATAAATTATGGTTACATTCAATGAAAACCAGGAATTTAGAAGAATAAATTGGAAGATAGTAAATTTTAGATCAGGACATGTTAAATTCTAGGTGCCATCACATACCTAGGAACAGTGGGTATGGTGTTTTAGATTTCAATCACATAAAGTATAATTAAAACCCAAATATTAGAGAAACGTATTAGGAATGCTCCATGAGGTCAGAAAACAAAACAGAACAAAGCAACAGAATCCTGAGGACAGCAGCATATAAAAGGAGAAGGAAGAAAGAATAAACAATTGTGGAAATTGAGAAATAGTGGGAGAGTTAGGAGAAGAGACAAAAACTGAAGAATATGTTGTAAATGGTGTTAGAGCTTTGAAAAGATTAAACTGAAAAAAAAAAAAAAAAAGCCAATTGGATCCGCCAACTTGCAGATCATCAGTATCCTTCTAAGGGCGGTCTTGATAAAGCCAAACAAAGGTGACTTTTCCAAGAGGGAAAGTGGAGGTTATGAAGTATGATCCAATATCCTTCACTCTGGTGGACAAGTCCGAATCCCAAGCATTTATTGAGATCTCAACAGTTCTTGATGCCATGTCAAGAGGTCTTGACGTAAGCAGTGCAAATTAATCCACAAGAAATAGAGGAACAATTTGAAAACAGTGCTGTATTAATCTTCACTTAGATTCATGTCTTCTCTCCCAGACTTTACAGTTTCAATGCTAGAGTAATCCAGGGACAGAGATAGTTGGAAGATAGAATATAATTGCCCTCAGGCAAACAAGGCGGTGGCTTTGAGTCATCGGGTCTTTCCTAGGACTCATGGTGTTTCTCTCACCTCCAGCACCTGCAGATTTCCCTTGAACATTTTTTTTTTTTGGTACTGGGAATCAAGCTCGTAACATTGTGTTTGCCAGAGCTGTATGCCCAGCTCTCTTGAGCTTAGACTAGCTGTGAGATTTTAGTTGACCTACATGGTTGGTATAGTATTACAAGGCATGAAGCCTTTGCCTTCTTCTTGCTCTCAAATTCAGATACTAGTTACTTCCTTCCACCCTCTTCACTCTTCCTGGATCAATGATTTGTGGAGGTGAAGACTGGAGTCACTTTTATTATTCTCTATTCTGAGAAAGCTGGGTTCACAAGAGTAACACTCGCAGCTGGTCTTTCATTCAAACTCATTACTTCTTGCTTAAGTCCAACTATTTCTGTATCTCTTAAAGTTCTTTTAGATCACCTGGCTTCAACTCTAGTTCACAGCCTAATTGTGGATCTGTTCAAGTGTGGCTAGCTTTCAGTGAAAGGTTTAGATGAGGAGGAAGATGTAACCAGGAGAGAAAGAAAAACCACAATAACAGATTGTCAAACACAGGGGTGAAGTCCTCACACCCCTGTCCTTTGGAAGACAATGCTGAAGAAAAAAATGATGTTGGAAATAAGAAATATAGGAAGTGACATGGGGTGGAAAGTGGGTGATAGAAAATCAAACATGGAAGATAGAAAAGTCCTTATGATTGTAATTCTCCATGTGAGAAATGTCCTTGTGATTTATATTCATTCCTCAGTGATCTATCAGCTTCCTGTCAGCTGGGGGAGGGGGCTGCTACATTTCCTTCAGCTAAGATGGATCTGTTTGATAATATCGCCTTTAATTTGTAGCTGTTAGCGCCCCCACTTCACACTTGTGTCCACAAAGTACATTTTTAAAAGTAAAGACTTCTACAGCTTTTTATATTTATCTGCCTTTATCTTTATCTTTTACTTCTAACTCTAATAGTGAAGGCAAACATTTTAATGGTGTTCGGGATGGGCAGTTTTTTTTATTTACTTATTTAATCATTTATTTTCTGTGTGTACACAGTGTAACAGCATGCATGCTGAACCCATTAATTCTCATGTCTTAAAGGGCACAAGTTGATCTGAATCATTTCTAAGCGAACGTAATGCAATGATGAGTCATACTAGGATGGTGTTCTGCTCCAATGACAGCATTT
Organism: Chinchilla lanigera; assembly: GCF_000276665.1. NCBI lineage: Eukaryota > Metazoa > Chordata > Mammalia > Rodentia > Chinchillidae > Chinchilla > Chinchilla lanigera. The sequence goes on along the minus strand of NW_004955427.1, from coordinate 16,157,084 downwards.
GCATAATGCTGTCTATGATAAGACTATGAAGTTAGGAGCTGAGTTTTCAAGTGAGACTTGGGAAAACATGCTTCTGTCTTTACAGCCATGCCTGGTACATCACAATGTTCACCCTAAGTGTGTTATAATGTATTGCAAGCATCTTTTCTTCTCACTGCTGGAATGAGATAATGACTAAACCCTCCATGGCACAGACCACATTTTTCTTCCTTCTAGAACTTAGCATATTTTTGATATTTATTTCCTAATGACTCAGAAGGTAACAACTTTCTCTTGAAGTAGCTGTGGAACTGTTTTTAATTGCATAGTGAGCGAGCAGTTTAACCACACATCTGAGCGAGGATCCCAAAGCCAAATTCAATCTTTCAAAGATATAACTAAAGTCAGGTTTTGTATTATTTTAAGTGAAGGGTTGTTTTCTCTCCCCAGGACGATAGAGGCTCATAAGAGAATCAAAACAAAAGAGATTTAAAATTGCTGCTTATCTTCTCTCAACTGTATAGAAAAGGAGACTGTAATTCAAAGGAAAGGAAGTGCTTGCTGATCCTGCTACCTCAGTGAGAGTATAATTGCCATCCTCCACAGAGAAAGAACAGATAGGCCTGGTTTCGCGCTATGAAGGTCCATAGGGTATGACTCCTCCAACTGAGGAGGATCCCCACTTCTGTGGCAGTCCTCTGCCATTCACAGAGCACAGTATGGTGGTCAGCCGTTGTCCTCTCTTCAGGCTGTGCTTCAGTTACAGTCCCATGTGGGCTCTGACTTTTATGGAACCAAACACATCTGATTGAAAGTGATAAAACATTTAAGGCCTACGCTGTCTATACACAAGCATCCCAGATCCTTTAAAGATGCTCCAGAGATGCCTTCAAGCCTCAGTTCCTACTGCTACACTGTATAGCCATGCTGCATCATCTTGCTTTTCTTTTAAATCTTAGGGGACTTAAGGGACCCATTGCGGATCAGAGAGGACCAAGGGGGGTTGTGATGTGCAAGGACACAACCCCCCAACTGATTTTCCTCTGCAGATTTCTATTAATCGGCAATATTTGGAGGTTGTTAGCTTTGGCCCAGTGCTGGCACTACTACAAAATGAGTGTTCAAGCTTTAAATTATGAAAGGATGTGGGAAGAAAATTTTATTAGACTCCTCCAAAGCTTATTGGGTACTCTAAATACATCAGCCCATTTAATAACTACAACCTGATAAAAAAAAAGTAGTCATTATTTCTGTGTTGCAGAAGAAAAACACTGAGTTTTCAATAATATTAGACATCTTTGGGCAGCCAGCTGCTTCTATGTATGTTTAAAATTAAGCCACACGTTGTACAATCACTTATCTCTCCAAACCACAGTGTTTCCAAGTGTCAAAATAAAAATACTTGCCCTCACCGGCTTTGTTCATGTAATATCAAAACATATGTCTAATGTTTTCATGATAGTGAACATTACATGAAAATCAGATATGGTTATTACAGCACATCTCAGAGATTTTGAAGATTTGGTTTTGGCTCACCATGATAAAGTAAATATTGCAGTAAAGCAATTCACATGAATTTTTAAAAAATTTCCTAGTGCATGTAAAATTTGTTTACACTATACTGTAGTCTACTAAGTGCCCAGTAACATTACATCTAAAAATATACATACCTTGACAAAATTACTCTACTGTTAGAAGTTTAAAAAGTAAAGCTGGGAGCAAAAAAGCTAGGGAATTGAGGTTTCTTGTAGCAAACAACAAGGACTTCAGTAGGAGTTCCTGAGGGTCAGCAGTGAATCCCCAAATTCCCTTTTTATTTCTGCCTGAATCTAATCTTAGAACTTGGTAATGATGCAGAGATGAACCAAAATGATGGCTAATTCAGAATTCCTTAAATTTGGTATTTAACTGACTTGGTGTTTTTAAAAAACGCATTTGCATAGTTCTTGGAATTCATTATACTTAAAATAGTGTTGTAAAGCCAGACTAAGGACTTTCTGACTCAGAAGAGTCTGGGATATTTTCATGATGGTTTACTCCATCTCTTGTTTAGAAATTTTCCTGATTCCACACTTTAATGCTGGTGATGTATAGTATCACTTGCCAGGCCAATTATCTTTCCTCCTAGAGTGAAATGATTCTCTGATAGTTTTGCTGATTCACTAAGGGTTTTATTTGGAAGATTGAAGTTCCAAACCAAACAGCATCAAGATAAACGGCTAACATATTCTTGGAGACTTCCTTTTCACCCACATATTGAATCTTTCCACATTTTACAAAAAAGGAAGACTCACAAATGTGAAAATATAAAAAGTTAAAAGAAATTTTCCTGTGGAAAACAGCTCATATTTCCTTAAAACATCAAAAATGTCCCACTTGAATTGATTTTCTCTTACCTAACCTTAGTTTTTACTAAACCATCTTTATAAAAGGGAAAAAAATCACTGAAATTAGATGATTTGCCCAGTATTAAAGTAGGAACCAACCACATTACAACTTTTTCTGTCACTATTAGCTATGTACAAGATTATGTCATTACACAATTATACTAAAATAAAAAACAAAGGGGGCATGATTCATTAACTACTAGCTTATTTTAATGCATATTTATTTTCCAGTTGGCACAAAGAAATTGAATATATTTATGGAATAGAATGAGATTTTTAAATAAAGAATTTTGTGAGAAAGCAAATAAAATATATTTATTATCTATGAAAAATAGTGGACTATACTCTTGAGAAACAGGAAAAATTTATATAAAGCTAAGTATGGATAAATATTAATGCTATATTGATATGTTTCTAGCCAATAATGCTTGTTAAATATAAAGCAATGTAACTAGTAGCAATCAAACAAGCTTAATATCTGGCATACATGTATCACTTACATTATAGATATTCTGTCTTCAATTGTGCTATTGAGTAATCCATTGGTTCAAATGTAATTGAGCATTTCTTTTCTGGATCCAACTATATTTATAATTTTAGAAGTATAATTCCCAGCCTTGTGCAGTATAGCTAGAATTGTCAATGTACTTGTTCATGTAAGTGTGCATAACATGCTTGGTGTAAAGCATTTGCAGAGATCCAATGCTTGAAAATTTTATGAGTGCATTGACTTTTCACATCACTTTTATGGATTTGGATACACTGAGGAGGGAAGATAAAAGTTTGCTTGCTAATATTTCCTGTTATTTTTGAAGCTGATTTTGTAAAATCATAGTTGTATAGTTAAGGTAAATAACATTCTGATATTTAATGGTTCATAGTTCAAATCAACAAATTCTTCAACACTTATTCAATTCTTTATACTTTTCTTCATATTGTTTTAATGCAACTTAGATTATTTAGAGCACAGAAGTGATCTTTCTTTGAAGCAAAAACAGCATATTCTTTCTTCTCTCCATTTCATTTTTCTACTATAATCCAATAATTATCTTTACCTTGTACTATAACCCAATAATTATGTATAAGTTTTGCTTTCTGTCAGATATTTTTAGTGAATTTTAAGGAATATTAAAGTACTTGCTAATTTATTCCTTACCTAAAAAAAATTAATAAAGATTTAATAGATGACCTAATAACAACTTGATAAATGAAATTCACTTTATTTATTTCACATTTTAGTGTTACTGCAAACATGGTGTTTATGCCGCTAGGCTCAGTGAGGGCTCCTGGGTAACTTACAATAATGTCACTGTCTTTAATAATCTCATGAGTAAAAATGAATGCAAGTAACTTTAATGCAATGTTGAGTCTGATGAGTTTATCTAAAGGAACCAAGTAAAATGATATGTTTCTGACACAAAAAGATTTCTGGAGAGTTACTTCTCTGTTATAGTAGTACTATATTATAGTAGTATATCCCCTATATGCTGCTGCAAATCCCACCCAAACTGAAGGGATATTTTCTGACCCTGTCATTTGACACAAATATTCACTCTGTTTAGGTTCAGCCCTTTCTAAATCTCAAATAATTCAAGCAACATACAACAGTAAAATAGTTTTCAGTATATCTATCTACATTTACCTGACTTAAACAGGCTGAGTATTGGAGATAAACTCTCACTATACACAATTTTGTTTTTTTGTTTGCATCAGGAATCAAACTAAGGACCTTGCACTTGCCATGCAAGCACTTATGCCACTGAGCTATATCTCCAATCCAAGATACACAATTTTCAACCACAAAGTGCAGTACTAAAGCACCATTCTAAGTGGAAGAGCATTCAATACTATCAATAGTATGGATGACATGACCCTAGCATGCTCAGCTACTCTACAGGCATACCTATCACATGGTCAAGCTAATTTCCTCTTAGATGCAAGCTCTCTCAGAATGTTAGGAACCTGGATCTTTATATCAGTATTTCTCATTTAGTATACTCAGGTGGTCTGTAATTTTCCTGTGTGATGGTTATTGTCATTTAATAAGCATAGTTCTATAAACTGAGACTATTAATTTGGCTCTTTCCATCCTTTTTTATCTGTATCTTTTGTAATACAAATAGTTATTGCCTTAAATCAGAATTTGAAAAAGAAATTTTCAAGTTCTGAAATTGTGTTATTCCTTTACTAATTTTTCATTAGGAATGTATTAGTAACATTGCAGAAAGATTGTTCTGTAGTTTATAGGGTCAGTACATTTATTTTTGAACTTTTGACTGTAGAGCAAAGAACTCTGAAAGATTTGGAACTTTTGACTATAAAGCAAAAAACTCTGAAAGATTTCTTTTTAAAAAGTACTATATTTTGCTTTGTGGCTTGAAGTTTACCAACCATCTGAGTCAATAAAAAATGTGTATGTATATATTACTACATACTTTTCACTTGTGTGTATTTAGAAGATAAATTTAAAAACTAAATAGAGATGAAACCCAAAGTAAAATTAAGAGTTATATAGATCATCATGACAAAATTTCCACACAGTGCATCTTTTCAGTGGATTCATTTTTATGGGTCTGGCAATGTTGCTGATAGCCAATTAGCAAAATTACTTCTTTACTTCTTCAACTACTTCTTTATGTCACATAGATATTAATATTCTCAGAGGATAACTTAGAATAGTAATACAGGTGATTTCAATTTTGCTACAGATGAAAGATGCCAAAATGGAAAAGGGCCCTACAGACCTGACTTAAAACTTTACCTTGTCATGGAAAGGAGGGATATTTCTGAATTTTTTCATGAGTGCTGTTTAGGATGAGGCCAGGGAAGATAAGAAACCATACATCCTGTGTCTAAATGTATGGCCTTGTTAATTTACATGACAGACATTTCCTATGTGCTGATTTTATTCAAAGTTAGTTTTTGGAGATGACCAAATGAATGGGGCAAAATCCATCTTTGTTTAATGTATAAACTGATATGCTTTTTCTTTTCTTTTTTTTTTTCTTTTTTGGTACCAGGAACCAAACTCATGACCTCAAGCTTGCCAGGCAAACGCTTATGCCACTGAGCTATATCCCCAGCCCTTATGCTTTCAGAATGGACAGAGTAGAGTAATGTTTTGGGCTAAAGGAGATTCAGAGTAATTCTCTGTGACTTAGCAAATGTGGCTATTATTGTGCTGAGCTGTGCAGCTGAGAAAAGTACAAGGGGAGACATGGTAAAGAGGAAGTACATTTACATAGGGAAATTTTAATTTTTCTCAGTAAAAAAGAAAATATTTTGAGTGTACATTGCACAGTTTCATTGTTGGTCTAGAATAAGACAGCAAACAGCCTGTTAATTTAACTCTAACCGACTCTAATTTCAGAGGAGGTGTGAATATCATCACCAAGGACAGACAAGGGATGCTACACAAAAGTTAAAAAAAAATTCAAATGAATTCTGGCAAGAAGCAGCGCGCATCCATTAAGTAAGCTTGTGCTTGTCATAGAGAAGCTTTTTAAATTATCAAGCCCACATAGAAATTATTCCCAGTAGCATCTGTATGGTAGAAAAGCACACACTGGGAAATGGGGACACTAAATTATACCTATATCTGGCTATATTTATGAGAACAAATAGGGAAAGAAGAAAAGTAAATAACATGACTTCTAGTTGCAGTGCCTTGACACCCAATTTCAGTCAAATTCTCACTCCAAAGGACTACCTGATTCACCTAAAAATAATTGAATACGGAGGTCTCTGTACCTCAGATGAGGCATTTAAAAGGATTCAACTTTTCTGCTTCTTATGAGAGAGATGAGTTCACTTTTATATCCCTCTATGGACAGCGTGTGGGTTTTCTATCAGCTTCTTTTCTGTGTATAGGTGTGAAATCTCTCTGCCGAACTGTTTTGACCTGAGAGAAAAACCTGGCTTTGACTCTGTTTAGAAAATAAAGGACAACATGGTTTTAATTGCTCTACTGTTGTACTCCCAACTCTTCCTGTCCCTTATGCCCCAGAGTACAGAGCAGCTGTCTCTGCAGCTGTGAGCAGGTTCTGAAACTATTCTCCTGTGAGGCAGATGAAAGTCTTGCCAAAGAAATGCACAGAGAAGGTGGGGTGAATGGATTTATTTATTTATTTATTTATTTATTTATTTATTTATTTATAGTTTTGCTTTATTTCTTCATTGCAGATTCTTAGCTAAAAATTTCAAGGAAAAAAAAACGCATTCACTGTGAAGCATGAAGTTCTTCACTGATCTAGTTCTTTATCCCTCTTTCCAGTTTCAGAAAGAGAGCATTTTGGATTTCTAAAAAAAAAAATAGTCATTTAAACAAGCATTTGTCCTTTATATTCTTTGAAATATGAACTATAAAATTTATTTTTTCATCTCTCTTGAAATATCGCACTCATTCCGTATAACCAGAAGTGCTGCTAGTTAGCGATCATGCCATCAGGCAACCTGCTGCCGTCAGTAGTTGGAATAAAACTTATGCCAGAGGGTGTTTGCTTTGACTTCCTTGATGCCACACCTATCCATTTATGCTTGCTCTAGCTCACACACTTCTCGTTCCTGGGAACGGCCCTTCTAACATCTTCAGTGTACAAAGTGAACTCTCAGATTTTCTCTAATTCCTACAACTGTGGAGCAAAACTTAAACCTATCATCATACAAAATGATAGGAAATATTAATGAAAGAAAATTTGGGTTCAAGATGGACTAAGCAACCCACAGTATCAATTGTATAACTGTGGAAAAATACTTACACTGATGAAATTCTATGTGAATGACCTTTGCTTAAACAAGAAGATAATCGATTTGGAGGTCAGCACTCATTTACTTTATTGGCCTGTATTACTCATACTCAGATTGTTTATTATGGAACCGAATCTAATATAATGACATTCATCCATTAGATCACAAAGGAAATAGTGAACATACTTAGGACTCCAAGAAATATCACAGTAATAATTCATTATGCATATAATTATTCTTCTTGATTGGGCTTGATGAGTCCAGCCCTGTGGAGAATGAAGGCATGTGCAGTTATGGTGAAAGCACTAACGTTATTCCTCTGCTCTATCAGATGCGTTGTAGAAGACAAGAACTCGAAGGTGGCCTGGTTGAACCGTTCTGGCATCATTTTCGCTGGCCATGACAAATGGTCTCTGGACCCCCGAGTTGAGCTGGAGAAACGCCACTCTCTGGAATACAGCCTCCGAATCCAGAAAGTGGATGTGTATGATGAGGGTTCCTACACATGCTCGGTTCAGACACAGCACGAGCCCAAGACCTCCCAAGTTTACTTGATCGTACAAGGTAAGAAAAAGGTGGGATAAGTGCATACTAAGGTGACAGATGGAGGTCAAGAGGAATCACAATATAGGAAATATGTGCAAGATCCTTTCTGAAAAAGAGGCTTCAGAATAGATTATTGCACTTAAGTATCTATTTTCCTTTTAGAATATAGACTTAAAATGAGACAACTGAGTAGATCGAGCATCCTTGCCATGATGAGCCAGTGCTTCAGTCAGAATGTTGTGTTCTAGGTCTTGAGTTTGAAAATGGAAACAAGAACACATAGAGTGCTTAGACCCATAGGACTCTCACATTACTAAACTACTAGGGCAATTTGCTGAATTTAAGAAAGCTTGGTTGTATCTGCTCTTGTCCTAAAGACAATGAATACTTCTCTGTTTTTATCACAGCTGAAGTCTTTTGGGAAAATAAAAATTCCAGAGGCTGGGATATCTTCTTAGCTGTCCATACTTCTGTATAGTTTGTCTCTTCAATCAATAAACAACATACTTATGTCCAGTGTCGTGAATCTGTATAGTCATTAGGGACAAATTGTTTCTCCTTGAGGGTTTCCAAAGTCACATCTGAGTCATGGTTTTACAGAGTGGAAACCCCAAAACTCATAGAAATGCCCCCAGACTATACTTCTCTTGGGTCCCTTTCCCCATAGTTGCAGAATGAAAACAAAGCTGATCAGCTGCACAGTTTTACTGCAAGCAAAGTCAAACCAACAGCAGTTTCAGTCCATCTATCAGGAAAGATCTAAGCACTAACAAATATTAGGGCTGTGTTCGTGTAGTCTTGATTTATAATTTTATGTAAATTTAATGCAAATTAGGCATGGCCCTAGGGCTCCTGTCAGGATTCTAGTGCAGTCAGTGGTGTGGCAAAGTTTCACTGTAGCTTCTATTAATCTGTTATGGAATTGATTATTGCCACATTTAAATTATTGCTCTCCGAGATTCTCTGATTAATAGATTGAAACTGGAATAAAATACATCAGAGACTCTCTGGTGCCAGTGTAGTTCAGTCATGTGACCTCTATCTTGGTACATTTGCAATGGCTGACAGCTTCATTTTATTTCTTATAAAATGCATGTCTACTGATTTGTAGAGTTCTAATCACAGCCAAAGCAGAACGTGCTTTCCTTGCCGTTTAGCGGAGAATGCTTGAACTCTATAAGGAGAGATGTTAGTCTTTAAATCTCAGGTAACTCATTTAATATAAATAGATAAATACGTAACATAAATATAAGTAGAAATATGTAAATATATTAAGGAATTAAATTATCAGCACATTCAAAACATGTACACTCACAAACACACACACTCACACACACACACACACTCTCCTACTTAGAAACAGGGAGAATTTCTACCTGATTCTATGGAATAATGAGAAGTGATAACTTGTGTAGGTAAGGCTTTTTAGAATATAATTTGCTTGGGGCTGGGGATTTAGCTCAGCAGCACAGTGCCTGCCTGGCAAACGCAAGGCAGTGAGTTTGATTCCCGGTACTGGAAAAAAAAAAAACAAAAACAAACAAACAAACAAAAGAATATAATTTGCTTAATGCTCAGTTATTGAGGTTATAATGGGAATTTTGTCCTTTGATTTTTGATATATTTTATTCATATGTTTCTTTATAGTATATTTTTATGTGAAGACAAATCTGGTTGGTTGTAAGATTTCTACATAATCTTAGTACCTTGAATGCTTTTATTGTCATCAGAAGGCTCCCAGAGACTACAATAGATGTTTTGTGTTGTTCTACACTAAATAAATTCAGATAATCTATTCACTGGTGAGAGGAAGAATGAGAGAAAGAAGATCATTAAATTGACATTATTTCCACGAGGTCACACGAAGAGTTCAAGGAGTAGTTGAGAGCTGAGAGGATCCAGAATCACATTTGAAGCACTTTCTCCTGAAATGGATTTTTTTTTTTTTTTACTTTGAGGACTACTTCAAAGTTTTATGTTTAAGTCTGAGCACTTACCACCAAAGTCTGTTTTGCTTTTTTTGTTTGTTTGTTTTCTTATTCATTTGTAGACTTTTAAATGACAAACCTGGCCATCCCAAAAGGTTAGAATCAGAACTCAGACCATGGCAGTTTGACTGATATTTAACTTAATATCATGGTGATGGAAAAAAGCCAACACAATTGCCAAGTTCTGATTATTTATTGTTTTGTTTAATTCTAATATGTGCTACTATATAGATGTAAATAATTTCATCATATGTATGAAAAAGCTTACAGTTCAAAGAGAATAAGGAATTTGTCCAGGGCTCCCCTCTAGGCTTGGGACAGGGTTTCAAATCCCTGTCTGTCTGATTCAAAGTATTACTATTTTCTTCTTAATCTTATTGCCTTCAAAGAGACAATGAGCCAAAAGGCCTGTACATACTTGGGGGATGAATAAAAGATTGTCTCTTCCTTGGGTCTGAGTCATCTAGGGGGTCTTTTGGACAATTATGTGCATCCAAACATTTTGGTACAAGAGAGATATAACTCTCAACCTGCAGGACATCAGATGCATGGAGTTCATGTTTCTCAGGATTAAAGAATGAATTCCAAAGAATGAAGGAGGTTAAGAGTAGGAAAAGTTTATTGAGGACTAGGAATAGCTCTTGAGAGACAGGAGGGGGGTACAAAGTAGGTTTCCAATGAGGTTATTTCTTCAAGAATGTTTCATAGGGCAAAATCACAAGATGGATACAAAGTGAGTCAAACTATAACCAACCAGTAAGATTGCAAGTATAGCGGGTTAGCTAATAATGATGCAGTAGGGAAGTGGGGCAGGTAGCAAAGACAGATAGATGATGTTGTTAACCTTGACCTAAGTCAGTCCTAAGACTGACTTCAAAAGCAGGAATGTTTTGGTAAAGGGATGGGACCAGGTGTTGTAGTCACCTACCCAGGTAGACAAAGTGGTACCAATTACAATATAAGCTCAAATTTGCACTCATTCCTTGGGGAAATATGCAAGTCTGGCCATTGTGATTTTAATCTCAAGGCCTTCCCTTCAAATGTGCTTCTAGCAACAATTTTGAAGTATTCACCTTTCACTGACTTGCTTGGAAACCCAATCCCTCTCTGACTGTATTATCTGACTTAACTGCCTAGAATAATTTGATTTCTTTCACCAGACGGCTGAACCATCCCTATGTATGACACTCAGCTTTGTGGTTGTCCGGGATCCTATCCCTTCATGTTCTTTTCCCTGAGTTTTACGCAGTGCTTCACATCTACATGGTTTTCACCACATCAAGATTCTGCGTCTCGGCATGGCTTGACATCCTCTTTGCCCTACTTCAGAGCAGCAGAGTATAAAGGCCTTTTGGATATTTTGTGCCCTGCCTTGGTCATGCTCCATGATTTTTGAGGATTTCTCTCTCTCTCTCTCTCTCCCTCTCTTTCTCTGTCTCTGCCTCTCCCGCTCTCACCAGACAGGATCTTCTTATGCAGTACAGGCTGGATTTGAACTCACTATGTAACCCAGGCCTCTGACTCACCTCACAGTGATTGTCCTTCCTTTGGCTCTCTAGTGCTGGTCTTATAGGCATGTGCCACCATATCCAGGTTGCTTAACAAATACTTTAAAGAACACTCTACTTTCTTTCACTAGCTAATGGCAGAGCCCCTCATAGTTCAAAGATGCTATGAGAATAACTAAAAACAGGGCCTAAGAGACTGATCTTTGTAGTCATGCTGCCTGATTCCAATCTCACTTATCCTTCATCCTATCTAAATAAACTTTGGGGTAAGTCACTTACTCTTTTCAGTGTTCAGCTTTGTCGTATGTGAGCTATAGATAAAAATTTAAACATTTAAATCCTGCTAAATTTATTATAAGGATTAAATTCAACGATCACCTAGCCTGATGTCTGGAGATCGTGTGTTCTTGCCTAATAAATAATGATGATAATGATGATGCTGATGATGATAACTATGATGATCAGCCCCACAATCCTGTTGCTGCTCCAGTATTTCTGTAAGGTTTACTGTCATGCTGGGTGCAGCCCAGAGTAATCCCATTGCTGCTTTTACTCATAATCTCTTATTCCTTGCAGTTAGCTGAGTCGGTTTTTATTCTGGGTGTTTCCAAATGATTTTTCAGCTGCTCTTTTTCTCAGCATATGATCTTACCTTTTCACTATGGACTCCAAAAGACTTCTTAGACTAGCATCACTTTAAGTTTTTACTCACATTTACTTAAGGTGCTTGAGTCCAAAATGCAGTTTGCATCAGACACACTTGGAGGATTTATTAAATTTTACATGAAGGCATCTCCCCCAGAATTTCTCATTCAGTATATTTGAGTAGGGTCTGAGAATTTACATTTATAACAAGTTCCAAGGTGATGCTAATAGCATTGGTTGTAGGGATGACACTTTGAGAATCACTGTCCCAAATGGTTTTATACTTTAAAATTATATGAAACAGTGATGCTATACAATTTCACTCGATTTCTGATAGGGTTGTACCTCCACATATTCTGATAATTGATCTTACTGGGTATGAGATATAGAAGAGTTCGAATGACATATACTTTAACTTTCCTGGCCCCGGATTTGGCCTTTCAAGGGTGCTTAGCCCTGGGGAAAGAAAATCTAAAAAAATAGTAAAATATCTCAACTTTATAAATGTGTTAATGCTTATGATTGCTCACATTTCTTTTGCATCCAACAGAAACACTCTGGATGAATATATATATAATTCATCACATATGTATTCTACCACATTAGTGCCTTTCAATATTTTCTCTCTTAATTTGGTGATTATTTTACACAGGAAACTTTAAATTTGTATTAGTTTATGAGGATCACTACACACAAAATGTGCTACCCAAATATAAATATGCATTTGAGATACTTTATGCATTTGAGATACTCAAAATCGAAAGCCAGATTTTTCAGCTCCAATGCCAGCTATCTTACAGCGTCTGAGATCAAAAAGTTAGAAAATATCACCCTCAGCCAGGTATGGTGGCACATGCCCGTAATCTCAGCACTCGGAGAGACTGAGACAGGAAGACCACAAGTTGAAGCCTAGCCCATGCAACTTACTTTTATTTAACAAAATAAAATAAAATAATGAAAGGTTGTGGAAAATGGACTTAACATGAAGACCCTAGGTTCAGCCCCCACCAGTGCAACAAGAATAACAACAACAACAACAAATAATAATAATAATAATAACAATAGTAATAATAATAATAATAATACTGCTGGACTTCACCTTCAATAAAATAAGGAGATAAATATCAAACATTCCAACAGTCCAATTAATGATGCCATTTTCTTGCTCCAGAGGTTACCCTGCTATGATTCTCTGGTCTTGCTGATCATGAAAGCACATTATTAAAGCAGTCTCCCTCTTGATATGATCCTTGCCTAATCTGCAGTAAAGCTAACATTTTGGTTCATCACACTTACCCAAATGCATACACTTGAGAACCACATCTAGAACAAATGAATCACAATCCTTGGGGATGGGCCCAAAATTTGCAAACATTTTATCTCTACAGGGGATACAGATGCACACACAAAAATCAAAAAGTACTGTTCTGGAGATCTGAGCAATCAGTGAGAGAGATTTACAGCTGCCTGGCTGCTCATTCTCCTGTATGACCCTGTGTTGTTGTATATAAAACTCTACAGGGGCTGGGGATTTAGCCCAGCGGCACAGCACCTGCCTGGCAAGCGTGAGGTCTTGAGTTCGATTCCCAGTACCAGAAAAAAAAAAAAAAAACTCTACAAAACAGGCAGTAGAGTATTGTAATATTAAACTTTAAAAAATCCCTATGCACGCATCTAAAATTCTGTTTAAATGGGGATGATGAGCCCTGAGAATAGTGGGTATTTGTACTCCCCAAAATGAAGGTAAGAACTTTTATAGGTATGTGAATAAAAAGGAAATTCCGACAATTTTTTGAAATATAAATCTTATTTTTATACATGCCATTCATCATACCTTTCAATGTTTATCCTATTTTTCAATTTATGAAATTTATACTGCATAATATTTAGGTTGGTATATATGCTAGGGTGGTCATTACCATATAGAGCATTTTGCTATCTTATGCTATTGTAACTTGGTTAATATTGTTTTAAAAACAACCTCATCTATAATATTAAATTTGGAGGTTTTTTTTTTCAAATGTTAGAGTTATCAAATGTATGCAAATTAATTCACAAATTTCAATGCAGTGTTAAATATAACTTCAGAAAGTTTTCTGACCGCTGTGACTCAAATCACATAGTTGGCAGGTAGAATATATCTACTACTTGTCAGTAAAATTATTGTTTAATTACCCCTGTTAAAATAATATAATTATAAAAAAGTGAGACTAACTTGTTTAGTTTTTCTTTTCAAATCTTCACCTTCAAAAATTCAAATTTCCTGTATCTCATTAACCCTAGAACATTCATATTGACTTACAATTCAAGTGTCTATAGATGCAATTTTAATTTAATAATTTAAAACTCAGTTGTTAAACACAAAGCAATTTTTCCTTGAATTATAATTCACGACCTACTGTTTCTAGGATTTAAATTTTTGGAACCATTTTTAAAATTATTTTAAGCATTCCTAATGCTAATTGATATCTACTACCCTGGAAATTTACGAAGGTATTATTTTTTCTCTTACTCCATCTCTTCTTTTCATCTTTTGTACTGTAACCTTTCTCTCATCCCTCCTATTCTTCTTTCCTTCCTTAATAAATATAATTTTAAATGGTCTCTTTTTTCTTCATTTGAACATTGCCTTCAAAATTTCATACAAATGTTTTACCAGTACACTGAAATTGAATTCACCTCGTAGATCTTTTCATTTTTAGGGCATTCTATCAAAATAAGAATTTGATATCTCCACTATATAGATTTGTTCTTTGGTTAATTTTGTTGATTATTAACATTCTTAATTATTAGCTGAAATTATCATTTGGGTTCTTACACTAAAGTATACTAATTTTGATTCTCTTCAGCTTAATTTTTCAGATAATATCCTCTTGACTGACTATTAATGGGTCAAGTTCAGACTGAAACACATCACTGTCTACCTCAGCAATCAGATAGCTAATGTAGTAAAAAAGTGGAATTTTGAACAGAAAATATTTGGGAATAATATACCATGCAATTTTAATTTTAATTTTTTTTTCCAAAGGGCTTTCAGTTTTATCCAATTCAATCCAATCCTCTCATTATTATTTACTATCTCCAAGCTCTCTGTGTGTATCTGCAGCCTACATTTAGTTTCCAAATTAAATAAACACTTTGCACACTGTTTATCCAAAGTATTTATCTCTGCATTTGTCCTTCTAGAAAATGCAAAGAAATAAAGGAAAAAAGATAGTTATTTTAGTACAAGAAGTGGCACCCGATTTGCCTCAGAAGGAAAATGCAGAATTCTTTCAAAGAAGAAAGCCACTTGAAGACAGAGAGACTATAACTGCTCCGTGACACTCAAATCTTTAATCATTGCACATGTAAGAATTTTCAAACCTTCTGGTCAAAATTTTGACAGTCATTGGGAACATTTGGAAGATTTTTCCTGTAGTAGATTTGAATCTGCTAGCTATTGTAGCTACATCTGGTTTGAACAGCAAATTATTTTTACTTACATTTTTATAATATCATATTTAGCTACTCACTGATATGCCAGTTTTACACTGGGAATTTACCTTAACCTTTAAAACAAAGATATCTACACTTTCAAAAAAGTTTTTCAATACTACCATCAGCCAAAGATGATTTAATCTGTTGTAGCATATATTATGTGAAACATTATGCTCTTAAAATATTAAAGAGTATTTTTGTATTAACATGAATAAAATCTGAAGAAAAATTACACACATACACACACACATATATATATATATATATAGAGAGAGAGAGAGAGATACTATATACATGCTCTTTCTCAGTACATTTATATCACCTACCTGTCTGTCTCTCTGTCTATCTATCTATCTATCTATGAATTTCTGAAGGACACATAGTTCACATAAGAAAGTAGCTGAGTGCGGAGAAAGTCTGGAAAGATTAGGACATTGCATATATTCAAGAAAACTGAACAAGTAAATAAATGCATTGAGAGCAGAGATAACCACTGTTTCACTTTTGAAGATGATGAATATAAATATAAAGACGGAAGAAGCTAAAATAAACGCTGTTGTTTTGGATTGCAATTGGGGTTATTTGTGAGTATTCATGAGTTTTAGTCAGAGAGAGGGGAGAAAAACAAGTGACATATGTGAATATATCTCACAGCCCTGACACTGACATCTACTACTAAAAAATAGACCTAGTACCTGGCATCCAGGTGTTGGTTTTAGAATATCACTGTCCACTGAAAGAGACAAGGATTATTTACAGAAACAGCTGATTCAGGGCTGGGCCAAGAAAGGAGCAATATATATATTTGGAGCATCTTTTGTGCTCCAAAAACTAAGAACTCCAGAAACTAAGAACATTTTCAAAGGATAATGATGCATGTCAAGATACACAGAAGCCAGCTTGAAAGACACTTCTAGCAACCACATCTAAGAGTCTGGGATGATTTGGGTACCAAGAAAAATGCTTACAATATAGTATAATATAATACAATTATAAATAATTATTAAGTAAAGAGAATATACATTCCTTATGTAGAAAGCTGATTAATAATATAGAAGGAATAATGAAATTTGCATATTATCATTTGATAGTTTTCACAGAAATAAATAACCCAGGCAAAACAGATTATAAAATTTCAGGTGAATATGAAATATACAATCTCCACATAAAATATTTTTAAGTGTTTAGTGAAAAAATAAAGAGTAGAAAAACCTAGCTAACAGCATATTAATCAAATGACCAAAGGCAACACTACCAACAATGACATAAATTAGCATCATGTGCTAGGAGGAGAACACAACATCACTCTGTGATAGTCCTTCTAAAGCATGAGCCCAGTCAACAGAACACATTAAGCACGCACAAACTGGAGGACATTCTACAGCATGAATTGAAGGAGCCTAGAAAAATCATGGAAACTTGGTGTAATTCATCCTACATATATTTTTTTCCTAGAAAAACATGATGGAGAAATTGACAAAACTGAAGTGCAGTCTTCAGAGTGTATGGAAATTTTGCTTTTGTTGTATTGTGATTTTTCTATAAATTTGAATTACTTCACATAAAATAAAACAAATGCACAATAATACTTAAGTCAGATGTTAGGATCCAAAGCTAGTGAATAAAAGGGAAAATTATATGAAATTCAACATATTGAAGTAGGATTTTTCAGTGGTTCCATGGGTACAGAGACAGATGATCTGACCATCATGCTGGTGATCAAGGCACTTCTAGAAGTGGTCCAGTCTTGCAGCAAAAATATTGAACTTGGTGCCACGTGGTGAGATCATCCCTTCAAGATTCTAAGTCCTGAAGAAATCGAGAACATGGCACTGAAAATGAAAAAGAAAAACAAGAAAATGAAAAGAAGAAACAGAAGAGAGCATCATGAAGAAAATTTCCTTGCTTGGGGTGGCTCTGCTTTCAGCCAGGTCATGGATGGGTCTCAGTGACATGGGGGTTTTCCATCTGTCACTCTGAGTGCCCAATAAACTTCCATGTTAAAAACAAAAAAAGAAGCAGATTTTTTTCAAGCATAATCCATTCCAAAGAAATCAAAAGTGAAAGGAAAAATCATAATATCATTAACAAAAACTACATCTGGTTTGGATGTTTTTTAAATAAAAAATTTAGAGAGCTAAGTATAGAGGATAGCGTTCTTAACATGAAAAAGATGGAGAAACACAACTGTAATTGAAGTCGGGAATAAAGCCACAATACAAAAATCGTTAGCATTATTTGCATTAGTGTGGATGTCCTGGCCAATGTGATTGAACAGAAAAGTGAAAAAGATTTAATTATGAAAAAGAAGGAAATAACTTTACCAGTATCTTAAGGAAACATTACTACCAACTAGACAAACTCTTTGAGTTGCTGCAAAAAATATTACCACAAATAACAGATATGCTGTTTAGTTGTTTGAAGAGACATAAACTTAGTGGTGGTTTTATTATTTATTTATAATAAACATATAAAATATTTTAATTGTCATTCATAAAGCTGTACAAATTTAAAACCATTAAGAGCTAATTAAATAAGCAATGTTGTGGATTAAGAAGTAATTTAGAAAATAAAAGAACAGGTGGTCCATTGGTTTTTCTTTTGTGTTGTTTAATAAAATGAAATAATTCTTGAATGGTAAAACAAATAACATTCAAATTGTAAAGATGATAACTTTCCTCACCATAAATTGAATGTTTATGTATCCTGAAATTACTTTGGGGGCTTCTGTATTGAAATTGTTCTAAATTTTTTAAATTATGCAAAATGCAGAAGCATAATAGCCAACTTTTAAAACGTTTTGTAGGGAGAAAGACTTCTATTGCTAGGTGCCACATCGTTTTTGAAATTAAAAACAAAACACTAGGTCTGGGGATATAGCTCAGGAGCACAGTGCTACCTGGCAAATGTGAGGTCCTAAGTTCAGTTCCCGGTATCAAAAATAAAACAAAGCAAAACAAAACAAAGCAGAATAAAAACCACTATTTTTAGCTTTAAGCATGATCAAGGGAGGCTGAAGCAGGAAGATAGCTGTGATTTTGAGGTAAACCTGGGCTACATAGGAAGTTTGAGGCCAGCCTGAACTACACAATGAGACCCTGTCTCAAAAGAAAGAAAAAGATCAAATAAAGGCTAGTGATGCAGCTTAGTAGAGGAACACTCCGCCAGCACACTGTGAATCCCTGGGTTCCATCCCTAGTTTTGAAAAAATAAAATAGTCATCTACTCAGTATAGCTAAAATTGTACCAGACAGAATCATGTTACATGGAATAAAGCTTATTTACAATTCTGAAGAAAGTATGGTGATTTAACAAATGAAGTCCTGTTACTGTTTTTGGCCACGGCAGAGATCAAATACAAGGTCCTGCATGTGCTGGGCAAGCACTCCACATTGAGCTACATCTGCAGCCAAAAACAAATGGCAATGAATACATCAGTTAAGGAAGAAAAGGAGCTTTATTATTTATTTGTTTATTATAAACAACCACACATAAAAATTAATACAAAGGCTGAGGATATAGCTCAATTGTTACAGCACCTCCCTGGCAAGTGCATGATCTTGAGTTCAATTCCAAAAACAAATCTAAAAAATTAAAACAATAAAAATTAATACCAGTTCTCTTAAAGATTTTAAAGTTAGAAATAAAGACAATGTCTAAAAAAATCCATAAATAATATATCTCAACAAGGAAAGGCTTCCACAGTATGAAAGTAAGTGAAAACTGCAAAAAGAAAAAAAAAATGAAAGTGTTTGACTACATGTATGTAAACACAGTATGTAAAATGAAGACAGTGATCAAATGATTCAGACACAAAATAACTAACAGATGAGGATTTATTACTGTTGATATGGTATGTGAATAGATTTCATCTGATCAATACAGAAAATAAGGAAATGTCAAAATTATGACTAAAATTTGTCAAGGATATAAATCATCAATTTATAAAAGGACACAAAAAAATAGAAAATGTAGAAAAGTATTCAAACAGCATTAGTAATCAAGGAACTACAAAGTAAAATACCAATAAATTGTTCTTTCTTTTCAAACTAGTAATATTGGGAAAGGGTTAACAAAATGAGGCTAGCCAGAAATGGCAAGTCAGTAGGAAAACTGACACTTTCACATCTCCCTACTGAGAGTATAAATTAGTGGAAACTTTCCCTCGGGTAAAGCAGAGATGTCTATCAAAGTTTTAAAATATATTTCTTCCACTTGACCCAGTAATTCCACTTCCATGAAAGTGTAGAAATTAAATCACCTAAAATGCAAATGTAGATTTATGTACAAAGTGGTCATCATGGAATTATTTTTAAAGAAAATTATGAAAAATGTTCTGAATATTCAGAGTAAGGATTTGAGAAGCTACCTGGGTGCTATTTTAAAAGAAATACTATTAATATGCACGTTATACCAGGTTCCCAGCATTCAAATACTATTAATATGCACATTATACCAGGTTCCCAGCGTTCTTTCTGTTTGGAAATTTCTCTCATTGTCAATCTTGGTGGCATGCAGACATTACCATCCACTGTAAAACCTGAAATAAAATAAATCGTTCACAACATTAAGACTTGGGTATAGATCTAGGCCTTAAAATTCCAATGTTGCCAAGTCAGAATTATTAGATGACAGTGTTGATACAAGAAATTCAGAATCAGAGAGAATCTATTCAAGTCACTGGTGACACCAGGACCGCTGGGTTATATGGAAATTGCTGTGTCACTGTGGAATCCTTAAGGACTGGATCCGGGGCTGCACTGGTGGTGGTGAAAGCCACAGTATCTCCTGTTCAGATTCATCAGCAGCCATGTCCTTGTCATGGGATATTCCAGCGTCATTCTCCCTGTGAATGTTCCCAGTGCTATCAATCTCATGCGCTTCTTTCCACACAAGACAGCCAAAGATGTTTTCTGTTTCTTCCAAACAAAAACTTGGAGCCATTTTATTAAATGAGAAAAGACTTTGCAATATATGTTTTAAAGAGTCTAACATCAATTTTATAAACTCTAATGAATACACACTCACCTCATAAGCACTTAAGCACTGATTACAGAAAACAATAGAATGAAATATACCAAAAGAATTTATACAGCAGTTTTTGGGAGTTTTGGTTTTCCAGGTAAAAGTTTATATTAGTCTCTAATTTTTTGTGTGTATTGTGAAAATAAAGATCGTGAAAATAATACACTCATGGTTTTTTGAAAGGAAAACTTTTCACTGATGTTTTTTCTTTTTCTTCTGTTTTGTTCCCTTGTATGTGTTTTTCCCACACTAGCCCTTCATTGCTCCCTCCCTGCACATTCCTATTGGCTTTGTCATGACAGCAAATTAATAAACTAATTGTTGTAAAGTGAATAAGTGCATAGAGCATAAGTTATTAAGTTCCTGTCACCTGCAGACATACACTCTTTTTTTTTTTTGGTACCGGGAATCAAACTCATGACCTCACGTTTGCCAGGCAGGTGCCTATGCCACTGAGCTATATCCCCAGCTCACACACTCATTTTTAAAGAGAAATTATAATTTTAATGCTGCACACAAGATACACGATCTTAGGGAGAAGAAGACATTTTATGCATGTAGGCCTTGTTTATTCCTCCACTCAAATAAAATTCAAGAATTTTCCCTGCATAAAACTCCTAATGTAATTTTTTTTAAAAAATCTACCCAACAAGATCTTTAAATATTTCCTGGCTTTATTTGCCTCCTGCCCTAATTTGGATGCTGCTACTTCTTTCCTCTTCTGACCTAAAGAGTGTAAAGTGTTGCCAGGCTGTGATGCATCCTAGCATTTCATTGAGTATACTACAGAGACATGGTAACCTTCCTTGAATCCTCATATTTTCAGTAAATCTCTTCATTCATCATTTGATTTGCAATTTAATTGGTTAAAACAGCTTTTCTTAGTCTTTCACGTATTTCCTACTTTAAACATTTCTTTTTAAAGAACGAGAGTTGTGTCATTTTCTTTGATGTCTATTTAAGAACACTATTAAAAAGTCCTGTTTTTTTTTATTTTTTGGAATTTCTTTCCTCACTATTTCCTGAAATAATACATTAACCCAATGATCCTTTTTATCTTTCAAGTTACATCCACTTGATCTCTGTTAGCTGCATGATCTTCATATTCCTGTGTTTCATCAAAACTGCCTCTGCTTCTCCCTCCATTTCAGGTTTTGATCATCGGTGACCTTATCTTTCACTGTAACATCTCTGTAGTTTGATTTTAAGGCTCCATTGCCAGCCTTGCCTACTATTTTTCCCAACACTAGCTCAGAAAAATCTTGTGAGCATTTTGCTGTATTCATTAGCCATTTCATATTTATTATGCTCTGATCAAAATGAATTTTTGCTTCCAAAGCACCTTTACTTTTTCTTCTGATAGCCTCATGTTTGAACATGGTAGTATATCTCCCTTAAATCAGTGTTATTTTCACTTCTCTATTTCATCTGCCTTTTTTCAGTTAGTGTTACCTTCTATAAACCATGCTTTCTTACTCTTGTGGTTTATGTCAGGATGTCTCCCAAAGCCTCATCCAGTCACAAAGGGTGGGCTTTTTCTTTTGGAGGTTCTTGAAACTACAGTTTGTGGTTGATTCACTGTCTGTTGCTGGATTAATGATGTGAGAGCTATATCCACCTTAGGGCGGGTAGCCTGCATATAATATAAGGGAAGGAAAGAGGCTTGTTCTTCCCCCTTTTGCTCTCGTTGCTTTTGTTGGCTTCTGCCTCCATGAACAGTTGCCCCTTAGCCATGCCCACCTGCTTTAGAGCCCGCTGAGGATGGACTGAAACTTCCACAAGCTGTGAGCCAAATAAACCTTTCCTTCCTTCATTTTGAGTGTCACGTATTTTGTCTCAGCAATGAGAATAAAGTAACTAAGACACTTACATTCTCCAATTCAGGTTTGCATTATTTTTTCCCCAGATTTTTAACTGCAAAAATAGTGCTAACTTTTACTTCTATTGTTCTGTATTCTAAACTGTTCCTTGGGGCTGGGGATTTAGCTCAGCGGCAAAGTGCCTGCCTGGCAAGCGCAAGGTCATGAGTTTGGCTCCCGGTACTGGAGAAAAACCAAAAAAAAAAGACAAAATAAATGAATAAATAAATAAATAAACTGTTCCTAACATAGCATCTCCATATCTGTGTAATATAGCTCTGATATGAACATTCCTGTCTCAGATCTTTTACTGCTTACAACAGTGAGGAATAATTTGGCGCTGAGTGGAGTTTCTGTAATATACTGTTCCAGATTTACTTCTGCCTATGTACGTACATTAGATCCTGGATAATCAAACTCTTCCCCAAAATTGTGAAAATAGGAGTTAGTCAAACACGGAGTGTGAGAAAGTGGGTTCCTGGCAGAATTAAAGCATGTGAAAAGGCATTGGCTGTGATTTGGAGTATGGTGGGCAAATGTAATGAACAACAAGAAAAGACTGCTGAGGTACACAGAGCCTCTGAAACAGGTCCAGGTTTGGGGTTTGCTTTGCTTTCTTTTCCAGAGTGTGTGCAGAGTTTAAGTGGAAGAGAAATTAACTGAAAGTTTTAAGGAGGGGAATGACAATGGGTTCTCATAATACTTTTGTGTGTGTGAAACAAATTTTAGCTTTAATTAACATATATTAATTGCACACATTAATGAGATCTGTGAAACATTTCTGCACATGCTACAGTGTGCACTGATCAAATTCAGCCTTGCTTTATCCACTGTCTTGGCCCTACAACCTGCCCTACCCCAGATGATCACCCTTCTACATTCAGGTTGGCTTGTTTTTAAGCTTCCAAAGATGAGAGGCCATGCAGAGCACAAGGAGCTCTTGCCCTTTGTTGAAGACGACGCAATTAGCACAGCCACCATGGAGAACAGTACCAAGTTTCCTCAAAAATTAAAAGATGAAACAACCATATAACTCAGCTATTCCACTCATGGGAACATATCCAAAGAGATGTCTGCTTGCCCATGTTCATTGAGGCACCTTTCACAGTAGCTAGGATATGGAATTAGACTCGATGCCCGTCAGTACCTGAGTACATAACAAAACATGCTATATATACTTAGTGGAATATTATTCATCCATAAAAGTAATGAAATCTTTTTATTTGCAGAAAAATAAATAGATCTTGAGGAATTCATGTTAAGTTAAATAGACCCAAGAAGAAATACACTGTGCCCGTTGGAATTACTAAAATATAACCCAACGTACAGTGTATAAAATGGTGTCTATGTCTTAGCTTGCCTGAGCTTACTATCCAATACCAAGTTCTTCCTTCTCAAACATGATAAGCGTGTTTATCTGTCTCTTAGTACATGTTACATTCTACTTTAAAATTAAAGGTATTTGATTCTCTTTTACTACCACAAAAGCCCAGAGTGCCTAGAATGTGCCTTGTTTTTTTTTTCTTTTTTTGAAATGACACCAGACTTGAGAAAATAAAAAGTTCAGAAAATAATTGGCAAAGTATGGATAATCCTACTTTCAAAGAGTAACATTTAGGGTAACAAGGAAGGGTGGGATCCTATATAGAATGTTGAGACCACTGAAGAAAATCTGAGTCTTAATTCACTATGATTCTTCATCTTCCTACCTTTTGGATGGAGCAAATCTTTGTAGTTATCCAGAAGTGTTCATGCTGTCTTGAAACACCAGTAAATACTGCTAACTAATTCACAAGCATGTAATAAACAGCACCTAAGTAATAATCATTCAATACTTTTAAATTCTCTAAAGAAATGTATTAGGTTTTTCTCCTAATATTTGCTATAATAAATATGGAAGAAAATATCATTTCCTAGCATGCATGTTGTTGAAAGTGCTGGGCCAGGCAGGCCTATGTGTTAGCAAATATAAGAGCATTTCTGATTGTTCCAAGGCAGAATAGAGGGAGCTATTCCTGGAAGCTGATTGGTTGCAGAGCAGATAATGATTTATGGCACATTTTAAATTGCTCTTCTGGATGAAATGGTTTATGGAAGGGATATGCGATTGTTCTTTAATATCCTGAAGCATCTGAAAGCCTGTGCAACTTCCATTGATCTGCTCTCTGCTGGATAATACTGCTATTTAAAATCAATGACATATTTACTTCTCCCCAAATGCCTCCGTGGCTGTAAACCATTTTTTGCTGTTTGTTAAGAAGTAAATTTCTTATTCAATCCCGTGTTAAATTTAAGTTTCATAGACTTTGGGGTAGTACAGGTTTGTCAGTCTATTCTTTCCTCTTCCTTCCTCTTCCATTGTTTAATGTTTTAATCACTTTTGATAACTTGAGGGTCAATAGACTTCAACCATCTCAGATGAACAAATTAAGAAGCTATTAACTTTTCCACTTACTCATCACGCATGTCTCAGCAGAATCTTGCCTAATATTTCTTTAATAAAGAGAAAACATTAGCCTGATGTTTTTGTTTGGTTTTATTTTGGGTCGAGTTTAGTTTCTTTGTTTGTTTGTTTTTGGTTTTTTGTTTTTAAGAATGACACGATACAGCAAAGTGTTTGCCCAAAGATGAACAATGCGTTCCCTCTAGCAGACACTCAGATCAAATTTTATAGTAGTGTAGTTCATCATCTTAAAAGAAGTTCTTTAAGTGAGTTAAAAGGAAGAGAAAACCTGTTCAAGAATGTTGCCCTGCCAAATGGCCTGTGATTGATGGGACAGCAATAACCAGGGGATATTTGCCAATTTGCCAATGCCAAGTCCTTGGAGTGATTTTTCTGCCTGTGACAGCTGGTGTTCTCGATTGGAAGGCTGTTTCTGTATACATCTATGATTTGCATATTTATATACCTCGGCTGTTGCATGAACTCTACATTTCACAGCAGTGTGTATAAGTGCTGCAGCCTTGCTGCTTGAGTGCCTCTGGGCATGGGATGGTAGAATTGATTTGGATAAAATGAAAATTGTGGTTTTGTATTTTCTGGGTTAGTCAGTCATGCCAGATTTCTGTTTTTCTCCATCTTACTCAACTTTAATAGTATTATCAGGCCTCTCTATGCATGCTACCATTTGAGGTAGGTACACTATATGTATCTATAAGGGTAAAAAAACTCTGACAATAAGACATCATATAAAGATAAAGGAAAGGCATTAAAGGAATAGATTTAGTCAAGTTGAAACCTGTTATGGAAATTGTGAGATTTGCCTATTGAAGGGAGGTTACAGGCATTTCTCCCTGCACTGGGGAGCAGTTACAAGGGTAGGAACTGCTTTACTAAGCCAGATATATGAAATTCTCTGCTGCAACTTCCCTTTCTAGATAGTATATCACAGAGACTCTTGACCAGGTGATATTTCCAGAGTTATTTGAAAGATCAAATATGGAAATTCCTTCAGCAGACAAAAGGAGGATTGCTTTGGATGAAAAGCATGGAGTGAATGTGATCTGAAGGATATAAGAGTTGGATAAACAGTGAATATGTGGAAATGAAGTAGTCTTAAGAACATAAAGAGTGCCGGGTGCCTACAGGGCATATACTACAAAGTATGACACAGATAATTTTTCAGTAGGTTGGTGAGACTCTTATTCATTATGTGCTGTGAGATCAAAAAAGTTAGAGTAACTTGAGGGTATGAAGTTGGTTAAAATGATACGTTAGTCTTTCACAGAAAGTATAATCTGAAGTAAGATGTCTTCAAAGGCAGGTAGTATCAGAAAGAAGCACACTAGAATTCTAATGAGTAGTGGATTGGGGTATGTTGTTTCAGTAGATAAAGACTATGTATTCAAATTCTGTCTAAAGAACAATGAAGATTTTGAAAGTGAGATGAAATTTTTTCTATAACATGTTTCCACTGCCTTGACATGAAGTAAAAGGTGAATGGAAAAGTTACCATTTTGAAGACTTTACTTCCTGCAGACTAATATCTGGGGCAGGCCCTAAATTCACAGTATAACAGTATTTGGAGATGCAGTTTTTTAAAGGGTGATTATATTTTATTCTACATTAGCAGATTAGAGCCATGATAAAGGAAACCCCAGAACGATCCCTTTCCCCTTCAACCATGTGAGGACACAGTGAAAACTCAGCCACCTATGAACCAAGAAATGGGTCATAAACAGAAACCAAACCTGCCAGCCCAGATCTTGGGCTTTGCATTGTCTCGATTTGTGCATAGTTAAGTTTCTGTTGTTTCTAAGTTATGCAGTCTATGATATTTTGTTATAACATCCTAAAAAGACTAAGAAAATATTCTATGTACTAGAAACTCATGTGAATTACCTAAACATCATACAAACACTCTAGATCAGGCCTACTATAAATAAAGGAGAGCTCTTGATTCAAACTAAGGTCTGTCTGATTCCCGAAGTCATATTTATTTATTTGTTTGCTTATTTCCTTAACAAACTACTTCTTTGGAAATAGAGGAGTGTAACGGTAGTGAATGGTGCTCTTGGGTATATTTAATCTGAATTGGCAGGGAAATAGCCTTGTGGAGGTGCTCCTTTCACAAAGTACTTTTTGAGTTTGCTCTTTGCTTACCTGTAAAGTGTTGATGTTAGGTACTACAGTCCCTTCATAATTTAAAAACTTGAGAAATGGAGTAGATAAATGACCTGATAACAATAAAACTAGTTTACACTAAAAGTGCTGATGATGAGGGTGATCCATGTGAGTTATCTGAATTTATTCTGAGTATAACCCAATTAGACACAGTCGAGCGCGTTAAAGGTGGTATGACCATAGACAGTATAACCCAATTAATAAATGAATTTTACTGTACTGAAAGTTAATTTTCTAGACAGCCATAGAGAACAATAATTATTATGAATACTGACCAAATGTATAAAACAGAATTGAATATAGTCATGAAAATATAAATATATTACTGTCTTAGAATATTGCTCTCTCATGAAATGATAAATATAAATATATATAAATCTAATTGCTTGTATATCATCGTCCTCATCCCTTAGCTTATTTGGCTTGGCAAGGCCTTGGTTCTGACTGGCTTTCAGCAGGATACTACTCATACAGTCTGAATAAACAGCTGTTCACAGAATCTTTCACTGGCTCAGTCACAGAACCCACTGAATGTCATGCACATTCTGTAGGAGACATTTCTTTTTGTAATGTTTGACAAAGTCCTATCCCTGAATCCCATTCTTAAGCATCAGAAAATTGTCCATCTGAAAAGGTCAGCTCATATATGGTAAAAAAATTTAAAATATTGTCATTTTATATTACATTGAAAGTGACACAACATTAGACTATGGACCTATGCAAACCACAACAGTGGACTTAAAGTTCAGTACACAGTGGCTTAAAACCATAGGTTCTGAGGTCAGACAATATATACTCCAATCTGATTCATTCCCTAGCTGTGTGATTCAGTGCAAGTTATGTCATACTTTGTGCATAAGTTTCATTTTCATAAAAGGATTATATATCGTAATAGTAACACTGTACAGTTGTGGTGTGTGCATGGATATTCAGAGAAGATATAATCTAAAGAATATGCCATATTATC
The DNA here is from genome assembly GCF_000276665.1 of Chinchilla lanigera. Classification (NCBI taxonomy): domain Eukaryota; kingdom Metazoa; phylum Chordata; class Mammalia; order Rodentia; family Chinchillidae; genus Chinchilla; species Chinchilla lanigera. The sequence continues at coordinate 16,129,330 of NW_004955427.1, read as the reverse complement.
TGACATGTAATAAGAGTCAATAATAAAAATGTAGATATTATTTTCATTTTAACTTCATTTACTTTAAAAACATTAATTAGATCTGCACTATGTTTTCCTGATTTTTCCCACATTAAAAATATTTAAATTGTTCATAGGTTTCATAGAGGGAAAGACCACACACATTTACTTTCTATATTTCTGAAATATTTTATTTATCCTGCATAGGAAACTCCTATGCTTATGACAAGGAAGAGGAGGAACATATCTCTCTAAAAATCACTAGTGATGTTTGTTTTAGAAAATTCCTCCTCATTAGGACATTTTCCTCTTGAGACTAAACCCTAAAAGAAAAAAGGGACAATAATCTATTAATTCACTCTTGTAAATCACCCTTCATTTACTTCATTTACCTGGGATTTGGCCAAAGAGTCTGAGAAAAGCAAAGCAAATAATAGCAGATCAAAGAATGCCAAATAATAGCAGATTAAAGAATATTTCAAATTATAGGAAGGAAAACACATACTTGGGATGGAGTTATTTTGGAGAAGCCAAAGGAGTATATGCTTTTTGAAAAATAGGTTATTCTTACTTCTTTATGAAATCTATTTGTGAACTAATCTTTTCTTCAGTTAATTTTGTTTTTAAATTGATATTTATTTGATACTAATTCTTAGTAATTGCTGTATCCATCAATATGATCAAGTAGTTAATTCTATTCGTGATAATGAATTGAAAGCTATTGATGTGGATAATTCTATTAATAAATGTATTTCAAAGTGAAACATTTATTTTTAAGCTTTTATGTAACATAATTCTTTAATTTATTTGTTTTATATTCATATATTAAATGCCACATTAAGCCACTTTAGAGACAGATAAAGAGCTATTCTTAATTTTTGCTGTAGGATTGATGAGTCAATCCTTTGGAAGCATGATATGCTTCAAATTGAGTTTCACAATGAATGAGACTAAATCTTTTTTCCAGTAAAACAAAAACTTTGGCTGTATGTTGTATGTTTTACTTCTGTACTGTGTTTAACAGCTTCATTCCTGAAGCATCTCAAGAATTGCACTGTGTCTAATTTTAAAGGAATACTAAACACTGTGCAGCAATTTCAGTTGGAAAATTCTTAATGAAATTTTTGAAATACAAATATCGTCGCACCATAAATACTTGTTCAGATTTATTCTTGAGATTAAATTAAATAAGAAAATTTATTCAGAATTCAAGGTGGTTGTGTGTATGTACACGCACATTTGCACACATGCACAGTCAAACATCTATTTATGGACACAAGGAACAATAATGATAACAGAATTAATTTATGAACACTATAAGCCTTGTTTATGAGTTTAAATAGGTGCTATTCTTCCAAACAGTTCATATTACATGAATAGAAAATACTCTTCTTCCAATGCTATAGTCTTTCACCCTTTGGGAAGCTGCTCATTTATGAAGTTTATGAACAATAGCAAAAGTTTCACTATTTTATAAAAGTTTGTTTTGTTTCTCTGCTGAATAAAGTGTTACTCAGTTTAATTATTCATTTTAATTATTAATATGTAAAGTAGGCTTAGTGAACAAATATTTGTTGCCTTGGCAGCAAGGTGTCAAGGTCTTACAAGTCAATTTTAAAAATAACTTCTAGAAATAATTCAAACAATAATTACATCACAGAAACAAGAATATATTTTTTCAAGATAATATTTCTGAAAAGTTCATAGATTGTGTTGTATAACATTGACAAGGTCAGTCTATGTGTGTAGAAACAAGAAGCTACAAAGGAAAGAAAGAAGGAAGGAAGGGAGGGAGGGAAGAGGGGAGGAAGGAAGGAAGGAAGGAAGAAAGGAAGGAAGGAAGGAAGGAAGGTAAGAAGGAAGCAAGGAAAGAAAGATAAAAAGGAAGAGAGGGAGGAACAAAGCAAGCAAACAAGAAAAAAAAGATCATCCCTCATTCCTGCACTCCTTTAACACTGTATTATGTTTGATACATTGTGTCAACTTGGGGAGTCTAGAGCTTTGGCTAAGTGACTCAGCAGGAAGGTGCTTACTTTGTATACATCCTGAGCCTGTGGAAGAGGAGGGCAGGGAGAGTATGTGAGAGCTACACGCCCCTTAGGTGGGGGTAGGTAGCCTGTTTACAAAGTAAGGCAGGGAAAGAGGCTGCTTCCCGCCATTCCTCCCTTTTGCTCTGGCTGTTTGCTGTTTGGCTGCCATTCCCCCCTTTGCTCTTGTTGCTTTGCTATCTTCTGCCTCAGAGCCAGACAAGTATGGACTGAAACCTCCACAAACTGTAAGCTAAATAAACCTTTCCTTCCTTCATTTTGAGCGTTGGGTATTTTGTCTCAGCAACGAGAGAAAAGTAACCAAGACATACTGGCTATAGTCTGTGGCCATTGATAATTAAAGGAAGAGCAAAAGAAGGAAATAGCTGCCTCTAGGCCAGGAAAATGAGACCTCCCTACATATGGATAGTTTACGAAAACTGAGAGCAGCCTTCCTACACTCTAGACCTTACATTAAGACCAAAGCAATGTCAGTCTGTCATTGGGTACTATGCCATTTGTAGTTACATGTACACTCTATGTTGTGGCGTAATGTAGGTTAAAAACAATAAAGCCTAGGGTCAGGTTAACTCTAGACTAGATTGACACAACTCTTAATTTGACCACCTCCAAAGTACATGACATTGGCCTTTGTCTAGGTACAAATGCACTATTTCAATCTCTATTGTACTTTATGCACAAATCCTAGCATGTACTATAATATTATGGTATGCATCATATTGCTTACCAGTGAAGAAAAGAAAATATATCTTACGAGATATCATAATCTGTTGAAAAAGACTGAGAGATAACTCAAATATTTGAAATATCAGGATAGAGTGCAATGACTATGATAAATATGTCAAAGGACTTAGTGGGATACTTCAGTAACAGATAGGAAGAAATAAATAATTTCAGTGGAGAGATGAAGCCATACAAGAGAACTAAAGAGAAAATGAAAGCCTATGAGGGTAAAGAATTATTGATGACCTTATAAGGAGACTGGCCACCAGAGACAAATTAGTCAATGAATAATAAGATAGGTCAGTGTAAATTAACCCAAATTTCATCTCTTTGTTTTGTGGAAAACAAAGAGGTGAAAAATATGAAACATATTCTAGATCTGTGTGAAGTGATGAAGTGGCAAAATCATAGGAAATAAAGTAGAGGAGATATTTGGATGAGATTGCACGCGTTCAGAGTGCTATGACTGTAGATTAGAGGAGATGTTCGGTGTGATAATTGTTTGTAATTTTCTAAAATCAGTAAACTACATAATTTACTCATAGTTTATTATCAGATCAAAGACATCCACTCCTATTTTAAAGACTCAATTTTGGGGCTGGGGATTTAGCTCAGCGGCAAAAAGCGCCTGCCTGGCAAGCACAAGGTCGTGAGTTCGGTTCCTGGTACCAGAGAAAAAAACCAAAAAAATAAAAAAAATAAAAAATAGATAAATAAAGACTGAATTTTATACATACCTAGATGCACACATTAGTAAATATGATTTGTAGCATTTCATGTAGTATATACACTTAGTAAACTTTGAATATTAACATTATTACCATTACTGTTACTATTGTTTTATTACCCTCTAAAAGGGAAAAGTATTTCCTATTCTTGTTGCTGAATATGGATGACAGATATATATAACAATATTAACAATACGTTATATTAATACATCTCTTATCTCAATGTTTCTTGGTCTATTTTTAAGTATTATGTACACTTGTGTTTACGACTCTACTTTTTTGTTATTAGTGACTGAATTATTACTTTTGATAATTGCAAACAACCCTTACCCCAACCTCTAATATGTTTAATCTTCTTTCCCTCATTTTTCTCTGTAGCACTGTCACTATCAGAAACTGTGGGGTTTCTCTTGTTGTTATTGTTATTTGTTTAACTTCTTTACTGACTGCCCTTCGTCTGGTATAAGAGTAGCAGAGGGGGACTATTTTTGGTATTTTGCATAATCATTTATATTCACTGCTCCATGCTCAGCATCTAAAAGACATATGAAAGATATTAAAGCAATATTGACTGAATGTGTTAATCTTTACTAATATTTTAAGTACCAGTAAATAGAGTGCAATGAAAGCATTCTAGTCTCAGTAGCCTACTGCGTCTTGGGAGATGAATCTGACTATGAAAAAAGGATGCTGAGTCAAAGGATGACAATTCCTCTTGAGGAACCCGAGAGTGAAACTGTAGGAATAGAGCCTCCAGTTTATCTGCACAGTGTGAATATAAATAAAATATACACACAAATTATTTATGAAGTTGAAAATAAAATAAGCATAAATAAGGCAATAAAATGAAATCACTTTCATTATATTACTGTTATTTTGTTTTGTACAATGAATGTGTTTTTTTTTTTTTTTTAAGGAAATTCCTCCTTTTTAGGGAGACTATTTTGAATTTTTAGACAACCTGTTCATTAATACTTCAGGTTTTTTAGCTCCTAAAATTTTACTCAGCATTTCCTTTTACCCTTAAAAGAAGATTTGTTGTATTTTTTTTAATTATTTTTTTAAACTCTCTGCTTTGATTTTTGTGAATAAAAAAGGAGAAATTCACAATCAGCATTTACCTGGCTACCTTTACAAATCTGTGAGTAATTAATATAGTGGTATAAAAATTTAGGCAAAAGAAAAAGGAGGGGGAAAGGAAGGGAAGAGAGTTAGGGAAAACATAGAGAAAGAAAAGGGAAGAAAGGGAAGAAAAAAAGAGGAAAGAAAACCCTGAACAAGACTGTTGCATTTTCCCAGCCCTCCAATAGCAAGTAATTACTGACAGCCTGGAATCATTGCTATGTGAGATAAATCACAGATGGCTGTGCTCAGCCAGGGACTAGGAGACTCTGAAAGCCTCAGGTGGTGAGTGGCATGCAGCCGTCTCAGCAAGAGGGATGTATGCCTTGAGGAATTAGTGAGGGCTCCCTGTTACCCCTCCTGAGGATTCATATGAGTGCCCACATGCCAAGCAAGCGACATAGCACTAGAGAGAGTTCCGGTGATTTTCACCATTGAAAGTTGAGATTCAGTCAAGTTAGCTAATGGTCGTCCAGGTGCCTAGTTAAATGACCTTGCTTACATCTGTTTAACTAATTGTGTGTACAAGACCTTGAGGTTATGTACACTGAGACTGCACTGAACACTCTCGTGTTTGAAGATACCAACTCTGCCTGGTGAGAGTCACAGATGGTGACCTCTCTGACAACTCTGCTGTACTTTTCCCCAGGTGAATTGTGGTGTTCCATGGGGAAAATGTTGGAGAAAGAGGGGAGAGTGTTCAAGAAAATCGAACAAGGGTGACAATTATGTCATTTTCAGAATTCTCAGGAGCTAGATATGTTTCCCCACAACTCTTCCAATTTGCTAAACAAAATACCAAGAAGGGCACATATCTGGTAGTCAAAGGAACACATCTTTGCGTAATTTTATTATTCTTGCTTCTATTCAGTCAAAAATATGATTAGCTAAAGAGCTGAGTGAGTCAGAAGGCTTTGATGCCTTCTCTCTACATTATGCTACATAGCCTAATGAAACATGATTTACTTCTCTAATCCACCAAGAAGTAAAATGAGGTTTTAGGGTGAAACCTAAATCACTCAAAACTTCAGCTGGTACATTTCTAAATGACCTACCCTCTTGTTCAGACACAGAAATTTTACTCTCGAGAGACTTTTGCATCTATATTCATGTTTAATGTCATGTCTGTTCTTCACTAAATACAGACATGCCATAATGCTTTATTTATAATAGATATCTGAACTGGTGTACAACATAGCATAAGCATGGAGACCATATTTGTTAGCAATAATGACAACGAAACAAGAAAAATATCTTTGACTTGATTTTGAACAGTATTCATGTTTCCTTTCTTTCCTTGTGGCTAAGAAGCTGAAGACTTAAACATATTTTAAAAACGCATATGTCATTGATCTTTAATTGTATTTCTGGTACCTCTTGATTCATCTTTTAAGCCAAAATGATATATAAATTGGTTTGTGCTTTCTCTACTCCTTAGGATCTCTGAATGGAAGTACCTAAAACACTAATTTAAGCTCCCAAATTAAGTTTTCTTGTTTAACATTGATGCAGAATACTGAACAAAGGTAATGATTCTCAGTGTTCAAATGTAACAAACAGCCTTGAATTAAATAAAGTCAGTCACAGAAGATGCTTATTTACTGTGAGTTAAGTTATGGTGCCACTGGTAGAAAATTTTTATTTGGGGATTAACTTCAAAGAATGTTAAAAACAAAGGACTTAGAGAATGTCAAGCCCAATGTTTTTAAACTTAGACATCTTTGAATTGAAAGCTGATATTAAGTTCAGAAAAAAGCAGATATGAACTCTTTCTGGTTTAGAGAGCATAAGTAGATAGGGGAGGTCCCTAAATTGTTGCCCTATCTCATATTCTACTCCTCAAGGTGCCTCAGGGTGCCCTAGGAATCATCAGAGTATAGTGTGAAAGCCAGCACTCTAGCCCTTTCATTTTACAAAAGAGGCAGTGGAGGACTGAAAAGTTAAATTGACTTGCTGGTAGTTATAGAGCTAGCTGACAGCAGAAGTAAGGCTAGAACCCACCTGTTCCCTGTTTAACATCCAAATAAGCGTGCTTTCAAATGTGTCTGTTATAGATATTTCAGCACACAGTACTTTGCCCCTTTTCAATCCCACTAAAATACTTTTCCCACAGCCCCATGCCACCTCATTATAGCTTTGCTACAAGAAATGCCATCATCTCCAAAATACTTTTGCTATTACATCACATGAGGGGCTAGCATTATAAGCACACAATATGTCCTTACAGATTCATTGCTGTCCAGTAAGTATTATTTTATTGAATTCAACTCATGTGTGTGTGTATTTATGTGTATGTATACATACGATGGGCATATGTGGATATATTTTTAGACATATATACACACACAATTTGTATGGCGCTAAATTTCAAGGTAAGGGGAATTCAAACTACAAACATTGTTTTCAGAGTAAATAAATCAGTGGTAAAAATTCAGAGCAAAGTAGGTAAAATAAATAGAAAATGGTATGGCTCATGTAAAAGGAAAACATAAATATGGCTTAGTTTCATTGGTGGTTGTCTCTGGACATTCAATCGATGGATAAGAATTCCACTTCTTACTGTATGTCTTGGCTCTGCCACCTTCTGTGTCAGAGTTTCTATAAGAAATAGGAAAGATGATCCTGGGCATTTCAGGCTATATTTGAGCTCTCAGAAGACAGAACCAGTCTCTCCTCTAGTTTTTACCTCTGTCTTTCTTACTTTCCTTTTCTCCAGCCATTTCAGTTGTTTGAAAGAAAGAGTGTGTGACTTGTGTCTTTTCAGTCACATTCCCACTTATTAGCCAAGTCTTTGTCCTAAGGATAGTGGTACCACCATTGACAAGCTTGAGTCCAGTGACCAGTGCTCTATCAGGGAATGTCAAGCTTTATGACACATAGCCCCATGAGAAGAGCACAATTCTTTAAAGAAAAGATGGCAGGAAGATAAAAAGCAAAAGATAATACTACATGAAGATAAATTATGTGTACATGTATAGATATAATTACTAAAGTAAAATTTGACATATTAAGAGTTCATTTCTCTGTAATCTAGTACTGAGTTGATTAATGTGAGTTTTTTTTCTCTTTCATCGTTATTGATGAAAGCACCAATAAGCAGAGAAATATGTGAACTGAGGGTTCTTGGGAACCAGTGGCATTGCAGTAGTCACAAATACGGTAGTTTGCAAGTGATCTTGACTTTCAATAGAAAAGCTGTCCAAAGAGTCACAGCATGCGCTAGGATGAGTTTGTGCTTTAAGTGGTGTGTGCTAAGTTCTTCAAGGCTGCAACCACACTTTTTCATGGCTCAGTGTACTACGCATTCCTTTGTAGTGCATATCAGATTGTTCCTTTCATTCGATTTATGAATACCATGTCTGACATAAAGCTCAGAACATAGTAAGTAAGAACTAAAGATTTGTTTATGAATCCATAAGTCAATGATTGCAAACTTCTCAGGAAGTGTTGATGTACACCAATATCTTAGGGAGGGTTTATTTCTTGATTAACTGTTTTCCCATAACAAAGTAAGGCCTATTGTGAGCACTCTGGTTCTCTGGGGGTTCAAGGATACATTGACATTACCAGAAAGAGAGACAGTCAGGCAGGAAGACAGACAGACAGAGAGACAGAGGCAGAGAGAGAGGGAGGGAGATTAAAATTACTTTTTTATGCTCATAATTAATTAGAATTCTTCATCCCACAATGTCGTGTTCTGACTCTACCATTGTAAAATTTATTTTGTGTTCTTTTATTACAACTATAATTGCAACATATCTGGGTTTGTTAGTCCTGCTTCTCTGCCTCTATCTTACTTTTTAGTTATGGATACTATATCTAAATGAGCAGCTTAGTTCTATACCAGATCCAACTTTACTTGTTGAGCTAGTATAGATTTCACAGATGAAAACAGTCAAGAATGTTGCTGTCCTGCTTTGATGTATCACTTACAGGAAAATGATGTAGCTTAATAACTATAGCTACGTCAATGAGGTAAGAGTGGTGCTTTACTGAAAGTTATAGTACTATTACAGGGTGATATATGTAGTTTATGCACTTTTGGTAGCAGATATACATACCAAAGAAGAAAATAAATGAAATCAGTATCACTGTGAGTGCTGAGAACTGGCATCTTTCCTTATAACTAAAGAACAACCTTATTTACCAAAAGCAAGCCTTCAGGCTTACTGAAGCTGTTATCTCAACAGTTCTTTTGAGTCCAAAGACCTGCGGAAAAAGAAAGTAAGTAGAGGCTTTTTCCCATATTTTTCTCAGTCACAATGTCAGTTACACTCCGGTTGTAAACTCTTGGAAAACAGTGATGATGTAAGAACAGGCAGAGTTTTTTTAGAGCTACATGGAATTTGCAAACATAGCAAAAATAATTCTCTGATGATACACCTTCTAAGCAGATTTGCTATATAAGTGATTTAGTAAGGAAGCATATGGGATTCACTGTCACTCTTCTCCCATCACTCTTTACTTCTTCCACACACATTTGAAGAAGTGCAACAATGACATCTTGGAATAGGGCCCAGAGTGAACCAGCATTGAGGAGGGAGGTCCATGGTAAGTTCTTCTCTGTGAAGTCACCTGTGAGCCATAGGTTCTGCCATGTTACCATGTTCATTTTTGTGAGCCTGCTGCTGCTCAGTGACTCCCAAAGGCTGCAGAGGTGGCCCTTCCCCTGCAAGTCTGACTTCTTGTAAAAACTTGCCTACATCCTTCAAAATGGACTTCTGAAATCATTACACTCATGTGTATTCACCCACCTCCCAAAAGAAGTTAGGGGAACACATCTTTTATGCATCTCTGTTATGGCAATGGCCATTGGGAGCCACTCGGACTGGTATAAGTATGAGGATATAAGTATGAGGCAGGACAGAGCCAGAGTGCCTCAAGCAGTCAAGCTACCTCAGTATTGAAAAACGTATCCTGCCTGGGCAATTATAGTCCTTAGTTGCTAGGCAGCATTACCTCTCCTGATACTAACTTTGCAAAAGTATTAAATAAACGCCACTACTGTTTAAGTCAGTCCTCTTCCCATCGGGTAAGAGGTAACTCCACCTGACCCAGCTCTTGTCTCTTGTCTATTTTTCTCATACCCACTGCCATTTCTCTCTGGGGTCCAACCAGAGACCAGCAAGGTTCCCTATAAATGGCCACAACACTGTATGTGTACGCTTGGCCTCAGGGCATATGCTACTACCACTGTACACTCAAGGGACATTGTGAATAACAAATGCAAGCTGATTTCAATGAATGAACAGTAACCTCCACCAATTACAAACTTCATTCAAATCATTGTCACATGTGTGATTTTTATTCCAAAATATCAATATAACATATCAGCCATAGTTGAAACAGGACAATATTTATTAGTTTGGTCCTAATTACACAGTAAATATAGTACAAATGTGATATTTGCTATATTCCAGGCCAAGTACTATTGTACAGCACTCTTACTCTTACAACATCTATACTCTGACTTCAGAATATATTTCCATGTATTGAAAGCATGGAAAATATAATTTAGAATAAAGAAAAAAATCCTTCCAGAGCATAAAGGATTAGAAAATCATGCCCCAAGCACAGGTATTATTCTGTAATCTTGTAGTGGGATTTTACCATGCAGTAATAAATGTGAGTACCCATATAAAAATATGCAATGACAGCTCTGTGGCAGGCTAAGGCAGGAAGTTTGCAAGGTTGACTTCCTGGCAATTTAACAAGACCCTGTTTCAAAATATGACAGGCTAGGAATCTAGCTGAGTGTTAAAGCCCTTGATTCAATACCCTACACACACATATACACACAGAACACGTATATACAGGGATGTATGCACAGACACATACATAACTTCAAAATGTACATTGCCATTTTTTTAGTCAAGGACAGAATCGTCTGCTTTTCAAATGTTAAATCCATTATTCTGCAAAAGAATCATTTTTTGTTTGTTTGTTTTCCCTTGACACTGACCTCCTGTTATCGGTAGTATTCTTTTGAATTCTTTATTTAGTGTTTACAGGGAGAAATAAATCATGATTTGAGTATGAAAGAGGAGCAGTAAAGTGACTGCTCTCATTCACCCATGTGAGACTATGAACAGAGCCATTTTGTAGACGGACCTCTTACACATGCCTCAAGGATACACTATTGGATTTCCTACATACTTCTTGTGCTTCATAACTTACTTTCTGACCTTTTCTAACCCAAGGATATCTGTGGTAGGCAGAATCATGCCGCATATTGAAGATATTCACACCCTAATCCCAGCAACCTGAAAGCATATTACCTAATGTGGCAAAAAACAACCTTGCAGTGCTGATTAATGACTTTGAGATGGGGGATTATCCTAGATTATCTATGTAGGCCAATGTAATCATGAGTATCATTAAAAGAATCCAAATGAGAGAAGTGTGACAAAAACAAAGTATCAGAGAGAGAGAGAGAGAGAGAGAGTGAGAGAGAGAGAGAGAGTTGATGCTATACTGCTGGCTTTGAAGGCAGAAGTAGGCCAGGAGCTCAGGGATGCAGGTGGCCTTTAAAAACTGGGAAAGACAATGAAGGGATCATCTCTAGAGGCTCCGGAGAGCCTCAGCCATCCAAACACCTGGACTCTACCCCCGTGAGACCAGTTTTGAACTTCTGATCTCTAAAACCATAGGATAATACATTTGGGCTACTTTGAGCTATGAAATTTGTGTTAATTTCTTATAGCAGGAATAGGAAACTAATATACTATTTAAAATGAAGCTTTAAATCATAGAACTGAAAAAAAAAACTTTACCAATTTCCATAAATCTAAACTCCTCCAATTCACCAATCACCTCTTTATTCCAGCTGCCTTTCAGAAGCATAACAGCAGCTTGTACCCTCCTATTCACACCATTTGAAGGACTCTACATCACCTACTGAATAATGTACCACACTTTAGCCTGACATTCATCTTTCTCATGAACTTCCTACCCCTTACATTTTGTCTCTCATGTTGCAGACATCATTCACCACAGTTCAGTCCTCTGCATCTGCTTGCTTTCAGAGCTATTAGGAGACATGAAAACTCACTAGACTTTGTAACCTTACAACCTCTGCACATGGTGTTCCTCAGCCCGGGATTTCTCCTTCACCTCTTGAGTACAATATTTGTATTCACCGTACTCATCCCTAAGATCTATCATAATGTTGTGTTCTCAAAGAGATTTCCTGCAGCCATAAGTGACATCTTCTTTGTCAAATCCCTTTTAATTTATTGTCTGTATTCCACAGTGTTGCCCATTTTATTCTGCTGTAGAAGTCCACATCCTTGTCTCCTTCTGGGGCTCAGAGGAATACTGCAAAGAATCCCAAACAAATTGTGCATTTTCCCCTACACTGCCTTGAGTTAGGAGTTCAATAAGCATAATCTAATTGAATTGAAAGTTATTTTTGGAGCCAGGGACATACAGGTCTCAAGTCTAATATGGAGATCAATACTTCAGGTGTGAATTAAGAAATTCTACTTTTGCTAACCGTAAGCAATAGGCAGTGGCAAGTGCCATGTGCTTAAGAGCAGCCATCCTCCTTTCCTGTCCACTAACTCGTGGCCAGGCTGACTTGTAAATAGAGATTCTTTGCTCTGATTTTATTTCCACCCTTTTACCTTGGCCTTCCACTCTGCTTCCTTTAATAAAGCTGAGTTTTGCTTCAGAACTGGTTTATTCTTTGCTCCAGGTTACAAAGGCTGGAGAGCACATGCAATCAAATCTCATCCAGCTAAGCAGTGAGATGTGAAATAGGTTTGGGAGCATGTGAGAACCTTGAATGACATCACACTGACTCGCTTGTTGCCGGAACACCTGAGTATGGGTCCTTTCAGAAAGAACTTTCCTGGGTAATTGAGCCCAGATGCCTGAGAACTAGTAGCTAGAAAGTGAATTATTTACTTTAATGGGGTTAAGCGCAAGAACATCTTGTACTGTGGCTCCACCACGCTTTGATTTGGGCTTCTTAGCTTCCCTGGGCAGTGCCTACCTACGAGGAATCTCAAGACTTAAGTCAGGCGTGAGTTTCTATACAAGATCTCAGGAAGAACAAATTTATATGTAATATGTAAATTTTATATGGTTGTTTCCTTAATTTAAAATAAACTCTCATTTGTTAAGGCTACAACACAGAGGTTTGGTAGAATAAAAGGGAAATAAAAAGTCACATATAATGTTCCTTCTATTTTCCACTAAGTTTTTAACCAGGATGTTTTTCCCTTGCTGCTTTCTCTGTCTCTGTCCTCATCTCCATCTTCGTTTCTTTCCTTTACTTCTTCTCTCTCCTTCCCTCTTCTTCCTGCCCTTTCTCCTTCTTGGGCTTTTGTCAGTAATTGCAAGCTATCTTTTTTTTTTTTCAGCATAGAAATAGAAGACAGAAGAACAACCATGTTATCTATCCTGTATATACATACATACAAAATTTCTCCTTCGTTCCCTTCTCTTTTCCCACATCCCAGAAGCCCTTTACTCTTCAGTGGTTTCCTCATTTCACAGTGTCTATCATACCTCCGAGTTTAAATTAACTCTTTCAAGTTTTACACTAGTGACACAATGTGGTGCTTGCACATGTATGTTTGATTTATTTCACTTATGAGTATGGTTTCTAGTTGTGACCATTTAAATATAAATCAATCAGGGGACCCGTGAAGCATTTACTGTTGACCTGCTCTCCATGGTGCTGAAGGACTTGACTCATTCATGTGCCTTGAGTAATAAGCCTTCTGCCTAGGGTTTATTTCCCTACTGCCTGATTGTCTTTTATTAAATCCCATCTTCTTCTGTGTTATTTCTCTTACATCACTTCTGAAGCCTTCTTACTTCATTCAACATTTAAAGATTAACACTTGGTGCAAAAATTCTGAAAGAATTGGTGCTAGTATGACATCTGCTCCACTTGGGTTTCCTCAGGGAACAGCTTTACTCCATCAGGGGAGGAAAATTGAATCACCTACTCCCCAGGCCTCTGCACAATTTAAGCAATCACCACTTGACAGTATCTTCCAACTGGCATCCCTGACATGAAGGAGGCATGGATCACACTCTCTTTGGCAACTCAAACCAGAAGAGACATTCTCAAGACTGTGCTGGCAGAGATTCACAGCTCTACTCAGAGCTGATCAGGAAGCCATTGCTTATCCTTTCTACTTCCCATGCAGAAGGGCTGACTTCTCTCTACCCAAGGCCAGTGGGAAAGAAGGCCAGGATGACAGCTTTGCGTAAAGATTTTTCTTTGGATTCCTACTTCCTGCTATGGTTCCGAAGTAAAGATTGTTGGAACTTGTAGGTGATCTTCTCAAAATAAAAAAGAAACAATTTCCAAACAAAATTCAGCTACTTGAAATGGAGAATGCCTTTCCCAGCAAGTTCTGAATTTTCAAAGCGAGATTTATGCTGCAAGAAGCAGCTTTTGGAAGTCATCTCAGGAGAAGATCCTCTTTTTTTTGCCTCACTAATCAGCCCTTTTGTGCCTCTGGGTCCAGTGACAAGTCACATGGAACCTGCAGAAAAGCTATTTTAAACCCCCATCTTGTGTGCCAAATGTATAGGCGGCTCAGCCTGACAAGGGAAGTCAGCGTCACTCACCTTGCTACTGCTGGGTTGCACTGGTGATTCAGAGCCTTTAGTTGTGCCAGGTACCGGTGCACCCATTTCTATCCTTTTCTTTTCTCAGTCCCCGCCCCCATCTCTCTGTCTCCTCCTAATTCCAGTACTGGTATAAGCAGACAGAGAAAAACCCTTCATTCTATCATCACTTCATTTACTTCATACTAGATTTTATTATTTGATACTTTATTGGAATTCTGAAATTACCAGGAGTCTTGGTGGAATGCTGGATGCTCCCATGTGGCCTTCTAAGGGACAATTTATCTTTCACAAGATGCCATGGATTGTGCTACTGATACAAATGAATTTTATTGTTGGAAAAAGGATGGTGTTTCACAGAAATTCATATTTTGGCTATTTTTTTAAAAACAGAAGTCATTTAGAAGTAACTGGGAAATGTGCCCTTGGCCTGGGGAGATGAAAGCTCACTCCAAACCTTTTATTTTGCTATTAAAACCTTGGCTAGGAAGCATGCTTTATTTGGGGAATGTGAGCCACATAATAAATGCCAATATTTACTCTGGGAAACATCTCATTTCTGGTGATTTTCTAGTTTAAACCATCTTTTTTTTTTTGCCTCCTGTCTCAGTGGTATTATTAGTATTTTTTTTGAGGGGGGTACCAGGAATCGAACTCAGGACCTTGCACTTCCCAGGCAGGTGCTTATGCCACTGAGCTATGTCCCCGGCCCTCAGTGGTATTATTTTACTTTTTCTAATTTTCCCAACAATCTAATTTCAGAATGTAAGGCTGTACAATAAAGGTGAATCTGAGATGTAGGCCTTTATCATTCAGCCAGACTCCCCATAGGAAATAATTGGCAAATGTAAACTGGATAATTTCAAAAAAATTTAGTTCAGAAGTTTTAGAAAGTACATTTAGGCAGGAGGCAGGGGGTAAGGCAGTCACTGGTTTCTAGTAGCGCATTGCAGTGCCCCGGGGTGGTAACAAGAAGTCCTTAACACCTGTAGGTGTAAACAGTGTCAGGGCAGAGAGAAGTTACAGAAGCCAGAGACGCTGGAAGCTTCATGAAGAAAGCCTCTGAGAAGAGCTGCGGCTTGTGTTGGAAGACAAGAGCCAGTGCGTGGAGATGCTGTGGTGTGGGAGCCAGGGCAAGGCACACTCTCATCTCATACAACCCCCTCCAGCACTTTCAGCAATGTTCCTCATTGGGCAACCCCATCCGAGGCCAGAGCGAGGCTGCCATTGATGGAACTCAAATGGCCAGTCTCCCATGGCACAGCTCACTGGGGATCTGAGGATCAGATGCACTGTACAAATGGAAGACTGTCAGCAAAAGAATAGTATTAAGGCTTTGTGAAGCCTTTAACTTCTTTTTAAAGAGACAGCCTATTTTCCTTATTAAGTGGGATAAGTCAATGGGACCTTTGGCTTCTCTCTATATAAAAAAGGCATATACAGTACTTTACTGTGTGTGATTGGTTTAGTAATTATGTGCAGTAGAAATACAACATAAAAGCACTAGTATTCTTACCTGATTTCTGAAAACTCATTGGATGTAAAAGTGGATTTTTGTGCACTCAAAACTGTCCCTGCAGGAAAAAAAACATGGTTAATTGATCCAGGAAGGTATGAGTTGAGTTATGCATGAGTCAGTTGGAGACCATATCCTTTCAACAGAAGAAAAGGTTTAACACTAGCTGTGTGAGGTATCAAAAGTAATTATTATCAAAGTACCAGCCTATTTTGACCTCCAGTGTAATGGCCCAATTGTCACAGGGTTTTAAAACAAAGTTTAAAAGAACTATGTTTATTTGGGTGAGGATGAAGAAGATATATGAGTGGCAGATGCCAGCCAGAAACTTGCTATAAATTACTAGAGGTAGAACTATATTCCCTCCCAAATAATGGTCACTGAGAGGAAGAGGACACTTAAGAACGTAGAAGTTACTGAAGATGAACTGCCTGCTCTCTGATTTTGCTACAGGCTGGCCCTGAATCAAGCTTTACTATCTATAAATTCTAGTAGCAGCCACTTATATAGCCAAAAATTGTTCCCAGATTACTAACACTGATGCCTTCTGATTCTGCTTGGCAGAAAGCAGAGATAGCAAAACTTGACCAGTCCCATTAAAGTTAGGACAGATGGACACCCCTGGCTTCAGGCTTCAGTAGGGCATTTCAATGATCTCTAGCACAGACACTGAATTTACTGCCTCTGAACTGTTGTCTGAGAGTGAACCAAGAGACCATTCCGTGTGGATAGAACTTTCACAGCACCAGCTCCTGTGACAGTTAGTGAACTTCACCTCCTTCATTCCTGCACTTATTTTCAAGCTTTCTTCTCCAATAGTGCGCTGGTCCTCTTTACTTTTAACTTCTGTGTAATCTCTGTGTCATATCTTGCTTCACACCATAATGAGAAATGAAACAGAAAGTTACTACATCGTGAAAGGTATCATGACTTAAAAACCAGAACACTGGTTTGATTTTGGTACTGCAACTGTAGAACTGTTACCTGGATGAATTTGGTTCTCTCCTCTCATCATTGAGGGAGTTGAGATGCAAAAGCAGCTCAGCAAATACCATTGCTGGACACATCCTTGTTTATTCACTATCAATTTAAGACATGTGACACTGTTAATTTTCTATTTCTTCTCATGACTAATTTATATCCACAGATGAGCTACACTGTTCAGATGTACTTTTAAGGGGAAATATTTTTTTTTTTAAAGATAAAAGGAGGGAGACATTAACAGACATACAACATTTTACAACATATCACAAGCACAATACAGACAATACAGAGTTACAAACAAAGTGGTAGGGAATTAACAATGGTGGTTGTATTATATATTGATATCTTCAAAGTGGTTTCTCATGAAAACAGATATAGACATGCAATACTGGTCAACCAAAGATGTACTTTTGATGATTCTTTCAGCGTTATCCACTGTCACCTCATTTTGAGTCAACATTTTTCAAGGACTCAGATAAAGTTCATCCTAGCATAGACCTCATAAAGTATTCCTTCCTCTGTGGACTGGTGATATTCTAGGATGTTATACGCATTGGTACTTTGCCGTCTTACATCACAAGTTAGCACACATGACAAAGCTTTTCAAGATGCATGTAGTTGCCAGTTCTACCAAAGATCCCAAGGATACATAGTCATTCAGAAGTCCTAATATCCTTCTTTTAGCAGTGAATCCCTTGGTCACTTGCTACTAAGACAGTTATGTTCAGTGACAAAATTTATTCACAAATTCATCACTTCAGCAAGTATCTCTTAAGATCTTAAAATACGCCAAGCACTGTGTCAGATTTTGGACATTCAACAATAACTGAAGAACACAAACCTGCCATCAGGGACTCTAGATATATCATGCCATGTAGAGAAGTTGAGAGAAGGGAAGAACATAAATTCAAACAAAACTTTACAATGCTCAGTATGGAGAGTTATGGAAAGTTAAACAAAGTCCACTTGACAGATAGAAAAGCAATGGCTTTTTCTCTGGAATAAGGAGGATTTCACTCTATAGGAACCATAGGACCTCACAGAATAAGACAGCTGTGCATGCAGGTAAAAGGAACAAAAAAGAGGCCATTTCCAAGATTTAGCTATTACAAACTATTCGGCTATAAATATTGTATGTTTTTTTTTTTAATACGGTGGAGTACTACTCAGCCATAATGAAGGATTAGCTTGAGACATTTCTGCGTAAATGGATGCCCCCTGAAACTATACTCTTAAGTGAAATAAATGGGGCACACATAAGTAAATATTGCATTATCTCACTGGTGTGAGAAACAAAGTATAGTAAAGGGCAAAAATGTTTAATACATACTGTGAAATAGGAAAAAATGGTTCAAATGAAAAGGAGAACTAGGGGGGAGAAAGGGGAAAGGAAGAGAAAAGGAAAAAAATGAGAGAAGAAAGATACAATGGAAATAAAGCTTTTGTAAGTAAGGAGGGGAAGCTTGATGTGGTGGCGCATGCTTGTGATCACAGCACTCAAGAGGCTAAGGCAGAAGGATTGCTGTAAGTCTGAGGCCAGCCTGAACTGCATAGCAAAATGTTGTCTCAAAAAGGAAGGAAGAAGGGAAGGAGGAAGGAAGGAAGGAAGGAAGGAAGGAAGGAAGGAAGGAAGGAAGGAAGGAATGATAAAAGGAAGGAAGGAAGGAAGGAAGGAAGGAAGGAAGGAAGGAAGGAAGAGGGGAAAGAATAAAGGAAGGAAGGAAGAAAGAGAAAAAGAGAGAAAGAAAGAAAGAAAGAAAGAAAGAAAGAAAGAAAGAAAGAAAGAAAGAAAGAAAGAGAGGGATATAGCTCAGCGTCACAAGCACCTGCCTGGCAAGTGCAAGGTCCTGAGTTCTATTCCCCATACAAAAAAAAAAAAAAAGAGAGAGAAAGAAAGAGAAAGAGAGAAAGGGTAAGGGGATTGAAGGTTGGGGAGGGGAATGGGAAAAGTAAGAAGAATCAAGATATACCATGTACAGGTACAAACTCCGTATGAATAATATGATCATTTTGTATACCTAAATTGTACCAATGAAATTAATTAAAATGTAAATTATTTCAAAAAATAAATTAATTAAATGTATGGGGGTTCAAAGGCCCCTTTGAAAATAAGAAGAATGATATAGGTGGATATAGAAGTGCTTCGGATGTTCAGGAAATGGCACATGGTCTGTTTCAAATAGAATAACAGGAACATAGAGGGGAATTCAGCGAGATCACCCGGAATAGTCAGCTGAGACCTGAATGATGAGCTTCGAGCACTCTGCTAAGGATATTTGACTTTACCTTGCAGATAAGGATAAGAAAAGATTTTCAAAGGGGAGTGAAATAATTACAGGCTGTTTTTATAAAGGAAGTTAGGAGCAGGAAGGGAAAGGTTAAGTCTTTATCACCTATAGAAATCTTTGCTTGTGTGTAGGATTTTTCTGTTTTGATCCAAGACATAGCCTTCTCTTTCACCAACCTGTTTGCAACGCATACTGTTGCACAGCTCCTGAAAGTGGATCATAAACCTTTAAATGTATTCATGGAGAGAGCAGTCATCAGGATACGGAATCCTCATGGAGGATTTCCTTGAAGGTATCAGGTGATTTTTCTGACGTGCTCAACTGAAAAACATGTCCCAGTGGATGGGAACTGCATTTCAGCATTAGTTAAGTATCTGAGCATGGCTGCATAAGAAAGAATAAATAAAACAGGAGTATTTCTCAGGCCCTTGCAATGGGAGATGATTTGGACAAGTCTGACCTCACCAGGCATTTTATCAACTGCCTGACTAATGTAGGACTGAGCCCTGGAATAGTCCCTGGATGCCGACTACAACACACAAGTGACTGCAGTCTGGAGAGAGGGGGAAAGGGGGGCACTGTTAATGCTTGACTTTCTTACGTGTGTGTTTGAGTCTTGCTCTGTGGAGCACCCTAGTTTTTCCTTTAGAAGGTTCCCCAAACACTTATTTTGTAGAAAAATGTGAAAAAGGATCAGAATGTTGTTCGCAATTGCTCCCTAGCCATTATCGTTTTCTTTCAGGGTTCTCCGTGCAGAAGTATCTGACACAGCTGCAGTGTGAGCAGACTCTGTTGTCATTCCACCGTCTGCGCCAGCCTCCTAAACCAGGCCCTTTGAGCTCTGCTCCCCATCTAATCTGTGCCTCCTTACCTAACGACACCTACTAATGTGTGCTAACAGATGTCTGAGCAAAAATTAGCAGTGGTGTCCAAATCAATTAGACTAGAGTTCTGTGCAGGAACAATTGCTCTGTAAACTGTGTGGGCTGTATTTTTCTTTCTTTTTTTTCTTTTTTCCAAAGGTGAAGCCAGCTCAGGCTATGCTTCCCCAGTCCATATTTTCCAATTCCAAGCAGTCTAACTCGGTCCTGGACGTGCGCTGATTGACCCACCAGATGGAGATGCCTCTACCAGGTGTATCTCCAGTAACCAACTTATGAAAAGGAGGGTAGCATTAACCTAAAGACAATGTAGCCAAGCATAAAAGTCAGGTCAACTTCAAAATATATCCTCGGTGTGTGCTTTCAGTTCTTAGAAGAGTTGTGCTAACCAAATTGCCATTTGTGGCTCTTTTAGGAAAGACTGACAGATCTATAGAGAGCTAATGGCTTCAGTATCCTGCATGAGTACTTTAGCTGATGCAAAGGGATTTCTGTTTCCCATCTCCTAAAACAAGTATTGTATCAAAATAGAGCATGAGCCGTTGGACTCAGGGACTCCTACTCTGAGGTTAGGTAGTCCTAGACCTTGGCACTGTAGGCTATATAACCTTGGAGACATGAGCCTGGGTTTTTACCTTACAAGGGATATCATTTACCATGAAATAAAGTTAATCTTTTTAAGCCTCCATTTATATGTAAAGTGGGTATAATAATATAAACATTTCAAGTGTAATAAAATAAAATATTTTTAAAACAAGGGCCTGTTATATAGCCCATACCCAATAAATGGTAGCCATATAATCATCCCTTCATTTGGCTTCTCAGAAGCATGCAAGTAACATCCAATTTGTAACAAATTCTCATATTTTATATTTCTTTTTTAGGGTTAACTGCTTACCTGCCCAAGGAAAAACTTACTGAGCTATCTGTGAACTTGCACTATTTTTTTACCCTGTCATTATCTTTCCCTGAGTTTGCCATTTCTTTCCAAAATGCAATAGACAAATCTCTAGCCACTACCCTATTCCCTTATCTACTCATTTCCTTCCATATCATATTCAAAGACACTCACTGTGATATTCTACATAGTCTTATGTTCAGGATAAAACCCTCACTCCCAAAATAGATGCCAATGCTCTTAGTAAAAATTAATATATGAATACTACAGAGAATAAAGAGAAATATTTAGAGGCAGTTGTAAAAAGTTGATCTGTGTCTCTTTTATTCCATATGCTCATATTCAGATTTTTTTCTTGCTTAGGGTAGAAGATCCTTTTGGATGTTAGAATAACTGTCTTTATGGTGATCATAACCCTTCCAGACCTCACTGCTTATTTATGCATTCCATCTCGGAGCTAACACCTTTTGTGAGGCTCACCTCAGGCAATCTATGTATATGGAATGATCCTATTTTCAAGAACTTCTGACATTTGCTATAAAGCTTTTTCAAAAATGGTAGCCTGCCTTTGTTTTTTTTCCTCCCTCTGCTCTCCATTCTAGAAATTTAATCACCACCTTAAGGCATGTAGTCTTTCAGGGGCAACTTCTGCAGCTTTAGGGAGACAGGAGGTAGGGTGAGAAACAGTAGCTTCTCTGAGCAACCTGGGCCCTCTCCTCCTGCCAGCACATGTTTGTCCGCATTAACTTCCTAGGCATTCTTCTAGGTCTGGCCAACCTGGGCACGAGTGCTGAGAATTGTCATCCATGAATAACCTCCCAATCACCGACAAGCAGGGTTTGCTTTATCTCCATAATGATTGCTTGTTGTGTTTTGTTTTGCATTCATTTTTTTAAGTACACTTACATTTATATTTTTACGCTGCTAGCTGTGGCTCAGAAAAAGACCTGTCAGACTCCCCATTTCAGTCTGTCCCCCATTTGTACATGAAGCCGTTCGCCATGAACACACAAACATCACACTCAGCTCTGTCAGATCAGCTTCATAGCCACATTTATCAAAATTATCCCAGAGTCCCTTGCAGAGACGAATATTAATAGGGTTCATTTAAAACCAAGAGTGTTACTAATGCTTTTTTCTATGTGCTAAATGGGAGGAAACAGGAATTACACAAACAACAAAAAAAGGCAGGGTGGTTAAAATAGTTAATAAGGCGAGGTGAAATCTTTGGGCAAGGGGAAATAATGCTGAGCTTTTGGAAATCTTTATACATCAATTTACATATTATTATTCTCACTGCTTTCTGTCCAGAAGGCAATGCAGCATTCCCTGGACATACAACATACTGCCAAGTAATCAGCTCCGAACATATTCCATGAGTACATTCTGCCTGCCCACCTATGTATAGCATTCTTACTATGTAATACCTTAATTAAAAGGGAAATAATTTTACCTCTTCCATACTTTGGTAAAGAGGGCTCAAGCAAGAAGAGCAAAGGAAGCTTTTAAAGCATAAGTGGAAACACATTAAATATGGATTATCTGCATTTTCCCTCCAAACACATCCAGCTTTTTGCATATAACAGGCCAGGTGTTATTGGCAGGTCGGCTTTACGTAGGAACAAGATAGCTTAGTAGTGTTGCTGGCAAGTTTTACTGGATAGCATTTCCCGCTGTAATGTGGCTTCTATGCCCAGGAAATGCCATTTTGTTGCCTTGTGCTGAGGTCACATCTGCTCTGAATTAGGAAGATAGTGCTGTCACTGCCTTCTCAAGCAAGGGCAAGAATCAGACAGAAGCCTTTAATGTCTCTTGGTAGTAAATTGACTTGATATTGTGTATTGTCCTGACAGAATCCTCATGTTTCACATGCTCTCTGGATGAAGTAGCCAAAATGCTTCTCTTAGAAACTTCTCTGCACTTAAATTAGAAAGTTGTATGTTAATTGATTACTTTGTTTAAAAAAATAAAACAGTGAGCCAATGTTTAATAAATGAAAAGTAATGGTAATAGGTGAAACCATCTTTTGTCACTTTTTAATTAAGTGAAATAGGATCTTAAATAAATTTAACATGATTTTTTTGGACCTATTAAAAACCTAGTTCCACAGTTAATTTTACTCTTGTACCAGAGACACATGAGTAATTAGATTTTAGGTCAAGTGTTCTATTGTGGAAGATACCACTGTCTCTGAGGAAGAGGGGTCATGCCATCTGCTTGGACCAGGAGTCTGCTGGAGCAGTGTGGTCTACGTTAGGTAATCTAGCATAACACTCTGGGGCAGTGATTCTTAAACGGATGCACTCTTGCCCCTTCAGGACATTTGACAATGTCTGAAGATATTTGTGGATGTCCCAGTTGTGAAGGCACTGCTGGTATGCAGTAGGTAAAGACCAGGGATATTGCTTAATATCCTGTGAAGGTTCAGCACAACGCTCACAATAAAGAACCATCCAATCCAAAATGTGCATTGTGCTAAGATTAAAAGGTTCTGCACCTGAAAAAAAAAATGTAGAAAAGTGCAAGTTTTCAAATAAGATCAAAAACTGAGGGCCACAAAGGTATTGGGTTTTAACACTTCTAGAATTTCTAGAAGGAGAACAAAGTTGTTTGTATGGATTTTACTAAAAGCTTATCCTCCTTGTTTTGAAAGGGCATTCTTTGCTATTGAGCATGCATGTTTTGGAGAGACACATGCAGTGTGGTAAGAAAGAGAGACTGCAGCAAGATTAGTGGATGTAGACCTGCTCATCAATAGTCCTGGCAGATTCTGATAAGGAAAAGAGAGTAAAATGAAGAGGGTAATAAGACAAAAAATAGCAGACATAGAACTCTCACCCAGTTCATTTTATCACCCATAAAATGGAAATATTAATAGTACCTATCTTCTATAGACAGAAATTTAGTAAGTGGTCAGCAGGTGTTAAGTTCTTTTATATCCCATCCTATCGTATCACCTATGTATTCCTCTATAAACCCAAACATAAGAAATTCTAAACTTGATAGTTTCATGCATGCTTTACAATTTTGGGATATTTCAGTCTGAGAATGTCCTGATTATCACTTACTATTATCCATAAACTTAATGTAAAATTAACCTCAAGTCTAAGTGAACTATATAATATGTATAAATGTTGGTTCTACTATAGAAGTATTCTGATGCCTATAT
Source organism: Chinchilla lanigera (assembly GCF_000276665.1). NCBI lineage: Eukaryota > Metazoa > Chordata > Mammalia > Rodentia > Chinchillidae > Chinchilla > Chinchilla lanigera. The sequence goes on along the minus strand of NW_004955427.1, from coordinate 16,105,382 downwards.
TAAGAAAAAATTAAGAAGGACTGTAGTTTATTTTGTACATAAATTAATCTTCCATGTATATCCACGTATAACCATCGAAAGAATGACCCCACATTCAAAAAGTTTTCTAAATAGTAGTGGTCCTTATACAGAATAAGGAAGTTATTCCATTTAAATGTCCAAGTTTATATTTTATACTTTTGTGGCAACCAAAGCACACAGGCTTTGTTGCCCTCTTATTGAATTACAATGAAGTGGTATTTCAGGAACTGTACCTATTGAGAATAACAAGAGTCTTTTGGTTGATATCAAGCACTAGCATTGATCACCATTCCTATTACTTTATTCTTTAAAGATACACATCTCTCCATGGCATGAACAATTGTCACTTTAAAAATGTGACCCTTATGTTTTATCCGTACTCTCTTTGCTACAAGACTAGGCACAAGAGGCCTCATGTTGGGGGTCATATAAACTTCACTGTTCATTTGCAAAAAGACTGAATTTTGACTATGGATCATATTCACTTGCCTAATTTTGACTATGGATCATATTCACTTTTGATTCCCTTTGTGGGGAGAGCTACTTCCGAGTTCATATATGTTTTATCAATCTTCAACTGAACCCTGGACATATATGATAAACTGATGTTCATTAACAGTGTTCATGCACCTCAGAAATCACTTGTTATAAGCCTTTTTTTTATTATTTCCCAGGATCGAATTGCCATATTATTGACTAGAGCAGGTCTTCAGAACATATAGCTAGTTCTCTTTAGACAGTTTAGAGTCTAAATGAAGTTGTCAGAAGACACCTATCAAGATTAATTGTATCTACATCAAAGATGTTCAAAATGGTATCATTATTTGATGTAAGGGTTGTTATCATCTCCTATATAATTAAGATAGGCAGTGGAACACAGAGATGAAGAATCAACCAACAAAATCAGAATGGTGGGTTACAAAACAAGGGTTGGCATGTAAATCATATGCATTTCAAGATTATGTGTTTTTATGAAAAAGAAACATGATTTTTTCTTCAATCCAGATTAGTGGTTACCCTCATGCCACTCATGTTTTCCTTGCTTATCTGAGACAGGAAGTTGGACAGCTGTCACCTCCTTCCATTTCCTTTTAAGGAAGTCAGATTGCACTCGTCAGCTTTTCCATTCTGAATTCTTCTCTTCTGTCTATGTCTTTATCTCCCTGAATGCGCCCGATCTCATCCTAATTCTTCTCTTCTGACCACCATTTCTTAAGCCCCATCCTGGCAGTAGGAGGAGCACATAGGGGTGGGATTTGATGTCTTTTCTACCTGTAGAATTTGCGAGAATGACGTCAGAATTACACTATTATGCGTGAAGTTTTCTCACCCCTTGGTTATGTTTACCTAGGTGGGACAGAGCCATTCATACACAACACAAATCTGCTTTCTGTCCTTTGCATATATCCTCCCACTGTTCAGAGAGCTTTCCTTTTCTTTCTTTTTTATTCCACTTCCAATAAGTACAGAAGGGGACCAGGGCATTTTTTTTTCCAAAAAGAAGCAGGGTAAAATAGGTAGTAGCTAGTAGCTAGTACCTAGAACATGAGGACTCACGATGAGACAGGACTTTGGTGATGTAATTTGAGGGCTAAAAGGAGGACTTTGAAAGCTGAACCTGAGAGAGACAAGCTGGTCATTGAAAATTAAACTGCCAACTTGCCTCTAGTGAGCAAATGCACCTGCCATTCACATTACAGCCAATTTTATCTCTTTTATCTCTCTCATGCAGCAGGCTCCAAACTCTCACACATTATCCTGTGCCTCCTTTTGTGATGCCCAAGCCAGAAGGACTGTTAGACTCTCATGTGTAGGCATTTTATTCCCACCTCCTCTCTCTTCATTACACTGAAATAAATTGAGACAATAATATTCATGAGAGAAGTAAAGTTCTAAGAAGCAATAGCTCTTCGTCTAAATGCTAGTCCTTCTGGAGACTGTCCAGCTTTTCCGGATGGTACAAGGCATCCCCATGGAATGCAGGCACTGGAGCCTAGGGACTGAGGGTAATTACATTACTGAAATGTGAATCAATGCTTTAAAATCTACTCTTTGCAGATGAATAATAGCTTCCAGAGGAAGGTTTCCTTTGAAGGATGAAATTTTGTTAGCAAAGTCTTGACCCCAAAACGTTTTTTCCATGAGCAAAAATGTTTGATGGTGAATGATCATCAAGTGACTAGTTTTAAGTACCTAAACAGAAGGGAGGAAAACAACCATCTTTCCATATAAAGAATTCTGAATGACAAATGTAGATTTGCTTATATGAAAACATGCAATTCAATCATTTCCAAAAGATTTAATTATTTCAACATGTATTGTTGAGCTTTCACAATAGCTTACATTTCCCCAAAAGATGCTTCCAGTTACAGACTTATAATTTTCTATGCCTGTAGTTCTCTGAAGACACCGCTATACATTTAAATATGGGCTATTTCAAACACTAGCAGGGAAGAAAGAAAGACCTTGGAACTGCATCAAAGGTAGAAACTTTTTTCTACCTCTCTCATGAAAATCTGAAGTAAATGTCATGCAAAATATTGTAATGCTCCCTTAAGGTTGGTATTTTAATTGCACAAAAGAGAAATTATTCAACCGTGGTTTCCCAATCAACCGTAACTCTTGCCCAGTATAAGGGAAGATCTCAGTCTTTAGTCTTATGAAGCAGAGAAAATGGCAAGTATGTGTGGAAGATTTCTATTCTGCATTTCCTTTGCCTTTCTGACTTTCACCTCTCTTATTGAAAGTGTAACAAATGAACAGCCTTCAATTAAAAGTGAAAGTACTAAGCAATTGTGGTATATATCTCAGAAAGGAGGGGCAGACTTTAACTCACCCAAGAGCACATGAATTAGAAATAGACAGAAAACATTCAAGGTCTTCAACTAGTGGAGAAGTAAATATTATTTGGATGCTTTAGGCTACTCTACAGAGATGTCACAAATTAAAGTAAATAGAAGTGCTGGTTACCTATTACCTCCACAAAGTATATTTCCAGATAGATCTCTTCAGATTTTCACTAATTCACTCATTCAATTTTCCCTTCTTTTGTTCTAGAAAAATATTTTAAAACCCAGTCTCTGACAGTCCAATCAAATGTCACTAGCCTATTCAGGGAAGAGTCACATTTATTATAAATACAGATGTACTTCTATTCCAAGCATCATGTTAAGTATTTCATATGCATTATCATGTTTGGTATTTAAAATCCTATAAGGTAGGTTAATTTTCTTATTCTCTAGATGACAGAACTGAGTGAAATAAAATTAAACAGCTTGTAAGTTGATTAACCAGGAGAGAAGCCAGTTCTGAAGTCCAGTTTCCAGCTACTAAATTATGAACTGTAATTACATATTGAGAGAGGTAAATTCTGCCCTTCTTCAAACACTTCCGAGTTATTCCTTTGCTCCAGACGTTTGCTGTATTCACAATTTTGATGTTAGACCCTGACTTCTTCCTTACATAAACACAGGAAAACACTAACCACAGAGCTAGGGAACCTTAGCTTAAGAAGAAATTCTGGTTGATTCCTGGAATGCTCTTCTGAATAGAATTTCTCTTCTGACTAGAATAAACTATTTTATTCATAAA
>NW_004955427.1:16021343-16101645 GCF_000276665.1 Chinchilla lanigera | reverse complement strand
TGGGAAATTAATTAATTAGTTTATTTATTTTAAAGAGAATAAAAATAGTTTTAAAACATTAGAAACAATACAGAATTTCACTGAACAAGATGATAGGATTTCAGCAATGGTTGTTATATTGCATATTGTTGTCTTCAAATTAGTTGTTCAGATTACCAGTTATAAGCTTGCAAAAACTGGTCAAAAATTTAAAAAAAGAAAAAAAAATTAAGCATAAACTGTTCCTTTCAACAGACCAGTAGGAATCAGCAGTGCAATTATCCCAGCTATCCTGTGTATATACATATATACTTTTTCCCCTCCTTCCTTCTTTCCTTCTTTTCCCCTTTCCCTCATCCCAGTTGTTCCTTCCCTTTGAGCAATTTCTTTCCCTTTCACAGTATCTATTGTACCTTTCTGGTTTTATTTACTCTGTCACGTTCTTACACTAGGGAGACAATCTGATTTATTTCACTTCTGAATATGGTCTCTAGTTAATGGCAAATAAATATATGAAAACATGTTTAACATCATTGCTCCTTTGAGAAATGCAAATTAAAATGCTGAGATTCCATCTCACCCCAGAAAGAATGGCTGTCCTCAAGAAGTCAACCAATAACAAATGAAGTAGGGGCTCTGGGGAAAAAGAAACCCTTCTCCACTGTTGGTGGGAGTGCAGACTGGTACAACCACTATGGAAATCAACGTGGAGAGTCCTAAAAACAACTAGGATTAGAGGTCCTATTCAACTGAGCTATTCCTCTTCTGTTTTTTTTTTTTAATCGAGAAAAACCGAAAACATCATACCACAGCAATATATGTGTACCCGTGTTTATAGCTAAATCTTGGAAACAACCCAAATGCCCATCAACTGAGGAATGGATAAAAAAGATTTGATATTTTTATTCAATGAAGTATTACTCAGCTATAAAAAAACATACCGTTTATTTTTTATCTTCTCCCACTTTCTGTCAGAATATTATTTTCTTAAAATAGTAGCAAACTACCCTATAGTTTTACTTCAAATGTAATAATTGTGTTCTCATTTAAAATGGTACTATATGGGAAAATGTAGCTTCTGGAGTTAAGCATTAGAATAAACTGAGAGTAGGTAGGACTTATCATAATGAAAATCACTGACATATACAGAAGCCATAGACTTTAGGCTTTAAGTCCCAAATTATAATATTTACCACTAATATAGCCAAGGATTACTATACAGTGACAGAATGGGGTGTATTTCACAAGCACCACATAAAAGGCAGTCACATTACCATACAATTCTAATACAGATTTATCTTCCTTCTCTGTTTTCTGAAAAAAAAAATTACCTAAAATTTTTATAAATGTATAAACCCCTTATTCTTTCCCTAAACGTTTTAATCTTTTATCTAATGTCCTGGAATCTAGAAAATTGGCACATGATATTTTTATCTTTTTTGAACATACAGAGAATGATGTATGGAGGATTTTTCTAGCATAAAGGAGACTTGCTAAGAGGAAAGTACTGTACGGGGTTCCAAATCTAGGTCTCCAGAAGCCTCCACTTTTCTATAACTCTGTGGCTATCTGGGTCGCATCGTATTTTATTTTAGAGTCACACATTTTCAGTTTGTACCCTTTGCTCTTTCCCTAAAATTCTCCCTCCTTGGCCTTAAAGGTAATTTATGTACTAGAAATATATTCAGTGAACTTTCTTTGTTTTTCTTATGAAGAAGTGATTGTATAATAAAGAGACCTGCAAAATGCTAAATATAGAACCATTTCACAATGGAAAACCTGAATGTATACTCAACCCATATTAGAAACTTTATTCATTTTGGTAAAGTACAATTTTGTATTCCACTAAGGGACATCAGTGCAGAGGTCCTGAGTCCTTGCATTGATTATATAACATAATTTCCTTAAATAATTCCTGAAGCATTGTCTTCCTGTAACTGGGAGGAGAAAAAAATTCTTCAGGTACTAAAGATATCAAGACGGAGGGGAAGCCAAAAATATAACCGAGGACTCATTCTACCAGCTGTGCTATTTACTAGTAAGCCTATGCAATTGGGGAGAAACTTGGTTATAGTCTCTGGACTACAAAATAAGCATTTTAGTGCACTAGTTCCTCAGGCGATTTCTAGAAATATCTGGCATGATTTCATGATGTCTGTAATTGTAAATATAGGTTGTAACCCTTGGCTGAAAATGCTGTTTTGCTAATTCAAACAGCATTTTACACTGTCTTTCCATGGCTTTTACAGAGTGTTTGCTTTCACACTATGCATCTCATATGAAATTATGAAATTCTCATTTGAGAATGCCTTTCTAGGATATGTGACTTGTAGAACAGAGATATGAGAACAGGCACTTCCAGGCTTCTAATACCAAAGGTTTTCGGCCCAACCTAGTTGTGCATGTAAGAAATGGAAACTTTTGACAGGTGTCAAAGACAAACATGAAGCTTAGAAGAAGGCAGACATCAATTTCTAACCCCATGCTTCGGCTTCAGTATCACAGAGCAGAGGAGAAGTTTCTATACTAGTTGATGCTGATTGTCAGGGAGGAAGCTATAAATTATCAGAAAGTAAAAAAAGAAAAAAAAAAGAAACAAACAAAAAAAAACCTGGACAAATAGGCTAAAGAAATTGCATGGTCACTAGTAACCACCAATCAAAATCCCTCCAGGATGAGAGGAGGACTGTCATTCAACCTTCGCTGTTATGAAGACATCACCAAATCCAGTTTCCCACTTTCTGGCTAGTGAACTGCTCACTAAAAGTTGCAAAGTTTGCTCTTTTTGATGATGTGTTGGTTGGAGTAATTAATGTTAGCTATACCAGCAAAGACCACTGAGCCCTCCTGACTCAGGAAGCCTGACCCAGCTAAGGTGCCTCTCTGTGTCATAGCAGCAGTGGCATCTGGATCCCACACCCACCACAGATCCACAACTAGGTGGAACAGGCCTGGAGCCATGCATGGATTTTTTTAAGGAGCAGGTCTACATATGGCTTATCTCACTTTTCCCTACATTTGTTTGGCCACAGCCCAATTCTATTGTGCCCGAGTCACCCCAAGAGGTTGGGTAATGTACAGACACCCATGGGTACTTGGCAAACCCTGAACCTTCCCTACCACACTTGAAATGTCAGACAGTAATTTGGGAATACCATTTGGAAGCGAACTGAGAAAACCACACATCTCTGTCCTATGAAGTGGATGAACAAAGGATGTGGGTCATAATTCCCATCCTGAGACAAACAGGACTCATATAAGAAGTATCTAGATAGGCAACTAGCTTGGAAACAAGGATGAGACGCTAATGTGTCTGTCTTTGGTTTTGCATTGATTTGGGGAATGTGAGGCATTTGTGATACTGTAATGAGGAATGATAAATACAGAAGGAATAAATCTGCTTTTTGGGAAATACACACATAGAGTAAAGAGTCACATTTTCATTTCACCATCTTCTTTCTCTTGCCTATTATGATTTTAGTAGAGCAATTTGAAATTCCTTTCAGTCTACTATAAGTGAAATGTTCCTCTGATTCCCATGAGGACCCATAAACGAAGGTGTACTTTGAGTCGAACAGTTTAGCATCTGATTGAATGAGAGAGAAAGGTTATAAAGTTTTTAATGAGTGGATGCTGGATTCAGCTGACAGGAATAGCCATAGCATCTAACATTTACACATGTGAATGCTCTAATCCCAAGTAATGTTATCAGTATAGCACACTTCTGTTTGGTTGATAATTTTTCTTTTTTACAGTGTTTTAAGACACTTTCAAAAACATTTATAATAATTTACTCTACTTTGTAATTAGACTTAGTGATTAGAATCTTGCTCACTTACATAGCTGTTTTCCCTTAAATAGATGGCACCAGCTGGCTTATCGCTGAAACCTGATCTGCCTCCCAAAGCTGTCAGAGAGGCCAGCATAAGGCAGAGCCTAATCTGTTGTGCAGCTTCGTGAAAAGTTAACAGAGGGCCAAAGTTTGACACTCTATTTCAGGGATAGTGCTGTGTATATATTAAATATATTGGGGAAGATTTTCTTTGGAACTTAAACTTTGGCTACTCTGAGCATACTTTCAATTTGCATGGCATGAAAAGATGCTGAAATGATTTCCTCTGGCAGCTTCTAATCATTAGAGGAAGGGCAAACAGCTAAAGATGTGCAGTTTGGAGCTGAGCCACTTGGGGTATTTTACCATCAGGAGGACACTGTGGCTGTATAATTAATGCAAGAAAGCATTAGCAAAAGGGTAAGAGTGTGAAATAACCACAAGTGGCCCTGAGTATTGTTTCCCTGTAATTTTACCCATGGTATTGAATATTGAGTGAGTTATTCATTCATGATAATGAGAAGTCACATGAAGCTGGGCTGTGTGCTTTCATGTGACAGATAAGAGAAGTCTCATTCAAAAATCAAAGGCCCTCAGTGCTCATGTCTGTCATGGCCAAGTTATTTTCCAGTAAAAGAGACTGGCCTAAGGGCAAAGAAGTGTAGCAGGTGGAGTAACTTGCCAAAAGGACTGTAAACGGAGAGGTGTGGGCTGATGGTGGCCACGAGGCATGGTTGTCTGTCCATCTGGAGCTGCTTAGAATTGGTAACAACATAGACATTCTACTTAGTACTTCAGTGTGCAGTCTGTCCATCTCAGGCAATCTGTAATGTACTCAGAGCAAAGGCCTATTTATCAGGTCAGGTGCTTTCCATCAGTTGAAATTAGACAGGAGGACTGAACGTAGCAATGCGCCTGCAGTTGAATGACCACCATGACTAACTCTTCTCACCCTGTACCTTACCTCTCGTGCCTATATAGAAGATGGATAGGGAGCGTAAGTGTGTCTCATGTTACTCTTCTGAAGCTGAGCTTTTGGAAACTAATACGTGCTCCGTACATTTCCAACACTAGAGGTCCAGAGTTCTAGCTCTGTATAGAAAAGCTACCATCCCCAGTGACCAGCCAGGAGCTATGGAATAGAGAACTGATATGAGCTTAGCATGATAAACCCCTCCTCTGTTTCCCCATGGAAGAGCTGTTGCTTTGGGGCCATTCTCAGTGGCATCTGTATCGCACTCATCCTGCACCCATCTTTATTTTCTCAGCAGGTAAGTGTGCTGTGTTTTTTGGGTTTTTTTGTTGTTTTTCTTGTTTGTTTGTTTTTTGTTTTCCCTATATGAGCCCAGCATTCCAAAGGTGGTTAAAACAATCTCTCACTGGAAGGGTCAGTGAACACATCGTGTTGTATAAGCCCCAGCTTTGTGAGATGGATACAAACACAGTCATGGAGGGTCACGGCTGCCTCAGAAATCATTTGCTTGAGTGCTCCAGTCCCACAGCAGGTTACCAAGAGACTGCTTTTTGCAAGAATTGATCAGCTTTCCTAAACACAGGTGTTGTGCATGTTTATGTGTGAGACTGGGAGGCAGGTGGGTGAGCTTTTGATAGGCAGCGTTTGTTTCCTTCGGACACGGAGGTTTGAATAAAACACCACGGCAGGGTGCAGAAGCAAGAGAAGAGAAATCTTTGACATTTTCTCCACAACATGCCCAGGGCTCTGAGTAAACAGGTGGGAGCCAAGGCCTCTCCATGTCTAACTTCGCATTTAGCTCAAGTTTAATGAGAGACTTACCTATTTGGGATTTATTTGTGGAAGCAGAAAAAGAGTGGCCCCTCCTAGTACCACCACCATGCCCCTCTCCTGAGTTTCACAAAGAAGAAAAAGAGGGCAAATCCCATGTCCTGAAGGTGAAACCAGGCAGCAGGACATGGGACAGAGACACTGAACAGGCTTGCAGAGATGGATCCAGTTTCTACTGGACAATTGTTTGAATTTTACAGGTTATAGATATTATCACCATTATTTAGAAAGATAGTCAAAATCCCCGAGTCAAATTCTTAATCCTATAATATTGGAAATGAATACAGCAAAATAAAACTAACTTCAGTAAACAAAACTCCCATACCCAGCCCCAGTGATGGCAAACCTTGTAGAGCTTTCAATAATACAAACAGCATACTGTGGCACATGTGCCATAGGTTCGCCACGACTTAATAATCAGTAACATTTCCACCGTTGTGCTTAACAGAGCTAACTACCTGTACAGATGATCTCATATGAGGTTATGCCCTGGTCATTTTGGCAGTTGTTTAATTCCATGAGTTTCACATTTAACACATCAGTGATAGATAATTTAGTCTGTGAAATACCAAGACCTTCCTTTACTCTTCTTGACATAATCAGAACGGAGTATGAACTCAGTACTTTCTCTCTGATGCTTTGTAACGTTAGCTATGATAATGAACCTCAGTCTCAGTTACCCAACCGTTGACTTGAGGAGGGGATGTTACAGTAATACCTGTTTGAGCTATCAGGTAGGCTTATGAGTAGCCACCAAATTAGGCAGGGCATATACCAGTGTTTTGTAAACTGTAAAATGTCATGCTGGCTCACATAGCATTGTTCTTATTAATTATTAATGTTATTATTATTTCTTATCACATTCCTACTTGCTTGTGTCTTTCAATTTTGATGTTCATTTGCCTCTCCAGCAAAGGGCAAGCACAGATTAAAAAAAGGAATCTAACTCAGGTTTATCAGTTTAAGCTTTCTCTTTTTCCTCCCACACCATAAAACCTGGTCAGACTTACTTACTTCTTTGGAATTTTGAAACATGTCAAGAATTAGAGAAAGTATACAGTCTCCCCTAGCTACATTTCACATTTTTAACAACTACAGTGTTTTATGCCATTATGTGTAATTTTGGAAAAAATATAATTGGCTTAAATGTGTTAATTAATTTATAATGTAACAGTTTGGTTAGAAGGAAATAGTGTGAAGGTTCCACATTCTGTTCAAAATGGTCCATAGTAAGCTTTGAACAGGGCAATGCAAAGAAAGAAATTCTAAAAACCTCCTGTCAATTCCATTCTTTGTCTAAATATTCCATCCTCTGGGCCCTTGAGCCGTGGCAGGAAACAACTTCTATTATTTTCATTGTATTCTACGCATGCCTTAGTTCACCCTGGTTGGTTTCTATTAGAATCTACTCCCTCCCCTACACACAAAGAACATTATATGCCTTAAGCAACTGGAAGAATAGAATCTAGGCTAGTGATGTGGGCATGAAATCATTCAGTTTAAGTTCTTACAAACACCGTAGTTGTCATACACATTTTTGATTGCAAAAATGAAATGAAGAAATGAGATGAACAGTAACCACTGTGAAAATCTTAGAGTACCATTATTTTCACGATGACCTCCTACTGGCACTTCTGTTGAAACAGTAATAAACTAGCTGATCTAAGTCACAGATGCCATCATTTTACCCTACCTGACCTCTGCCCACATCTGACACAGTTTCTTTACATGTCATAGGCACTCAAAACATATTCTGGGTGTGTATGACCCTTACACTAACAAACAAGGTGCTGTCTCTGAAACCTTTCACTTCTAATTTCTATTTGCTTACTACAGTTCTTTTATGTTTGTTTTAAAATTCCTGCTTTTGATATTAGGATTTATTCTTAATAATCTCTTCTCCACTGAAAAATTCTTATATAGCATACAGGAAATATTTTCCTTACCTTAAATCTTTTTAAAAAATTAATGAAGAGAAAACATATTTGTGTTCCACATAAAATATTTTGTAGGCTTTAAGGAGGTCATGGTTTATAGCTAAATTTTGGAGACTTTGGAGTTAGAAGTATGTCTTTAGTAGACTGCAAGTATACCACCTAAATTTTTACCTTCTCTATGAAGTTTAACAAATAACTCCATTTAATGTATAGAAATACATCTTTTAAGGTACAAAAACAGAGAAGATACACTACCATTTTCTCTTACAATCTTTAGACGCCACTTCCATATTTTGGAATTTACCTGCTTGCTATTTTCCATCTACCCAAAGCGGCCTGTTATTTTTTAACTTCTCTCTGCTTGATACCACTGTTCCTGCCAAATAAAACCATCTGCTCTGGATGGACAGTATCTAAAGTCTATCCCTTAAGTGCAAGAAATGAAAAAGATATTTGCTTGCATCAATGGAAGACAGCAGTTTCATTCATTCCATATACTGGTTAAAACAGCATCTGGAAGCTTACCCAAATTAACAAAAGCAAATATCAAAACAGCTGGAACAAGGGCCTGGGAATATCAGACTATGAAGGAGCTGCTGACTTGTGGAGGAACTGCAACCTCAATGAGCAGACTCAGAATGGTTCCATTTGTACTTACTTAGCAAGGCAATGACCTGTCCACTGGAAGGAACACTTGACATCCCACAGAGCAGATACTGCTGAAGCATCAGTAATGGAAAACCTTAGTTTGTCTTGGATGTATGTATTGGTTCTATGCCAGCCCACACACTTAGTTTTAAGGGTAGTCCTAAACATTCAGTAAATGTAGTAAAATTCCAGTATACCTTCTTTTAGGTCAAATAAGGGACTATTAGTATGAAAATAGCCATGCCATAAATGTATCACCATAAGGATGCATCCACTACTCAACGTTACATAAGTGAGATGCATAACATTTCTTTGTCTCAGAGTTACTATTTTTGAGTTATTCAAAGCAGTCTAACCCAAATTGACCCTCTTTTTTGATAGCAACTACTGTGAAGATGAGTTTCTAGGGACCATTGTGCTGTAAATCTGATGCCCTAAGATAGTGCTCAAAGGGACACTTGAGAATGCTGTAATGTAGGACCCAGAGGCTCTGAAGAGTGTGTCTTACACTGCTTACACCTTTGGCTGGCAGAGTAAAATGTCAGCTCCATCTCAGAGGACTATGATAAATGAGGCTTTAGGCAGTAATTTTTAGTTATATATATACAGGTCAGAAGCTTCTCCTGTCCAATTAAAAGAGGATTAAAAGATGATGACTACTTTTTGACGATGCATTGTTTGAATATGTCATTTTTATGAGCTTCCTTGTTCCTATTTCTTTGACTCCACTGCACTATGATACTCATGGAACCTAGCATTGCTTTGATGTGCACATACATTCTTCTAAATAATGTGCATATTATCACTCTTACCTTAAGTTATTTTGTTCTTATTTAATGCATGCATAAGTACAGCACTTATAATCCTGCCTGACAGGGACCTCTGAGTAAATTACACATTAGTGAGATTTTGTTTTGCCCAGAGATTCACCTGACATTGAAAGAACCCATCATTTTCATACATTCCCTGTTCACTCATGTATTCTGTGACTAAATGGAAGCACGTTCCTATAGAACATGATCAAATAGTAACTTCGGAGGCTGATATTTCTTGTTTTACCGATGGATCCTAACAGAGTGTGAACTAGTACAAAAGAAATTATCACTGCTAAGTGCTTTATTTTGCTACAAGTTGTAAAACTTCATTGACTCAAATTACAGTCACAAAATACCTGGTAACATCTGTTGTTTACAAGAACAATGAATTAAGGAAGACCTATATTTTACTGAGACTTGCATCATAAGTATATAATGATGACAACATTTTATTGGGAAAGCATTTTCTGGGAAACTCAAGAGATAGTTGTTTCTGAAAGTTTTGTTGGAACTTTCTTTGCTTATGGTTGCAAACCATTGCATTCTTTTGTCTTTTTTATTACAGGTATAAAATGTCTACACTTTGACTAAAAGGCTGAACATATTGTCATAGCCCTGCCCAATAGTAGAGAAAGATTCAGGGCATACTTTTCAGAAGATTTACTGTTATTGTCAGTAGTAACAATTAATTATGAATTATAGTAATTAGCTATGCCTTTTGCCAATAATAGGATCTGGAAAAATATAATTAGAATACCATTAGCATGTAAATACATGAAACACTTTGTCATGTTATTTTGGGAAGGGTTAAGCCAATACTGCTTTATTAGGTAGTTTTAGCATGTAACAAATAATGCATTCATTCCTTTAGAGTTTACAAGTGAAGTTCACATGCACTAATTAGACTCTAATATCAGTTCTGTAATATTTATAATATTAACCTTTTATATTACTTCTAATCTCCAGATGAGGAAACTGCAATGCAAGAAAATTTAAATAATTTGTTCATCTGAAACTTCGTAACCATTCAGAATGTTCCCTTTGATGGGGTACAAAAGCAAGTAGCAGAATATTGTGTTGCATAGTGAGCTAGTGGCAGGGCAGGATCAAATCCCCTAGTGCTTAATCTGTTACAATGTGCTACATTCTCCATTTCTGTCATCCACCCTGGAAACTTCCACACTATGCAGGAAAACATGTTTTAGTGGCCTTTTCAGAAGCAAAATGCCAAGCTGGATGGATGTTTGCTGTTTCACAAGGTGGCATTTAAAAATTTTACATATTTTATTATTGCTGTTGACTCTCAGGATAGTGTGTATTAAAAGCCAAGCACTGCTGAAGAAAAATCCTATGCATCCTAGAACTTTACTTATTTACTTCCTGCTTTATTTATTGTAGTACTGAGGATTGAACCCAGGGCCTTTGCACTGAGCTACATCCCCAAGCCTTTTTTTTCTCTATTTTTTGAGACAGGATCTCTCTAGGTTGCTGAACTGCCCAGGCTGGACTTGAACTTGTGATCCTTCCCCTGCCTCAGCCGCCCAGAGTGCTAGATCACAGGCATGTGCCCCCAAGCCCAGCTTTCAGAACCCTGCTCATATGGACTCAGCATACTGCGCCAGAGCCTATTCCATGGCCAAATGACAGTTTAAGTTTTTCACACTCTACCACAGAGAAGTTAGACACTTAAGGAGTTGAGCATGTTTTTTGACTCCTGACAATTACCACACACAGTAAACAAATACACCTTATTCCATCTTGGAATGAGTAATCACCAGTGAGACTGATTTTTTTGCTAATTTGTACCATTATGAATGGCATTTGAAACTGAATACAAATAATAACTGCTAATTATTTGAGGCTAGGGAAATGAGCCAACTGACCACTTTTCTTTCTTTCTCTGGAATACTGATTGGTTTCCTTCTGTTTGTTGGTCATTTAAGAAACAACAGTAGAGGCATTAAGCCACTCATAGCTGAAATTAGATGAGTTTGCAAGCCTACGGTTATTTTTAAAGCAATGTGTACTGACAGATAAGAATCAGGGATAAACATCCAATTAAATTAGTTTTGTAGGAGCCAAAGAAGTATGCAGCCAAAGTACACAACAGTTTACTTCTATGAACAGGTCCCTCTTCAAATTCTCACCCTATGCCTGCTCGTCAACTTTTTAGAATTAGGATTCCATGGTTTAGGCAACAGACATTGACTAGTTAATTTGAGGAAAAAGAACTCTTTGTTGGATCAGCGTAGAAGAGCTCACAGAATCAGAGAGAAAACAGAAAAAATGTCCCCTTGAAAACCATAGGAGTCATGCCTCTATAGATACCCAGATTGCAGAAACTGATGAAGAGCAATAGTTCTTTCGGGTGGTTTCCCCTTTACGATAACTATCAATCTAATTATTACTTCTGAATAACCAAGAAGCATAAAACAATAGTAGCTGTCTAGTTCTCATAAGCATGCAAGCCACCCGAAATAGACTGGCATCCACTGGACATGACTCTTCTCCTGTGGTCACCAGATTTACAAATAAGATCATAAGATGCCCCGTTACATTTGAATTTCAGGTAAACAACAAATAATGTTTAGTATAATTATATCCCATTTATTTATGTTAAAAAGAATACTGTTCATCTGAACTGTTTGTCAGAATACAGTTTGTCTTAAACTTGTGTTTAACAAGGTACCCAGTATTTTATCTGGGAATCCTATTAGACAGCTGCCATCCTTCTCCTAAGACCAAGAGGCTCAGGTAAGCATGTTCCCTCATGACAGAAGCTGAGGTGTTAGAGCAAGAGAGCCCACTTGTGTTAGCCATCTTCAAAGCTCTCTTTGTACCCCAGATGCTGACATCCTATTGACAAAAACAAGCAACATAGTCCAAGGTTGGAATAGTACGTACTGCAGGAAGGCATTGGCATAGCAAAGAACGTGGATACAGGAAAGAGCAGACAATTAGCACTGTCCGTGTAGTCTGCCGTAGGTTGAATTAGTATCAGCCTCTCTCAAAGTCATCTCTAAGAAAAACCATGTTTCGGGGAAGGAAAATCTGAATGAACCACCTTGGATCATGCACACACTCCTTGACCTCGAGAGTATGACTCACTCAGTGGATGGTCCCAGCAAACCAATGACTGTGGGTGAGTGGTGGTATCCCAAAGGAAAACCAAGGTAGAAAGAGGGTTGGATTTTGGTACTAAAATAACAGATATCCACTCCACTTTTGTCCTTGACTTTGCCTGCACTTTTGTCATACCTAAGAAGCAGTCTTAGAAAGGAGAAAGGGAGAGTTGGAAGCTGGGCAGTTGTGCAAACACGTAAAGCAGTTCTGTTACAGACCTGCAGTTCCCCAAAATTGAGACAGATCCTGGGGATCTGGATCATGGTCAGTTAAAAAAAATTACAGAAAGAAAAAAAACCATAAGAACACTAGCAGCGAGTCAAAGTGACTGTCGTTACCATCTAGGTCTCATTCACCCTACAGTTGAAGAACTCTACCTAGTGACGTTCACCTAAATTTTAGCATTCTTTTAGAAACCACCATTAACTGAATAGAAAAAATATACATTTTAAAAACACAGAATGTATTTATGTTAATGAAAGAATATCACCCATCTAATAATTCAGATTTTAAGAGAACAGAGAATAATGATGCAGATTACCAAAGATTATTATTTTTAAAAATATTTGCATAAAATTACTTGATATGTTAGGCAAGGGTTATTGTTTACATGTTTTTCAGAAATATCAGGTAGGCTAGTTGGTAACATTTTGTAGGATGATTGTGAACACCACAGATATTGTATGCATTTTACATTACTCAAAAAATGGTATGGAGGAAATGGGCTAAAATTGCAGATTCTCATACTATAAATAAATTTCAGATGATTGAGAGTTCAAGTAACAGCAATTCAAATTTAAAAGAAGAAACACAGACACATGTTTAACTGATCTTATGTTAGGCAAGGATAAGATGTGCACAAAAGCCATGGAGGAAACCACAAAAGAAAGGTTAAGAAGTATGACAACAATGGGAGTTTGAACTTCTGCACAATAAAAATAACCACAAACAAAATTAAGAGGCAAAGGATAAACTGGGGAACCTGGAGCATGACAGCCAAAGGTCAGAACAAGTTACGGTATAAGTAGCTCTCATTAGTGAGAAAGTAAAACAAAACCATCCAGACTAATTGGAGAGATCACTGAAACTGAATAAACTGAAAACATTAAATAAGTAGTTCATAGCCTTGCATGTATGAAAATATAACAAATCACTCAAACATACTGTGACTAGGAATTGTTAGGAAATATTCCAGAAAGAAACCAACTTCTCAAGAATAGTAGAATGACCAGAGAATTGAGCATACACCAGTATTACAATATTTGAAAAATAAACAACTTGATGATATGAATAAGTTCATCATAGTAAACAGTATTTCCTAGAGATTAATCCTTGGTAGGAATAAAAATTACTATTTGTGTTGTGTTCAACGAAATGAATATGTTGTAGAGAAAAGATAAACTCTGGGGTATATATAAAGCTTAGGTTTTGGTCTTCACCTTCCTTAGCTGAGTGATTTTTACTCATTTTCCCACCTGTGTCCACATATATAAAATGGTGGTTGTGGTAATAATAATAACACAGTACTCACGACTTTCCACAATTTTTACAAAGATTTTAAGAGGAAATACAAGAAAGTCTCTGAGCTGCTAACTTGAAGCTCTCAGTGGTGCTTTAAATTTAAGCTTCATCAATTGCTACAAGAAAATAGTAAGGAACTACTAAATTATTAGACTAAAAGTGTTTTTATCTGTGCAGATATGTGACTCATCACCAAAAAGAAGATAAGACGTAAAAATTCAAAAGAAACAGTTATTGATGAAATTAGACACAAAGCGCTTCTTGCTTTCTATGTTCCTCAAATACACACACACTTCCCTGCCCCTTGGTTAATCCTTTCATTAACCCCACATAGCATCAAAAGCAGGGTCACTGTGGAGGTAGGGAACAGCAGGAAAAGTGTTCTGGAAAAAGCAAAAACTTGATAGTGAAATAAATGATTGGAAGGACGGTGAAAGAAATATTAAGAGACATACATCACTGACGAAAACAAAAGCTTGTACTTTTTTACCCAAAATAATCAATGTGATACCTTATTGAAGCATAGTAAGAAAATGTGGGGATGAGGGGGAGAGATGTTTTCACACACTTCTTGAGAACCTAGCATTATAGTTTAGTAGCCATGAAAATAATGGCCTGATTGCCTGTCTTTAGAACTTAGCAACAGGCACACTTACAGCAATTATATGACTCAGCACGCTACATGCAGACTCTATGCTGACTCAGCATGTAATATGCTGACTCAGCATGTAATATGCTGACTCAGCATGCCGCGTGCTGAGTCAGCATACAGCAGGAGCAATTAGGGGCCACTGTGGGAACATAGGAAGGGCATTTCACCCCACATGACATCAGAAACAGGGGAGCTGTGGAGGTGGGGAGTGACAGGAAAGTTGTCCGGGAAAAAAGTGAGAAGACAAGCTGAGTAGCTGAAACTTGAAGGGGAACGGGGAAAACCACATGAGGAGCTGAAAGAGGAGCATTTCGTGTGTGCACAAAATCCAGACAGTCAAACCCAAGGTGCGATGTGTGCAGAGCATATTCTCAAAACCAAACCTTGTTCAATCTGACTTCTGGCTTGGATGTTTCAGTGCAAAAAGGGCAAGAAATGCAGTTGGAGAGATTAGTAGAAGCCAATCAGGAATGGCCCATTAAATCTTTTTGGAAGCTTAGATTTCAAATCTTGAGAGCAGTGAGACTAACCAAAGGCTCCTGTACTCCTTTGGTTAAATAATATACAACAAAATGACTGTGGATGCAAGGTGGTAAGCCTAAGAAGAGGACTAGAGGCAAGGAAATGTGTTTTAATTTTCTTGCAATGATTCGGATGAAAAACAAATGGAAAAGCTGATGTCTGTAACAGGGCTCCTGAGAATAATGAGCGAGTTTAAAAGGAATGAGCCATAGAGCTTTGGTCAAATGAGGACAGTGAGGGAGAGCAGTTAAGTGTGACGCCTTGTTATCGTTTTGCTTTGGGGGTTATGTTATTTTTGTTGCTTGGTCAGCTCTTTACATAATAAGCCACTCGCCAAGATAATAAAATGCAACTGTTTCATAGGCAGACAGATAGAGCAACTTCAGGGTACTGGAGGAATCTGATGGAGTCAGCTGGAAATGTAGGGTTGAACCTGGCAAGAACAACCGGGGCTGGAGCACTGGTTTGTACCTTGTCAATCACAGGGCCATAGCTTCTGAAGTTCCAAAGTAAGATCACTCAGTGAATGCACACACTGAAGGGAAGAAAGAGGAGAACCATCAAGTCCTTAAATGCAGATATTGAAGGAATAGGGTAAGATGGGCCCAAAAGTTAAATTGGAGAGGCTGCCCAGAAGGTAAGAGGAAAAACAATTGAGTCTGTTCTGTAAACCAGGAGAGTAAAGGACTAGAAAAAAGGGGTTATGATCAACAGAGTTAAATATTTCAGTACAAAACAGGTTAACAAAAAATTGCCTGTAGACCTAGAAACAATATGGCTACTCCTGAACTTCTTCAGAGCAGTTTCTTTAGAGATTAAGGGGAGACTCCACAATACATTCAAGGTTGATGTTGTATTTTGTAATTCCTTCAAGAAACGTGAGTGTGTATGTGTGTGTGTGTGTGTGTGTGTGTGTGTGGGCTCAGTTTTTTTGAGATAGAGCTTTGCTATGTAGTTCAGGCTGGCCTTGAATATACTATGTAACCTACACTGATCTTGAACTCACAGCTATCCTCCTGCCTCAGCCTCCCTAGTGCTGGGATTCCAGACACACACCATACATAGTTTAAGAAATTTGCAAAGAGAGGCTGGACGTTAGCACAACACTGGCATAGGATTGGGAAGAGGATTTCTTCTGAGAGCAAGGAAACTGCCTCACGTGAAAATACATAGAAGAAGGAGCTGGTATACAATAAAATGAAGTGGGAATATATGTAATAAAATGAGATCCCAGGGAAGTGAACCAGAGGTAAGAGGGATACAGTGATTATATTACAGATGTGATTACATTTCTAACTGTTCAACAAGAACATTTGCTTCATTTCTACTTTCTGGGATCTATGACCTGAGTTTACCACCCTTACTTAGGAAATGAAGATGGTTTGGTGGCCAGAATATAGCCCCTAATCAATTAATCTAAATTTTATTACCAGTTTGAATAGTACCTGTCTATGTAAGTTTAAATGGCTTAACTTCTGCAACATGTAAACACAAAGTCCTTAGTATATTATTTCTTTTATTTAAAATACAGAGAATAGTGGATGAATTTTATTATAGGAAATTATTCCTATATCATTCGCTTAACTATAGACATTTTTTCTTTTTATATATTTGCATATTTTAGAATTCAAGATTTAGAAATTCCCTCCCATTTTAATCAGAAAACATCCATATTTGATCTAGTTAAACATGCCGTATATTGCAACTCAGAGGTAACTACAACTTGAATAATATGAAGTCTTATAATTGCTTTAAAGGTTGCTGTTACAGGTTTTACACTGTTGAGCAGTTTTACATTGTTGAGCAGCCCACTTAGGAAGCCTAAATCTTATTTTTAAATGCTACCATTGATTTAGGCTTTACTGCAGTTTATTTGGAAATGTTCAGAATACTGGCTTACTCATATATAGTTAAGAACTGAATGTTAAACAATAGAACAAGTGGATATTCAGGAACTCTAAATTCCAAGTCCAGCATAATTCTTTATGGGACGACCCTTGAAAGGCCGTTATTCCTCCATGTGCTGCATGTTCCTTCTTATGAAATGGGTATGAGCTTTCAGGTCCTCATCATAAAAGGCCTGGGAGGACATATTGTGAGTCAGTATATGAATACAAGAAAGTGACCCTTAGCCCCAATATCTAAAAGGAGGAGTAGACACTGTATAAGTAGAGATTGCTAAATAATGGGAATCAACTATAGCCCACTGCTGCCATTGGGCTTAATTTAAAGTCATGGTTACTACCCAGAGTCCCTGTTCCCCTACCCACTTCCATCTTGTGGCACTCTGAACTGGTCAGTGGCCCAAGTACCATCAATAAATATCACCTGAAGGGATTCACAGGGATCATACGGCTGTCAGGCATTTGTCTTTTTAAGGAGAAACTGTTCCGTGAGGGAGGAATGGAGTTCACAGTGGGAAGGAAGAATGAGAAAAAATAAGGTTCTTTTATTATTGAACTCCTTCACAATTCCGTGCCTGCTCTCCAGGACACACACATTCTCAGGGACAGCATAAGCAACTGAGTAAAGGCAAAATCACAGTTGACCATAAACCTTTCTATTTGTAATCAGTGCATAACCTCTGTGATGAAATTTGGGAGTAATTCACTTCCCACTTAAGCCTACCAGTGTGGGACTCGAATGTTGCCGCCCTGAACACTAATGAAGGAAGTCAGACGGCAGTGCAGCTTGCCCTTGGAAACTCATTTTTCACATCACCAAAAAGTAATTTCTGTCATTTTCTGCCATCTGGTAGCCTGGATTGTAAAGATGAAATTTCATTTCGGAAGTGTTTAAGAGCATGGGTCCTGGGGGCAGCTCAATTGGAATTCTTTTTCTGCTTCTCACCTGGCTCCATCTATACCAGTAAATAAAAGCCTCATAGGATATCATGTCTTTATTATAAGAAGGTGAGATGATACTTGTAAAGTATTCTACTCTGACCCTTAGGAATAGTAATTGTTTCAATAAAGTTAGCTATTATTAAATTGTCAGAAGTGGTGGTGACGATAGTATTGAGAATAATAGTAGTATCTGCTTGTCTTAACATAGGCCTTATTGACTCAGTATTTACATTCTAAAGTAGGTCATCTGGCCTGCTACAAACAAAGACCATATTTAGATCCTTTCCATTGTAGTCACTAACCCAGCTCTTCCATGTATGTCCAAATAAGTACTTTATATTACTAACAATGTTGCAATCTAAATGAAATAACACTTTTTCTTTCCCTAGCATTTGAAGAAAGGTTGGATGCTGGTCATTTTATATACATAAGATAATAAATTTAAGTAACAGTAATAAGAAAAATGTTATTCTTTTTTATTTTAAAGATTAAAAAAACTAGCAAAACAACAATGAAGACAAAATCAAAACAACAAAAATGATATATGACCTCAAAACAAAATGATAGGAATTGACAATGGTTGCTACATTACATACTGTTATCTTCAATGAAGTTGCTCAGTCCACCAGACATAAGAATGTAAGATTCATGAAATGATAAAGGACAGTATCAAGTAATTTTTAAAAAGACATTGAAAATGATGCAGGGTTTCACCATACAAGATGGTAGGAGTTACACCTATGTTTATAGCAGCACAACTTACAATAGCTAAATCTTGGAAACAACCCAAATGTCCATCAACTGAGGAATGGATAAAAAAGATGCAGTACTTTTATACAGGGGAGTATTACTCAGCTATAAAGAAAGAGGCTTTTATAGGTAAATGAATGCAACTAGAGACCATACTCATAAGTGAAGTAAATCAGATTCACATGTGAAAAAAGTTATTCTTAATTTGTATTGAAGTGTTGCATTCTCATTTTTGATAAAGTTTATTCTCATCTGAAAAGAGCTCATTATATGAGTCAATCAATATACTTCTTGTAGCGCTCAGGTGACCATAGCAGGAGAGAATCTTATCTTCTAGCAGTGCTTTAGAAGCACTTAGAAACTTGGTGAACAGATGACAAGTGTGATTCTTAAACCTGGACACTCCATATAAAATTTCAAATTAAGTAATAAAAGCTCACATTTGCCACCTGTGGTCACAGGACCAGCGCTACAAGCCTGCTTTTACTGACCTGGTTATACATCCCATTTGCTTTTCTTTACAGTTCCACCAAAGATCTCCAATATCTCCTCGGATGTCACTGTGAATGAGGGCAGCAATGTGACCCTAGTCTGCATGGCCAATGGCCGCCCTGAACCTGTTATTACCTGGAGACACCTTACACCAACTGGTAAGCAGCCCTCTGGCTTCTAAGATGCCTCATGCTAGTTAAAATTCCATGGAATTGGAAGGACAAGAATGTGTCTTAGTAAAATACTATGAAATTTCCAACAAGGGTCTTATTTGTGGTCCTCGTGGACATTAATAAATTGTTCATCCCTATGAAATTTATAGCCACAGCACTGAATGTGTGTATGTGTATATATGTGCATATGTATATAACATCTCACTTTCAGTAGAGTAGTTTCAAGGCAACAGATGCAAGTTTTGTGGTTGTGTGTCTTGGGGAAATGTTGTGTATGAATTAAATTTACATAGTTTTTGTAAGTTTGTTTTACTTTGCTTTTCCTAGTTACTTTCCTCATATGTAATATCTCACAAAGAAATTAGGAATAGTACAAAATCGTTTTGATTTTTGTTTTGATTTCTAATGCCCTGGCCTTGGTATCTGGTCTTATATTTAAGTAACATTGTTATTAAAGGCTTCTATTTTTGTATGAAAATGTCACCTAAAGCCCATCTTTATTAATGCATACAATTCATCATGTATTAATAACATATAAGGGATGCATGCGGCACTTGTTTGGGTGATCAATCTCAACTTCACTGCCTCCCCAACACATTTTATACTTCACATGGAAAAGCATAGGAAGAGGATTTTCAGAAGTGTGAGCCTGTGATCTCATACATCTCATTCCTGAAATGAATTAAACATTCAGAGCCCATTTTTTTTCAATGGCACCTTACCCCCAACCCCACCTCACTTATCCCATCCCAACTTGAAATTGCTTTTACCTACTGGCAACTTGGAATAAAAGCTATTCGCTTCTATTTAAATACTTTATCAAAGATAACTTCTAAAATCATCCTGTTTACTGCAATATTGTTATCTAGAGATTATTAATATTTTATAATGTCAATATTTTGAAGGTCCTTTTTAAGAAATTCCTTTTTCTTTTTAGTATCTCTACTGTTCCCTTCCTAAGCAATGGTTAATTTTTTATAAATTGTTTCAGTGCATTTTTATAAATGTTCCCAAGTCCTTCATTCTATTGACTATTATGAAACATAAAAGTAAATTTATGACCTATCTGTAAAATAATATATTATAAATTGTACATTAATATAATTTATTTTAAACAAACAATGACATAGGAGTTTATGGCATCAAATTCATATACATAACACATAACAAATTCATATACATAACACATTCCTTTTTCATCTGCTTTTTTTATTATATTTATTTTGTCTTATGTTTCATAATTAATTTAAAAGTTTCTACATATATTATTTATAATCCAATAGCAGGTATCAGCAACTGATAGCCTATGGGCTAGATCTAGTCTTCCTATTTATGCATGGCCTGTAAACGAGAATTATTTTTAAATTGCTAAATGGTTAGAAAAAATAAAAAGAAGAATTCTGTTTTCTGATGTACCAAAAATGGATGAAATTCAATTGTAAGTGTACATACATAACATTTCATTGAAGTATAGCCATGTTCATTTGTCTTTGTACATTGTCTATGGCTAAATTTGTTCTAAAAATAACAGAGTTTGCGGGCTTGGTCCACAAAGTTGAAAATATTTTCTGTCTGGTCCTTTAGAGAAAAGTTTGCCTGCCTTTCCCCAGACCATAGCTTAGGACATGGGCAAAGATTTGTCATTCTTATCCAAGGCCCCATAGGATTTTAGAGATAGACTCCATCAAGTTGCTGCAATGATATAAAAAGGTTACTTCTTTCTTTTAGTATATGCTTACAATGCATAATAAATACACTCATCATGGCGAATTTCTACCCATACATATCCCCCAACATCTTTTTTACTTCCCCTTCCCTCTTCTTCTTCCCAGCTCATTTATCCCCGAATCCTCTTCCCATCTCCACAGAGCTAATCTCCCCATTTCCTATTATCTCTTATTTTGCTGTTTAAAGTATGATAGTTATACTTTGGTTTTCTCATATTTAAAAAACTGTGTGATATTTAACCATCTATATAGGATTTATTTCACTTAGCATAAGAGTCCCAAGTTGCATTCATTTTCCTACAAATGACTAAAAGTTAGCCTTCTTTTTGGCTGATTAGTACTTCACTGCATATAAATACCAAATTTTCTTTATATGCAGTGAAGTCATCTGTTGGTGACCATACAGGCTCTTTCCAAGATTTAGGTATTATGAGCTATGTTACTATAAATATGGATGTACATGTATCCCTGTAATATGATATCTTTAACTTTTTCTGGAAGACATCTAGAGGAGGTATAGTTGGGTTAAATGGAATTTCTGCTTTTAATTTTTTAATTAAAAAAAAATTAATTCCACACTGATTTCCACAGTGCTTGTGTTGGTTTACATTCCCACCAGCAATATAGAAGTATTTCTTTTTACCTAAAGCCTTGCCAATATTTATTGTTTTTTGAGTCCTTGATGATAACCATTTATCTGGAATAAGATAGAATTTCAGTGTTATTTTATTATGCATTTCTCTAACAGTGAAAGATATTAAGCATTTTTTCACGTATTTACTCTTATTTCTTTTAGGAAGTATACATTTATTTCAATTGCTCTTTTATTTGGGGGGATGTAATTTTTTTTAGTCTTTACATATCCTAAATATTAGTTCTTTGTCCCAGGACTACCTGGCAAAAGAAATTTTCCCACTTTTTAGTTTGTACCTTGACCCTGCTGTTCATTTCCTTTGCTGTTCAGAAGCTGTAACATCTCATAGAATCCCATTTGTTGATTCATGATGTGATTTCTTGTGAAATTGTTCTGTTCAAAAATTCCTTGCCAGTGCCTATAACTTCAAAAGTTTTACATATTTTATACTGATATTCTTTTTAAAACTTGATTAAGTTTATTGGTTCAATTTAGATACATACACTGATCACATTCATCATAGAGAATTTGCACCTCTATATGATACATTTTGATTCATCTTTTTTCCCAATCCCTTTCCTCCCTTCAACCCATCTTCGCCTCCCTATGTTTCTGTTCTCATACCTGATCTTTGGTCTGTTTCATTTTATTTTAGTACAAAATGAGAGACATGGGTGTGGATTCATTGTTTTCTACGTGGATAACCAGTTCTCCCAACACCGTTTGTTAAAGAGGCTATCTTTTCTTCAGGATATGTTTTAGGACATGTTTTAAGGATCATGTGGCTGAAGGTGTCTAGAGTTATTTCTGCAACCTCAGTTCTCTTCCACTGATCAACATATTTATTTTTGTGTCACTGCTATGCTCTTTTTAGCATTGTAGCTTTGTGATATAGATTGAAATTTAGTCTTCCAATGTCTACTGTTTTGTTTGTATTGGTCAGGATTGTTTTGGCTATTTTTCTGGCTGGAAATAAATTTTAGAATTTTTTTCTAGTTCTGTGAAGAATGTTGATGGTGTTTTGATTGGAACTGCATTTAAATGTATGTATCATTTTTGGTAATATGGCCATTTGGACAATATTGGCTCCAGGAATGTGAATGTCTTTCCATTTTCTGATATCATCTCCACTCTTCAGAGTATAGTGCTTTAGTGTTTATTATAGAGATCTTTCACTTTGGTAAGGTTAATTCCTGGATATTTAACTTTTTGAAGGTACTGTGAATGTGACTGTTTGCCTAATTTTTCTCCCAGTCATTTATTATTGGTGTACGGAAGTGCTGTAGATTTTTGTGTGTTGATTGTGTATCCTGCTACTTTGATGAACTTGTTTAATAGTTCTAAGAGTCTTTTGGTGGAGTTATTTGAGTGTTCTCTGCAAAACATCATGTGATCTGTGAATAAAGGATTGTTTGACTTCTTCCTTTCCTACATATATGCCCCTTTTCACGTTCTCTTACTGGATTGCTCTACCTAAAGTTTTGAGTACTGTATTGAACAGGATAAAACATTACCTTTACTTTTCTACAGTCATCTCTCTCGGCCCCCTCTTTGGGCCAAGTTCTTTTGGGGAACGTATGCAACCAGATCCCTGATGCATTTGTAGGTCAAAGACGGACTTCTGTCCTCCCTTACAAGAAGTATTAATTCCTAAGCTTACTCTTTCATCTGTTTCACATCTGGCCTAAATAACCAACCACCCGATCAAAATCATATTCCCAGTGACAGGAGAGAGCATTTGCCTTTACAATTTTATAAAGGAAACTAGGACTTTATGTGTGTTTTATCCCTTTCAAAATTTGGAAACAGTGGGAACCTTTTCAGCCTATCAAACAAAGCCTTTCTTGGAGACACCCAAAGAAGAGACCTGCTGCTCCGTGTGTGACAGCAAAGCTGCCTGCAACCTGTGGCCATGTGAGAAAAAATAATCCAGCTAGCTTTGTTCAATTATTTATTGTGCTTCTGCAGTACCATAGAAGTATTGTGCCCTCCGAAGGAAATGTGTCTGTAATTAGCTCAACCCCACAGGAACATCAAGTCCTGAAAGGGGAAAGATTCCACGTAGGACTCACAAATGTCTGATTACCTGTCATTTGAAGAAGAAGAAAGGAAAAGAGATGCATGGTGTATTTTTATAAGAATATATTATCGCCTAAACCGGTTCTTCTTTCTTTAATTTTTGGTTCGGCTATTTTGTTTCTTTTTGCACTGCCATGTGAAGTTTCTTTTTCAAGTATACTGCAGATGTTTGAAAAGAAAGAAATTAAAAGAAGGATGAATTTTTTATATATACAGAATCAAAACACTTTTTCTGACTTTGATGGAGAAGAGATTAAGGCATTCTGTGTAGGTCTTTCATATATTTCTAATTTCTTAATCTCTTCTCCTCTTCAGTTACTTCATATAGTCAAAATGATGTGTCACGTATGTAGCTATTAAATGTGACCCATTTTCTCCCTTAATTAAGTTAGACTTTCATAATCGTGTGACACCCAGAGGGCAATTGCACCATAACGTGTCTTTTCTGTGGAGTGTTTGATCTCCCTTCTGTGAGAGATGCTGCTCCTATCTTCATTTTTACTTTGTTTCTAAATCTTTCTTCTTACATCCATGAGAAAAACCTTTCCTCAAGTTTGCTTCATGGGCTGTCACAATTGCTCAGGGTTACAGAAAGTGTCTCTCTGCATTTTGTTTCTACAAAGGTTTCCTAACCTCACTGACTTTTGATACCTGGGAAACCCAAACGGCACACTGAGGATTTAGCCTCGCAGGCTCAGGAGGTAGTATGTAACTTTTTGTACAGTCAAAAGTCAGATCTGACATCAACACTGAACATCAAAATCTTACTTAAGAAACATTACGTACTCTGATGGAGGAGCAGGAAAGCATTGCTTTGGGAGGAGTCAGGAGGATCTCAATGAGTCTCAGATTCTATTTTCTGTTTATACACTGGGTTTTAGTCTCTTGATCTGAGATTCCCCTTTTAACTCATTTCCAACTCTGAGCTTTTTACTGATAGTACTCTTGAAGTCCACTAATGCTATACCTTCATGTATCTTACTTTTAACTGTATAGCTCACCCCATAAGACCAGCATAGACTCTGATTCCATGGGTTTGGGAGGAATATATAATATTAAACTGAATTCATAAGATTCCCTTAGTCAAATTCTGAAAGTAAATATTGTATCTATCATCTGAGCTTGAGTTAGCATGTTAGAATCAGCATGACCCCATATGTGACAAAGACCACATGATCTACAGTTTAAGTGTTAGGAAATTATTTTTCTTAAGTTTTCTTTTTTAGAACATCCTGAAAGCTCTATGTATTAATCTTGAAGGTATGTGGATATGAAGGGGTCAAGCCTATGTACTCTGCAAGTAAAAGTTGTTGATCACATACAGAGGAGAATAACAGTTTACCTTGTCCTATTAATTGCTCTCATTTATCCCCTGAACTTTAATTTTTTAATATTCCCATTTCTCTTTAGAAAGAGAAGAAAATCATGGGGTTTTTTCAGTGTCTTACTTGTATAATGGTTTAAAAATATGCTGTCTATCAATATTCAGTTATATTGAGAATAATTTTGATCTCCATCTCACAAAGCTTTCATTTGGACAGAGTTATTTATAATGTATTCATTCCATAAAAAGACACAGTGAGGAATAAGACATGCTCCCTCTACAAATGGAGCATATAGTCAACAGGAGAGCAGAATATTAAATTAATAATTGCATGTTTAACCCTTCAATTATATTCATAAGTTATAAAGGAAAATTATACCATTCACTAAGATCATAAAACAGGGCCATATAGCAAGATCTGCAAGACCAGCAAAGCTCCCCTGAGAGGATATTATGCTGCAACCTTAAGAGTGAATAAGACCTGCCCAAGAAAATAGAAGAAGTGTATGTGAACCATAGAAAAGAGCACATCAAAAGGCCTGAGAAGACAAATTTTAGAATTTGTGTGAATATCTCTAAGGGAAACCTTGTTGTTAGTGTCTTGTTGTGCTTCTTTTTTCATTATTTAAATCTCTTTTTTTTAAACATACAGAAATTGTTTTTATTTTATAAAAGAAAAAGATAATGTATGCCATGTTTGTGATACCTCCTTGTATGCTGATTTTTAATAACACCATTGTATGTACAACAGTATATGGTACAAAATATACTGTACCAGATAGATAGATGTGCATAAACCCTGTATTTATATGTGGGTGTATGCTTCCCTGGGTAGCAGGTATACTGACAACTATCTTTAATGTAGGTCAAACATGTATTCTTTCCCTATGCATGTGATTCCAGAAAGCCTAACCAAGTAAATATAAACTCGTTTTCAGTTTATATTCACCTGATTGGGTAGCATAGGTGGGTATGTGACATATGATTAAGGAAAAGATATAAAATATTAAAACTAGACTTGGTGATAGCATTTAAAGAATCCTCTTCAGCTTATATATAACCTTCAGTTGTATTAACCTGATCATTAAAACAATGGCTAATTTAGAAAATGAAGACTATCTAATTTAACTACATGGTTATTGGCTTCCCCAACCCAAAACTTAAACATTCCTAGAGTTACAATAACTGCTATCAGCAAGTCTAGTTTTAATATTTCATATCTTATGCTTAACCATATGTCACATACCCACCTATGGTGCCCAATTTACAGTATCTCTTTTTCAAAAGTACATGACAATAATGATGTCCTGTCACAGATTTTCTAGCATGGCTTGTTCATATGCCCATCCTCCTTGGAGATAGATTTTCTCATCTGGCTATTAATTATACCATGTGAAACAAATAATGGCATATTATAGCTTTGCTATATTTTCCAAGACGGGTATTTCAATCGAAGATTTTATTCTCTTATGAAAATGACCTATCAATTTCAGGAATAAGCCATTGGACAGTGACTGAGGGACTCTATAAAAGGGGGGATAGATAGATAGATAGATAGATAGATAAATAGATAGATAGATAGATAGATAGATAAATAGATAGATAGATATAGATAGACACACACAGACACACACACACACATGTATATATATATATAGAGAGAGAAGCATACTAAAATGTCAAAACAATTTTGAAATTGCTGAAATGGACATAATGAAATTTATCAAGACAAGTGCAGATTTATTCTTTTGGCAGCCAAAGAAGCCATTAAAGAAGATATAGCAGAACTCACAATAATGTGGGTTGATATAGCTTACCTATACAGGACAAGCTGAGTTAGTTTCTACAGCTCTTTTGGATTGCCCAGAGCTGGCTTTAGAATCTTCACTGTGGTTCTTAACTAGAATTTATTCTAACATCCATGATGAGACGCCAGAGAAGATCTGGTTTAGGTCTTTGCCAGTAGTACAACTAGCAACCTCAAGTCCCATGAATCAAGACATGTACCTGTGGTAGTCAGCAGCAGAGAGGCCAAAGGACTAGTTCCAAAAGATGTTCATAGTAAAAATAAAAGTTCTCTAATTCAGAAAGCTGGAAGTAATCCTAGTCTTTTCTTTCTTTTGCTTTCTTCTTTTTTCTCTCTTTTCTTCTTTTCTCCCTTTCTCTCTCCCTTCCTTTTCTCCCTCCCACTTTCCCAGCTTCCTCTCTCGTTCCCTCCCTCTCTCCTTTGCTCCTTCCTTTCCTCTCTCCCTCCCTTCCTTCCCTCCCTTGCTTTTCCTCCTCCCTTCATTCCTTTGTTCCTTCTTTCCCTCCTTCCTTCCTTCTCTCCTTCCTCCATTTTTAGTTTTTGAGACACGATCTTTCATTGTAGTCCAGCCTCTCCTTGAACTTGCAGTCTCTTAGGTGCTAGAATTATAGGAATGCACCAACATATCTTGGTTGATCTTAGCTTTTTCTTCCCTACCTGTGCCACAGCAATAATTTATTTGACACATTTTTCAATTTTTTTCTTAGTAACTACCAATAATTCACCTTTTGTCATTGCTGCTACCACAAAGTAGTTCAACTAATATTTTCTCTATATTTCATCAGTTTTCCAATTGGACACCTCACTACTATTCCTCTGTATAAAAATGGTCAAGTTACTATTCCTAACGCCTTTGGAGTAAACTGCAAATTGCTTAATATTTTGCCAATATAACTTCTCGCAATAATTTTAGAATGGCTACTTCTCTAAGAAGGAATATCATAAAATTGATAAAATTATATTTAAATTAAGTATTTATTTCATTTCTCTAGTTTGTAAGATCTATAAAAATTCAGAAAAGATTCCTTATTCGTGTATATATTCTAAGGGTATCACTTGGTATACAGGACATGATCATTAAATTAATTGAGTCACTCACTGAAGGACTTCACAAAATTGAAAATACTGCTGAGAAGTACCTAAGCTCATTAAATGTAAACTGAACACCCATTGATAAATGAAACAAAAATAAACACAAAAACAACAAATCATATAGCACAACAGTAGACCTAAGCCCACCCAACTAATACTTTCATGAATTTCTTAAGAAAAGTTTTCTGAAATTTCAAGGAAGTTGCTTGTATAGGTTCTCTGTGAGTTTTCCGGAAACAGGTCTGTGTAACTTATATTGTTATCTACTGAATAATGGAGGATGTTCAGAAAACTTCACATTCTTGTATCTCATCTTTTATTATTTCTATTCCACTCATATATTTTCAGTAATTATCTTAAATATTTGTTTACTTGTTTAATATGTATTTTCCTTGTGAAAGCAAAGATTTTCACGTTTTCAGTACGTGGGTCAGTGTAACTACTCAATGAGTATTGGCTGAGTGAATGAGTGAATCTTCAGAAATTATAGCTTTGCTGTACTATATCATATACTTCTCAAAAATGTAGAAGATTTTCTTTCCTTAAAACACTGTGACATGTCCACATCAGGTTCGAGAAACTACTTTTTACTTTATAAGTGTATTAACAAAGCTTAGGTTCTGCCACGCCAATGAACATGTGCTATAGTAGGGGAAGGGAAGCATCAGAAGCGAAGTTTCAGGACCACCTGATTTTTGCAGTAGGTAACAATCCAATAGTCAGTGAGGAGCCCTATTGCCAAGCAGTTTTATAATACAGGACTTTTAATGTTTGACCATATAGCATCCTTTCTGGTGGCAGTTACTAATGGTGTGTCTGTCATTGCCATTTTTAAACATTCCACTGGTAAATCTGGCTAACCAACAGAATTACCCAGAGTAGAGGCCAAAGTTTGTAAAAATATGTCTTTCTGGCTCACCTCACACTAATTTGCTTTTGGAGAAATCTAGGGTCCTATGGGAGTAAAATCAGGTGAACAGGATAACTGTAAACCCAGAAAAGGCAAAAGTATTGACAGGACTGCATCTAGTGACTTTAATGTGTCGGGAAATTATCTGGAGAATTTTATTGAAATCTTAATTCAGATTCAGTGGGTCCGAAGTGGTACCAGAAATGCAGCTTTTATAGCAAGTGCTCACATAATGGTAGTGCTGCTGGTTCGTGCACCACAGTTTGAGAATCCTTACATATCTCCTGGACAACATAATTGGAAAATACCGGGGCATGTAAATATCCCTGCAAAAAGAAACCTTAGATAAGTACCACAATGTACCTAGTATCCACCAAATAGTGTGAACATGTATTTTTTAATTTTTGTATTCCAACCAAGAGATTTGGAGGTAATTTAGAGAATAATAAGCATACATGTGGTTTTGATAAATAATGGATCCTGACTATTAAGGTTGAATTCTATCATCAGACTGCATATCCCCTTGGAGCTTCATAGATACATAGAATACTGCGCTCCAGTGCACAGACTGAGTAGATAATAATCTACACCCCATCAAAATCCCAGCTGTTTTGTTCATCTGATGAACGTTAAAAAGCCCTTGGTCAGAAGTGCAATGTCTTCAAATTCACAGAGAAATATTTTTCTTTCAAATATTTGAATTATAGAAATTAAGGTCCTTTCCTGACTTTCCTATCAAGGGATATCCTTAAACACTATCCTTCTCTCCCTTACTCTAATTGCATTCCTACTAGGAAAAGGGAAAATAAAATTCTGTAAAGAAAGGGATGGAGTACAGCACTGTTCCACTGAATAGTCACCGAAGGAGAACATCTACTGCTCTATCTGATGCATCAGATATTGGTGTTAAATATTGCAGGGGAAAAAATTTAAGCTGCTGAATGAAGAAAGGCAGTCAGAGTGACAGTAGCCACTTTCTCATCATTTTCTGTAATAGCTTTATCTCCAAAATGTAGACAGTAATATGTGGTCTGCCTGCCTCACACCGCCTCTCTGAGGAATCAAATGAGATAATGAATATGAAAGCAGTTTGAAAAATGCAAGGGTCTCAATGAATGTAAAAGATTTATATGAAGAGCAATTTAGTAGAAATATAGACTGTGGAGTCAGGAAGTTCTAATTCAAGGCTCTATTTTCCATAATTTATTTTTGGGGGGGTTTCAAAGTAGCTGTCCCTACTTTTCATCTATAAAGTTTGAAAAATTGAGGGCTTGTTCACCTACCTAGATTTCTGTGTTGTCCCAAGTGAAAGTGTTTTATTACTGACAAACTCTTATTCAATTGCTTTTTTGTTGTTACTATTGTCTCAGGCTCTGTGAAGCAAAATGTAGACCTAATTACAGGAGTCATTTTGATAAGATAGTAGAATTAACTTCAAGATTGTAAAGCACCCACTTGAGCAAATAAATAATAAAACCGGAGTGTCTCAATAGCCTAAAACATTCTTAAAATACAATCTCCCAAACAGCACTATCAGTACCACCTAGGAACATGATAGAAATGCAAGTTATCAGACCCCACACCAGATGTACTTAAGTCAGATAATCTATGAGTGCAGCTCAACCATTTGTAGTTTAATAAGCACTCAAAATGATCTTGATGGACAATAAACTTAGAGAACCCTCCCACTAAAGGAAATTGGTCTTCCTGAGGTAGTCAGGACCTAGTACTCTTTTTATCAAGCATTGAGATAGTAAATTTGAGATTCTTTCTTTTTCAGTGGCTGTGTGTGTGTGTGTGTGTGTGTGTGTGTGTGTAAATGTTTCTGATAGACGAATGTCCTATTACATTTCCTTGGTTAGAGTTTCTATCACTTTAGATGAAGAGGTTTGGAAGTAACTACTACACAGAAGTTCCCACTTTGTCTTTTTTTATCTACATTCTAATGATGTTTGAGGCTAACATATCATTTAAAATGTGCACACAGTTCTGAAATTTTCATCATTTTCTTGGCATATTCATTTGCAAGTTTCCCAGTACTCTAAAGCTGCAATTCATCCTAATGAAACAGAGAAATCTCAATAGGTAACACAAATGGGGTCACACTTACCCACAAAAGACATGCCAATAAAATTACCCTGTGTCATTTATTTAGGAAACTGTGAGAGAGTCTTTTGATAAAAAAGAAAAAAATACCTTGCCATTTTCTTTATGTCACCTGCCTTTTTTCATGAGTCAAATCAAGTGTTTTTCTCAAGTTGGTCACGCAAATCAAAAGCACAGGAGGCTCTATGAAGTCACACGATTGCTAAATTGCGACTTTGTCTGCTATTGACTGAAGTGTTAAAATCTGATGAAGGGAAGAGGAAAAGAAAAAAAAAAAGAACTTTTATAAATCAGTTGGCAAATATCAATGCAAATCAGATCTAATTCCTCAAGGTATTCTGGTAATAAAAACTGAAATGTCAGTCTTTGAATGACATCGGTCTCTTTAAAAAAAAAAAAAAAATTCTCTTTGCCTGGCTACTGAGGCTTAATGATGTTTTGGCTGTTGAACCAGACTAGGAAATGAAGGATTGAAAAGGTCTGGGGGAAAATATTTGCAGCAACTTACTTTGCAGAGGTGGTCTAAGAGATGTTTTATATGTGTAAAACTTTCCCCCTCAAAAAATACCCATCGTAACATTGTTTCAATTTGCAGTAAATTGTATATATAAGAATTTCACCTCAGAACAAAAATCCTTCCAGTGATAAAATAGAATTGAATATTTAGTTGCCCGTCAGCTTGGGGTCACTTGCACAGAAATAGGCAGTAGGCATTTCTTAGGGTAACCTCAGCATTTAGACAGGCTTGCTTTTGCAGGTATTGGGAAATGATAGATGAACATAAAATGTTCCGTAGTGAAAACAGATATAGGCATCATTCCTTTTCTTAATTAATTAAGTGTATTGATACATTTCATGTATACATAATGATCACATTCATTATAAGGAATTTGTATCTGTACATAATATATTTAGATTCTTTATTTTCCTCCCTCCCTCCTTTCAAACCCTCTTCCCCTCCTTATTTACAAAAGTTTTGTTTCCATTTTTTCCTCCTTTTCTCATCATTTTTTTTCTTTTCCTCCCTTCCTTTCCCCTCCATAGTTCCCCTTCTCATTTGAATGTTTTCTTCCTATATAACAATATATTTGTCCTCATTTATACATTTGGTTTCTCGCACCAGAAAAAAGATGTAGTATTTACACGTGTCCAACTTATTTCACTTAAGAATGCGGCCTCAAGCTGCATCCATTTACCTAAAAATGTCTCAAATTTACCCTTCTTTATGGTTGAGTAGTACTCCATTGCATGAAGAAAACTACATCTGTATCCATTCATCGATTGCTAGGTATTTGGGCTGTTTGCAAGATTTAACTATTACAAACTGTGCAACTATAAACGTGGATGTTTATATATCACTGTGGTATGATGCTTTTAATTCTTTCAGGAAGATACCAAGAAGACGAATAGCTGGATCAAATGGGACCTCTAGTTTTAGTTTTTGAGAAATCTCCACACTGATTTCCACAGTGGTTGCACCAGTCTACATTCCCATCAACAGTGGAAAAGGATTCCTTTTTCCCCACAGCTTTTTTAGCATTTGTTATTGGTTGACTTCTTGGTAATAGCCATTTTTTCTGGGATGAGATGGAATCTCAGTGTTGTTTTAATTTGCATTTTTGAAAGACCAATAATGTTGAAAATTTTTTCATATATTTATCTGCCATTTCTACTTCTTCATCTGAGAGTAAAGGTTTCAATAAGCCTATATAAAATAATTTTAAAATAAGCCTTTTTTTAAAATAGAAAGCAATTTTATTTTATTTATTATTTGTTTTGTTTTGCTTCCTTCTTTTGATTTCTTTGTTTGCATCTTTTGAGAGGGCCTTGATATGTACTTCAGGCCAGCCTGGTACTTATGGAGATCTTCCTGCCTCAGGCTCCAGAGTGATGGAACTACAGGTGTGTGTCACCACACCTGGCAGATAGTTTCTTTTATTTTGATTTATATTTATCTTGAAAATGTATGTATTTATTTTGGTTTTTTGAGACAGTGTCTTGCTTATTAGTGCAGGCTGGCCTTGAGCTCACCATGTGTCCCTACCTGGCCTCGAACTCACAGTGATATTCCTGCCTCAGTCTTCCAAGTCCTGGGATTACAGGTGTTCACCACCATGCCGGAGTAATAAGTCCATTTAGATTTTTAAAGAGTATATTATTCATTGGGGCTCCTATAATAAAATACCATAGACTGAAGACCTTAAATAATAGACATTCATTTCTTCATATTCCAAAGGGCTAGTAGTCCACAATTAATATGCCAGCATGTCTGGGTCCTGGTGAGGACTCTCTGCTAGTATATAGGCTTGTATTTCCACGATTATGTACAGTGCTTCCTTGTTCACTTGACTGTGTCTGACTTTCCTTTAGCTCCTGCTGCCACCTCCTTGTTTATTCCTATACCTTCTTTGTGTTTGTGGAGGCAGAAATCAAACTCTCTTATTCCCGTTCTTACAAGGGTAACAATCTCTCCGTGAAGTGAGGTTGTCTTCATGACCTTATCTGAACACAGTTACCTCCCAAAAGCTCTACCTCTGAATTCCATCTCATTGAGGGTTAGGGATTCAATGTATGGATTTGAGGAGACATACAGTTCAGTCCAAAGCATTTCATATCTGCTGTCATGCTCCTGCCCACTTGAACTTTTCATTTACCTGTCTCTCCTTGAGCTCTAAGATCCCAGATTTGCAATGGTACTATTGTCATGTTTCCACTGGGACAGGATATCAGATATAGATAGATATAGATATAGAGATAGATATAGACAGATGAGATGTAACATGTGTAATATATATTATATAATACACGAGTTAAATCTTCTTTAAATTCAGAATATGCACCCTAATCCATAAACAAAATGAGAATATTACTGCTCTATTGCTTTCTGCCTTCCCAAATTCCAAATAGCTGATAGTAATACCAAGGAACCAACAGGAGACTCAAAGCACATGCCACTAAGCTATTCTTCTAAGACACCAAGGCCAGGCTGAAAGAAAAATTTGTTTTATGCGTGCATGAGTAGCTGTAACATTCTCTCCTTGGCAGTTCTGTTACCAGTTATTGCTAAATGAGATAATCCCCCCAGGAATGTTTAAGCATTGCGCGCTGTCCTCCACAGCAGGCTGACTCAGCTGCTGCATGTCACAGAGGATCAAAGGCCCCAGTGAGTGGGTGTGCGGTGTTGCTAAGCCTTTGAGAATGTTTGTGGATCTTCACTCAGCTGTTCCTTGTTAAGGATGTGGTTCTGCCAAGGAAATGTCTGGCAGCAGGGATAACCCATAATCTTGCTCTGTCATGCTGTGTAAGAGTAGGTGACTGGCAAATGAGGAGGGATAAAGGGCTGCTATCACGGGCAGCCTGTAAGTACTACATCTTGCTTTTGCCCTGATCTTCATATGGATATAGGCTAACAGGTATTTTAGCAGATCCAGAAAATCCATTCTGATCACAGCTGCCAGAGGTGCTACCTTTCTGACTTCAATTTCTCAGTAGCCACAGAACCACTATGATAAGAAGCTAGTTTCCTTTCTTTGCATTTTTTTTTTGTCTTCTATGAGAGACTTCCATGGTGTTTCTGCAAACCAAAATGATTATTCACCATAATATCTAGCACCACCAGTGCTATTATTATTACCATCATCATTATTGTTACTACTGTTGCTATCATTTCTAGGAATAACTACACTAGTTGTTGATGACATTTTTGGTGATGAAATAACTCTGCCATGCAAGTTATGTCTAACATACTCTGCACTGATAGTTTCTGATTTTTGTAGGAGCTACAGGCCAACCACTCTTGAATACTTCCTTGAATCTCCAAAACCTACTCCTCTCCAAGCTTTAGAGTTCTACATGCAATCACTGATGAATTACGTATCAGGAGCAGAGATAGTTACCCAGAGAAATGCCTGGGTTTCATGAGGGGAACAGTAAATTCCTTTAGTAAATTCCTTTAATAAATTCCTTTAGTAAATAAAAAGTAAATTCCTTTACAAATGAAGGATTTAAATACAATTTTCTCCATGTTAACTTTTCATAAGAAGAAAGTGAAACATGTAAGGAGTAGTTAAAAGATACACATATACACACATTCACATGCACATATATTTATTTAGATTCTCTGTAGTATTTAGTAAAATGTTAACATCAATTTAAATGAGAATGTCTTGCTTCTATCAATGTAATGATGGATATTCAACTACAATGAAATGTTCATTGGGTTTTGCCTAATTTTTCACTCTTAAAACAAAGGGACTTGAGTTTTCATTCTATTCTTTGTGTTTGTGGAGACAGAGAAAACATATAAGACCTCAGTGTACACTACATTGAAATTTTGAATGCCAGTTCAATCTTTTAGTTTAAAAAAAGGGTGATACTTTGTCATTCCTGATTATATCAGTAAGGAAGGAAAGGATCAAACTGCAAGAGTTCTAGTGATGAATCACATTGTCTTCCTCAGTAATATTTGTCAATGCGTACCGTCAAAATAACATCTAAATATTAGTTTTCCAGAGCTGCAACAACAAATCATCACAAGCTTGGTGGTTTAGAGCAATATAAATGTATTCTTTCACTGTTCTGGAGGCCAGCAGTCAAAAATCCACACTTTTATTTAAATCTAGCAGTTTTGCAATGGCAAGGCTTATGAAACACCCAAATGTGGGATAAAAGAGAACTATATGACAATTCAGAGGTAAGCGGCCAAAGTGAGCTGAGGGCAAAAGCCTAGTAGAGAGGACATTTGTCTGCAGCTGGGAAGCAGAGGCACACCTCTGCACACACTGTATCTGTGTTCTTTCCTCCTGTCTGGACATTTTGTCTGCACAACTGCAAACCCTCTGCCACTTGGCGAGTGTCTCCCTCATAACCTTCCTCTGATTTTCGCCATTCTCTGGGTACAGTGAGACTCTTTTCTGAGAATGCTCTCTTGCTCCTCCTGCAGTGAACAGGAGCACAGAGAGGCATGTGGTGCAGTGGGAGGATGGCCAAGTCAGCACTCTCAAAGGCTTGTCCGGTGGCATCGTTTTGTTAAGCCTGGCTTCCCACCTCCTTGTTTCTCCTGCCCAGTGTCCTCTTGTGCTCTGCACTCCCTGCCACCAAGAAAACATTCTCCATCATTTTCATTCCACGTACATTTTAATTCCAAATTCTTCTAATCTTGAAGTCCAAGTCCTGAGAAACACAAGTCTGAGCAGCTCCCAGCTTTGTGACAAGTGCCAGCAGGCACCTGCAGTGCAGTGAACAATTTTCAGGTTTGTCCCTTCCCTGCTGTCCTGGACCAGAGGCCAGGCAAGAATCTGGCAGACACTAGTAGAGCATCTTAAGAACTTGATTCCTTTGACATCATGAATGAAATCCCATAATTTATATTTTAGAGTCACTCAAGCCATCACCGATAGCAAGAGGATATTGTTTCCAAAAATTCAAAGTCAAAAAGAAAAGAGAGAGGAGGCCTTGTGATGAAAGGACAGTTGACAAGGAGATCAAGAGAGAATAATGGACACCTCATGATGTCTACAATCTAATATCCAAGACCTATTGAGAGGTTGCCCAAGGTGGAAAATTTGCACATGTATTAAGATGTCCAGACGGCAGGGTTATTTATTCTGGACTATCTGGGTAGGCCCAGTGTAATCACAGCTTCATGTCAGAAGGAGATGAGGAGGTCAGAACACGGAAGAAGATGTGAAGTAGGGGTTGCAGTTAACATGAGAGATATTGAAGATGAACAAGGGGATCACAAGCCCAAGACTGCAGGAAGCTTCAAGAAGCTGGAAGAGACAAGGACACAGAGTCTTCCCCAAGTCTCCAGAATGAGTGCAGCTCTCTGACACTTTGATTTCAGCCCCATGAGGCAAATGTTGGACTTTTCTTGCACTTCTAGAATTTATTTTTTTTATTTTAAAGATAAAAGAACAAAAACACAATTACAAACAGACATAAACAAAACAACACCCAAACAATAGAAGCAATACAGAACTTCAGACAAGGTGATAGTTGTTGTAATACATATTGTTGTCTTCAAATTGGTTATTCAGTTAAAAAAAATATAGGTGTGTATGATTGATCAAATAATTAAACATTAACTATTCCTTTCAATGAAGCAATAGAAGTCAGTAGTACAACTCTCTCAGCTATCCTATATATAATTTTTTCTCCTTCTTTTTTTCTATTTTCCCTCATCCAAGTTGTGACTTCCCTTTCACAATATCTGTTATATCTTTCAGATTTTATTTACCCTTGCAGGTTCTTACAGTAGTGAGACAATGTATTTACACATGCAGGTCTATTTAGCTTATGAGTATGGACTCTAGCTGCATCCATGTGCCTATGAAAGCCTCAAGTTTACCTTTCTTTATAGCTGAGTAATATTCCATTATGTAAAACTACATCTTTTTTTATCCATTCCTCAGTGGATTATCATTTGGGTTGATTTGACAATTTAGCTATTACAAATTGCACAGCTATAAACATGGGTGCACATATATTGCTGTGTTGTGATGCTTGTATTTCTTCTAGAAAAATACCCAAAAGAGAAATAGCTGGGTTGAATGGAGCTGCTAGTCCTAATTTACTGGGAAATATCCAGACTGATTTCCACAGTGGTTGCACCAGTCTACACTCCCCCCACAGTGGAGAAGAGTTCCTTTTTCCCCAGAGCCTCGCCAGCATTTGTTATTGGTTGGTTTCTTGATGATAGCCATTCTCTCCTGAATGAGATGGAATCTCAGTGCTGTTTTAATTTGCATCTCTTGAATGACTAATGATGTTGAACATTTTTTCATGTATTTATTTGCCATTAGTATCTCTTCATTAGAGAAGTATGTATTCATCTCAGATGCCCATTTGGGGATTGGGTCTTTAAATTTGGGCGGGGGGATCTGATTTTTT
The DNA here is from genome assembly GCF_000276665.1 of Chinchilla lanigera. Lineage (NCBI taxonomy): Eukaryota > Metazoa > Chordata > Mammalia > Rodentia > Chinchillidae > Chinchilla > Chinchilla lanigera. The sequence continues at coordinate 16,063,981 of NW_004955427.1, read as the reverse complement.
TTTTTTTATTCTTTGTATGTTCTAGATAGAAGTCTTTTGTCCAAGGGAGAGTTGGCTAAAATTTTTTTCTGAATTTGTGGATTTTCTTTTCACTCTGTTGGTGACTTCTAGAATTTAAAGATAAGAAATGTCTATTATTTTAAATCACTAAACTTATGGTAACTTGTTACAGTAGTGAGAGAAAACTAATATGAGGAACAACTCCTTTGAGTTGTTTATAGCCAGTTATGTAAAAGTGATTTGAGGCTTTGAGGGGAAGCAAAAAGATATAGACCATCTATCTGGCTGTGAAGAATTATTTGTTTGGGCATAATGGGGAAGAGAGATGCTCCTATCAATGATATCATCACATATTTTATTACTGATGATTATTATTCACAGAATTGTGCTATTATAACAGTAAGAAAAAACTGTGCCAACAAAGAACATGTATTTCTCTCTCTTTTTTCTCACTTCCTTTGTTTTTATGATCCACAAAGCACTTCAGGAACTTGCATTGCCTTAGGGTAATCGTTTGAACATCAATTATCATTGTACCGTTGAAGCACAGAAGCACTGCTAGTGGTAATATTTCCAGGTGGTGAACACTGGATAAACCATCATTTACTATGATATAGTGTCTCGACTCTGTCTCCTAAATTACAGCATTGGGAAAACTGCATAATTGTTTCAAAATTAAAGTTTACTCATTTCAGATACTTGTCTTGAAATTTCACAAAGAGAGAGAGAGAGAAAAAGATGAGAGATAAGAAGGAGTCTCATGGTTACTATTAAACTTACCACCAGTGATCTCCACTAGTTGAAGATTAGGTAAGCCCTTGTTTAGTCTCATTTGGTGAGCATTTGGAATGTCCTCAATTTCCCTGGACCTCCAGAAAAGCACACTATTTTCTTTGCCCACCCTGGAAAAATGCTAAGTTCCTTGAAAGAGAAGCCAGTGTCATTTTTCTCACTTGCCTTAACTTTATGTTAAAACTAACTATACTTTGTAGAATAGAACCAGGTCCTGAGCAGCTCCACAGGAGTATCAATGACCACACTGGCTGATGAAGGGTTCTTCATGTAGCAGTAGACAAAGGTAGTATAGCGCTCAGTCGGTCACATGAGCTTTCCCATATGCTGTTTTTAGTGACCACTGGATGACAATGAAGCAGTACAATGCTGATACAAAGGACTCCGGATTCTCCCAGCCATCAGTGGGGTCCTGGCTCTAACCTCTCTTGTCCAGGTATTATGGAGAAATATGTAAAACTTGTCACTCTTATTCTTCAACTACAAAACAATACATTAACTTAAAAAGTGAAAGTAGTTCTTATCAAGTTTTTAAGATTAAATGAAATGCTCCCCGTAATGTGCTTCAACACGAGGCCTGGGATGTACTGAGGACCCTATAAGGCATAGATTGTTGCTATTCTCAGTTGATGGAGAAGGAGAACAAAGGCCACAAAATGACATTGTAAAAGTCCCAATTGCAAAGAGGACAATCTGGTTCAACTAGTGCCCTCGGCCCTCAGTCCTGTGTAAGTGGATGAGTTCAGAATCCACCCTTTCATCTCTTCTTTTTTCATTGTTATCTCTTCCCATCATACACACACACACGCTCATGAGCTTGCACACACCTGCACGCTGCCTGGCTTCTGTTGCTGGAGAGAAGCACTAGGGACCCCCACATGTTCTGTCAGGAGCTTGCTAATGGCAGATGACATCTGTGCAGTGGCAGAAGCTGTGTGCTTCAGGCCAGTCCCTAACAGAAAGGAGCTGTTTCACATCCAGCCCTCAACAGGCATTCAGCGCTCTCGTCCTTGCCGTGAGAGCCTGTGGCACTCTCCCTGCCCACCAACCCTGCCATGGTTGGTTTACCACCCCTTTATTAACTTAAGTTTAAACCCACTAACTCCAGGAAACTGGAAAAGCCTTTTGGTAGAAGTGGTTCACCAAATTGCTGCCAGGCTCCTGAGGACACGTGGCTGTCCAGGCTTAGCCACAGAGATCCGTACCTCATCAAATGAAAGGCTGCCTTGTGGATTTGAATCCCTTTGCTGATCCTTCTTTCCCCTCAAGCTATCCTTCAAACCAGGCATTCTAATTTATGATATGATGGTGCCCACTTATTGGAATAAGCACAGCATATTATCTCTGCAGGAACTGCCAAAAGGACAGTAGTTATTTTGTACATTAGGTTTTAAAGCAAAGGGAATTTAACAAATGGTCCACAGCCCTGGGGGATGACAAACCCACAAGCCAGAGATAGCCAGAAATGAGGACATTAAAAACAAGAAGGACACAGACTGACACTCTGTCTTCCAAATTCTCTCTTTATGTGTTGGGGGGAGGGAAAAATGACATTGTTCAAGTTGCAAATCCTGCTGCCTGTGATCCTTGAGAGTCCCGGCACTGACCATGCCACTGAGGAGCACAGGATGGTCTCCAAGCCTCATCATTTCCCACAGCCCAATCCTGGCACAACTCTTCAAAGAGTTTGTTATATATTTTCATTGTTAACACCCTGACTTGGGAAAAGGTGCCAGCCCTATGAGCACCAGCAACATATCTTGGTAAATGATTTTTAAATGCTCTCTTGCTTTAAATTGATACGAAGGTCTTCTGTTCTTCTTTCCTGGAGGAATACCTACCTTTAATTTTTTTGAAGGGTGACATTTTATCCTGTGAGAATCAAGGGACAATCTTATAATTCCTGGCTCCCTAAGGACTCTAGGCTGCTGGAATGGACACTGAACGAGGAGATGGGAGAACTGTTTCCTAATTCTGCCCGTCGCCCTGATTACTTCTGTGACAGATCTCTCTTCTCCTCAGAATGTCTTCTTCCCTATAAATACAATAGGAATATTAGGCTGGGCTTGTGTTTGTTAAGCATTTATATATGTAGAAATTGCTTGGGGATCTTATCAATATTCAGATTTGGATTGAGCATCTCTGGGGGTCCTGGGAGGAGCATCTAACATACCAGGTCCTGACAGTACTGCTGGCCCAGGAACCTCAGTTGGAGTAGCATGCACCGAGTGTTGATTCTCCAGGTGGAGTCCAGTGAAGTCTTGCCACAGGGCTCCTAGCTGGAATTGCCAAACCCAGCCTGAACTCAGCATCCTGAGTTCCACCCCGCTCCTCAAGACTGTTTCCACAATCTGCCAACTAGGACCTTTGCTCCACTTTCCATGGCCTTCTAGGCCCCACCCAACCATTTGAGTGCCCTTTAAAATTATAAATCAGCTCATCTCTCTCCTCTATCCCCAACTAGTCCCTGCCAATGGTTTCCAGAATCTCATGGAAAAAGATCCAGGAATTATTACAACCCTACATGATTCAGCCACTCTCTGCCTTATCCTCCTGGGCTCCTGTCATTCTCCCTGTCTTTCTATGCTGTAATTAAGTGGTTCTTAACTAAGGATGATGCTGCCTCCTGAGGCACATTTACCAATGGCTGGAGATACTTCTGGTTGTCGCAAGGAGGGTACAACCAACGTTTAATGTGAGGCCAGGGCTGTGCTGCAGCCTTGCAAAGCATATAAAAGCTCCACTCTTCAAAGAACTACTTACCCACAAAATGCCAATAATGTCACTCTCAAGAAATCCTGTTTTAGCTGTACCATCCTGCTTTGTATTAATTACCATGTTCTTTTCCTGCTTCGGGTTCTTTGCTCTTTATACAGCTCTTATGCCCCCTGCGGTCTTCCTCATGTGCCTCAACACACACACAAACTTACACTTGCATGTATCTCCTTTTCATCATTAAACTGTCAGCTTAAATATAGCATCCTCAAAGCAGCCTTCTCTGGTCACCTTTGCTCACATGCTCCCAGCTTCTCTTTTCCCACCATGCTGTTTTATTTCCTCCATTATTGCCATTAGTTGAAATTTGTTATGTTCATATTTATGACATTTTAATCAGTAACCTCACAGCGGACTCTAACTCCCATAATCTCATGAGGAAATGTACCTTGTTCATTATATTCATTGCTGTATTCTAAGTGACACTGCTGTATCAAAGGAGGGTGACCAGGGTACATTTACTCCTCACAGATAAGTGCTGAATTAATTAGTAAGTGAATAAGCATACCATTGAATCCACTTGAGTATATTTCTTATGTATGGAATTCTGAGTCTTACTGAGACTAGACACAATCCATCACAGTCTATCGAGTGTGAGGGCCCATAAACCTACACTATAACACACTTTGCTCTTGCTTCCTACACACACTAGATTGTGAGTTCCAGTTCCACAGAAACCGATAACTAACTCCTGCGATGCAAAGGACTGGATTGTGTGCTTATTTCCTGGCCTGCACATGGATGATGCCATGAGATAATGCTTGTCTTTTGTCCTGCTTGGAAAAAGCCAGGATATCTGTCTTTCATGTTATCCAAAGGGGGAAGGAAGGGATGAATAGGAAGTGTTGCAGCCTGGCTTCTGTTGAATAGAATCGGCTTTCTTTTTCTTAAAAGTTGGGAACCCAAGGGGAGAGGAGGAGATGACCTTTCCTGTACAAATAGTAATAAGATGAGAAATGAATAAAGGATAAGAAAAAATATATGAATTTCACTGCAAATAATGAGTTTCAGGAGTACATTAATTTTTTTCTTTTATTGCAGCCATACTAGTGGCTATGAAATCACAGTCAAAACTTGTGAGTGATTTCACATACAAGCTAACAAACTACATATTCTCCATCTCAGTTTTACACCATTTGTTTTCATATAAGAGAAAGCCTTTATGTACTTTTATTTATTTCTGATATGCAATCCCAGATTTGTTTTGCTATAAAAGGCTTATAAGACCAGGACATTGAAATTCTTTTTACAAGAGACCCAAGAGAATCCAATTCCCTGAAGCTTTCCCTTGAAATAAAAGGTGGTAAGGAGATTATCTGCATATCTCGGTTCAAAAGTAGAACTCACATTTTGGATACTCTTCTACTATTTAATTATTCCTGATGTGTTATAAATTTTCAATGTGTAATCATTGTTATTACTGCTGTTTTGAGATTTGGTGGTTTTGATTGTTTTGGTTAGTTATTATAAATAAATTTTATTATCATATTCTTTTACGGGCTCCTCAAATATATTTCAGCCTTTTAATCAGCACTGTTTTGAGCAAGTTTTCAATCAGTTAGGAATCCACTGTCACAAGTTACATAATCCAGAGTGTATATAAAAATTGTTTTACTGAAGAAATTGTTTAAATGCAAATATATTTCACAGTCTTTCTTCACCCATTTGATTGGTAGCTACAGTAAATTAATCCCAGGCATTTGACTGGTTGTTAATGTCCTGTGGCTCAAGCTAAACATTGTCTGGTAATCACTCTTATGTCCCCTGAGACAAATCATTGCTGCTGCCAGGAATAATTTTAAATGTACAGGTTTCCCAATCAGCTCCTCATAAATGCCCATTAATTAACTGTCTGAAACATTTTGATCTTGGGAGTAAGACAATGGGGATCAACTGGACCATTTAGAGCTGAAATAAATCATCTTTCAGTAGTGACACGTGGCCGCTTTAATGATTATTTGACCATAAACATGCATAGATTACAAAGAAAGACCAGAAAATAGTAGAAGAAAGTAGTCTTAGGAAAGAGAGAAGATGGTCCTTTTTAAGGTAACTGAGTAATTTTGAAGCTGAAAGACCCAATTCTCAGATTTAATTATCAAATAAGGCTGCGATTTGTAAGGGGTGTTTATTTTTTGTCATGCTACTAGAGCTCCCTTCCAGTCTAGAGTGAGATTATTATTTTCTTCTCTTTAGAGTCACTGCTTACAAATCTCCAGGCAGTAGACCCATGGCTAGTTCTTCTCTCACGCCCTGAAGCCAAGTCCCCCTTTTGCTGATGTGCCACCCTTAGGAAGAGCAGATCTGAAGAGCTGGTGCCCTGTTGTTATCCAGGAACACACTCTCCTCACAGCTGCAATTCGGGGCTGTCACTGGTTGTTTCCAAATTCCAGGTTTCAAATTACAGGACTGAGGGGAACAAACAACATCCAAATTTCCTTAGTCCCGATTGCTACCCTATAGCAACTCCAGGACTTGGGCCACCAATTTTTATCTTCTCCTAACAGAGTTCAAACTGGAAGACGTCTGTGCATTTTTCCTAAGAGTATGCACTGATGTGAAACAACAGCACTATTCTTTTAAAGTATAATATGCTTGCTGAGATAAACACATTTGACAGGAATGAAAATATTGTACACAGACAAAAGAAAGGGAAAGGATTAAGAATATAAAAAGATGGGAGTAAGAGGATCATTTTACATTTTTATACAGATATCTCATTGTTTTCATTAAAATTTTTTAAAAGGCTATTGCAGAACTGTCATGATTTTCAAAGCAAAAGGTAAAAAAGTGCATGTGTATCTCTATAATAAGAAACACAATCTGTTCCTTTAAGAACAAAGGGTACAGAATCATAAAAATAAAAAAATCAAATTAGCATGAACTGTCATGACTTAGAAAACTTCCAAGAGACAAGTTGTGAACAAATTTATATAGAGGCATAGATGAATTTAGTTATCTAGTTATTAGAAGTTAGCAAGTTTATCTAAAGCTCTTTCAGATAATCAGTCAGAAAAGTAAAATAGTCAGAAATTTTAAGAATTTATTTCTGTAAGAAATACCAAATTCTTTCTCCTCGATGCAGCAAGATCAAGAGAGGCACTACCAAAGATAACTCAGCAGTAAGAAGGAAAAACAAAAGATGAATTTCCCAAACATTTTCAAGCCTGTCAAGAGGATGTGTTGGATTTTACAGTGGGGCTGAACTCAGGTTTACATTATATATCCAAACTGTCACTGGAAAAATCTAAGAGGGGTTGTTTATTTTTCCAGGTGTTTATTTATCACCTTCTCTCAAGAATCTCTGTGCTATTAGGACATATGCCTTACAAACAATATGGGTAAACACTTCCACTGGGCAGGGAGAATATACAGTTATTTGTAGCTCACAGAGTAAAACATGGAGGTGTACAGAGCTTTGAAGTTAGAAGCCTGAACATCAGAGTTTGAAGTTAGAACATCAAGCTTTAGAAACCTGCTAACAAGGGCACGGGAAACTGCCAGCCTTCATATATCCTGTATGAGACAGCTTGAAGAAAAAGAAAGAAAAGAAGCACCCCACACCCTCCGAGTCCCAGTGGAAGAGGCAGAGAGCCAACATTAATAAGAATATGTATGAGCAGTCACACCAAGAAGCTCCTTAACTATCTGTCTCAAGGTAGTTTTCCTAGACCGAGGACATGGGTAAATGGTAGAGTATTTGCCTATCATGCATGAGGCCCTGGGATAGAGTCCCATCAACAACTCCCCCCTAAAAAAGCATGTAAAACATAGTTTGTGGGATTTTTTTATAAGTTTACTTCGAGATTATCTTTTAGTTCTGTCAACATTATTGTTTAATTCTCCACAAAGAAAGGCCATCAATATACAGATTCATTTTGGAAAAATTGTACCATAAAATTTTTTTGTAAAATGAAATTTGTTTTATATTTCTTTGCCTTATATAAGAAGATTTGACCTTCAGGTTTCAAATGATCAAATTTACTCCATGGTATCATGATTTGTTTCATCCTGTAACAGAGAAGGCAGAGTAACTTTGATCATGCTTATAGAAGGTCATGCATGAAACTTCAAAACTGAAAAGCAAAAAGAGCAACCAAAATACTATTGTTTGGCCCTGGGGAAAGTTGCGGTTGTGGGAATCACCACCCTCTCTCTCCTCCTGACCCCACTAACTAAAGCTGCCATTGCAAATGCAGACATAGCCTGTCATAGCGATTGACCTGTCTGTCACTAGGCTGATACTGGTGCAGAGTTCGACCCAGGAACTGGGAACATTTGCTGTGGAAAAATCACACCAAGTATTATTCTTCAGCTAAAATACTTCCTCAGGTTATCACAACAAAATTGTGTACACTGTGTATTTTATTTGCAGATTGTACTGGAGGCAAAGAAATAACTTGGTTTCTACCTGTGGCCTTCTGAACAGTACACTGGGATACCAGATAGAAAAACAAAGAAGTCAGGGAAAGAGAACAATTCCAGATGATCTGTGGTACCATACAGCATGGCATCAACTTGTTCTTGCCATTTGAGCTTGCAAGGATATTGCCTGGCATGAACCAGCCTCAGCACATTTAGCCACCTGCAATTCAATCCCATGGCATTACTATTATAGTACCAGCCTCTCCATCTTTAAAAAACACCTTCTCCTTCTTAGGTTTACTACTGCTTTTACTCCACCTGTAAGAAGGGCTAGGATAGCAGGAGTGGCTAGCAGCTGCATTTTCCTTATCCCAGTTAGATACATACATATTGGAAGTATTCATATTTTTACCATGATGATTACGATGAAAATATAAGTTTACCCTGGGAGGCTGAGGGAGGAAAATCTTGAGTTTGAGGCCCAACCTGGGAAACCTAGTGACTTAGGAAGACCCTGTCTCAAAAATAAAAAAGGGTAAGTGCTTACTGCTAAGCCTTTGAATTCAATCACCAGTAGTGAAAACAAAAAGCCCGGACATGGTGGTGCATGGCTGTAATCCCAGCACTCAGGAGGCTGAGGCAGAAGGATCCTTGCGAGCTTGAGACTAGCCTGGGCTACAAAGTGAGCTCAAGGCCAGCCTGAACAGCATAGCAAGACCCTGTCTCAAAAAGACAAAAAAAAAAAAGAAAACCAAATAGATTACTCTGAGTCAGGAAGTATGCTAAGCTGTGTGTGTGCGCATGCACATATATACATGTGTATATACAGAGTGCATGAGAAAAGTATACACGCTTTAGTAGCTTGCCATACTAACAAATGTTTGTAAGCTAATACCACCACTTTGAGCACATGTTCTAATTGTAGAGGCCAAAAGTAAATGTATTAATCTCATGAGGTCTCAATAAATCTAGTATTGAAATACTAATGCAAGTTTTTCTTTTCCTAACCTATACATTTTTTGGCAGACTCTATCTACGTATTCAAATATACAAAAGCATATATCATTTAATAATGTATATAACAATTTAATGGTGATAAAATTAAATGATAAATTTAATGATTTAATGATATGTATATATCATTTAATTCATGTAGATCTATAAGATTCTGTTACTACCCATACTTGACAAGGATACTGTCAATTATAGGGTTGAGTATAAAACAACTTTTTTAAAAAAACCTCTTACCTGATGAGCTTGCAGGCAAGCTATATAATACTAGATCACAGAGTTCATGTCAAAGAAATGAGCATGTTACCAAATGTCTTGTAATGTGTGCTAAAAAGTATTACTGGTGGTATTTGCACCCACATCTTATGCTCAGACTACTATCCTGTGAGTTATGACTTTGGCAAAGCTTCCAAAATGTAATTCCTGGCCATTTTTAAAATCATGCTACACAAACGTAAAAGCTCTACACATTTCACCTTCTTTTTCTAGGTAAATAAATGGACTCACTCATTAACAAAATGTTTTCTAAAATGTGATTACATAGTTTAGAGGAAATAAAGGCATAGGCAGAAAAAAAGAAATAAAAGGAAAGCCATTTTATTGATGCATTCAGATAATATACCAGGATGTAGTTATGGTAGCAAGTGTGCCAGTAATAGGCCTTATTCAATGTTTCTCAAAATACAGTCCAGTGGTAGTTATAGCAAAATGACTCCAGTGCTTATTAAATGCCATTTCCCAGACCCCCCTCTTATAATAAATAAGAGCCCTTGAGGATAAGCCCCAGGAACCTGTATTTAAAAGGACTCTTCCCCGGGTCCATATGTCCACTGCAGAATGGGAACTAGTATCCTAGGATCTTGCATTGTTTCTCATCATTTTAATGTGACAAGTTAGTGGACAGTGCTGTTCATTATTTAAAAAGTGCCCCGCTTTAGATGGATAAGGCTAGAGACTTTCCCAACCTCACTCATGCGAGTAACAGAGTGGAAATCTCAGCGCATTATCAGCCGTCCATTAGAGCCTAACTGCACTTGGAATTCTTCAGGAAGTAGAAGCTTATTGGTATATTCACATAGATATAATAGATGATTCGGAAAGAAATAAGTAATTTAAATAACAACTCTCTTACACAGTGACCTTGCATGCAAACTAAGATGTGTACTACTAGGTCACAGAGTTTATTTAAAAGAAGTGAGCATTTTGCCAAAGGTTTTGCAACATGTGCTGATCAGAAGCTGCCTGTCAAATTGAAGTAGTGTCAAGAGGCTCAGAATAAGGGCTCTTGGGCAATAAATGGTTTCTACCAAATACCAAACCTATTATCATGATTGGCTGTTATAGCCCTCTAAACGGCAAAGTGATTAAATTGGTCGTTATGAAACCCTAAAGATGCATAATTATGACAAATAAGCCTCAAGAGCATGGAGATTTCTATCTTACTGACTGGATTACATTTCAAGGAGGAATCCATGAAGGAATGTTTTTAAAACCTGCATCAACTGTGTGGAAGCTGGTTAAGCAGTGGATTCTCTCTACAGCTCTATAATCTCATTACTTTGGGAGGATGAGGCAGGAGGATTGCAAATCTGAACTGAGCCTGGGCAACTTGGCTGAATGAGACCCCGTGTCAGTGTATTCTCCTAATGTACACACAAGACAGTTCAGAAACCTCTTTGAGTCATAACTTTCATCCCAAGGGTCTGTCTGTCGTATGCAGCAGCCTCTCTCCATTTATATTACAGCCCTTGTTCCTTTACATGAATGCTGCATTTGATGACTTTCTAAGTATCAGTTGATCCTAATGGGATCTTGGGTTTATTCTGAGTCAGCCTAATTTACCCTACATAAAGCCTGCAGCTTGCATATGCTCATTTGATTCACTTATCATGACTAACACTAACGTTGAGAAAGGAGCACTAGAAAAATTCAGCTCATTTTACATCTAAGAATTGTGAAAATTAACTATCAAGACTAAGTACTTATCCAAAAGGACAATGGCTGTTTTCCTGGAAATACAGTAAAAGCCCTTATAAAATAGCCTGGATCACTGGCAATAAAAATACAAGGTGTGATCAGAAAATGCAGTTAATGTTTAATTTTTTTAATATTTGTTACAGTAAGAAACACATTGCAATTAATTGCTCACAGAACACTCCCCCTCACCTTGAACACACTTATCCCATCATTCTTGCGGCTTTCTGAAGCAGCTCTGGCGCTTCTCTTTCATGAGTATCTTCAGTTATACTCTTGTATCTGCCACGATGTTCTGAATAGATTCAAAACACCTTTCACGATGATTTTGACTTTGGGAAGAGTCTGAAGTTGTACCGAGCCTGAGCCAGTGAATAAGATAGATGAGGACACACCATAATATTTTTATGAGCCTGCTTTTTCTATTGGATGCCACTTGGCAGCAACATTCATCAATTTTTTATCACATCTATTAAAGACATCCACAAAAGAAGACTTCCAGTACAATTTCAGAATATGGCAAGAATGATAATATACTTGTGTTCAAAGTGAGGGTATTTAACAGGAACTGATGGCAATGTATCTCCTTACTACAGTAAGTCTTCAAAATTTAAATATTCCCTAATTATTTGGGTTATAACTCATATAATAGACTGCACCAAGTTTTACATACAAACATTTTTTCTTTAGCAATATGGAGGAGACAGATCATTTAAATTCAGTTCTGTGATAGAACAGTTTCCAATTACTGCAGATTGACCAAATTCAATACAGGTTTTCTTCCCTTTTGAAAGTTAGCAATCAGATGCAATACTAATGTGTTGTTCACTACCAATCCTCGTCTGCAGTGTAAAACTTTGTTATTGCTCCAAGCTACTCTTTATTGAATGTAGTATCTGTCTAGTTACCAATACTTTAGTGGAGTGATGTCAAACTTTTTAGAAACCAAGTGTCCAAACTGAAACCCAAGACTCACTTATTTATCACAAAGTTCCAACACTACAATTAAACCTGAATACTGAGATTTTAGTTTAGAAAAAGCAACTTATACATTACCATCTTTTATCTTAAAAGAAAAACTAATAACACACATGCCATAGGTTTGCCACTACCACCTTAGTGGAAAAGAACATGTCTTCTAGAATGTGGTGTGAAGGGCAGCACAACCTATAGTGTTGGGTGATGTTTCCTTAAAACAGACAATCACAAAGAATGCAGCTAGCATTTATATTTTCTGTACTGTATGGAAAATCTAAGCTTTCACTTTGCCCTTTTTCCCTTTTGTTCCTTCTCTACTTATAAATTTATTTCACTGCTCCTGTTGTGTTTACCACATAACTTGAACTGTACTCTTATCCTCCAAAAAAACTCATTTAGTGTGAAAATTAAATGCCCTTTAAGAAATCAATTGTCCTCGTTCAATGTCACTGTAGTTGTCTTATTTAGAGAAACCTTGCAGTTTTATTGGTGGGAGGGGAAACAGCAAGAGAAAGGGAGTCAACACATCTTGGAGGATGAAAGAGTTGAAATTCATTTGTAAGACTATCCTAAGAGCATAGGAAGAGAAGATGCTAAAAAACACAAGGAAGGGTCTCAGGACCGCTTGTTTTGTCGCTCAGCTCTTATCAACTCATGGCTTATAAAATATCAGTCATGTTGACTATTCAGATTATTATTTTGCTAATAAAAATGAAGGTAATGGAAAAATAGATAAAGATATGTCTTTTTAATTGTGTAGCTCTCTAATTTCCAGGATTATGCTCTACCTGCAGATTTCATCCTATATCCACACAAAGTTAATTATTATCGAAACTGCCTTACCCTGTGGACATTCTATTCTCTGTTTTGTTAGACAATACTTGTTTAAACTTGCTTTGAGGAGGAAGATTGAGAAATCACTAACAGTTTGTCTTGTTGCCTTTGTACTACTACTCTTGTGAGTGAGTTTTTTGCCACCATATGCACATTGAAGAAATCCAACAACGTATGAGAAGACATCCATAGAGGGAGGAATTTGCAGAGTTTGAGAACTATTATGTAGCCAACACTAGAGAAGCTATTCTATCTCATTGTTTGAGTAGAAAAAAGTTTTGTATCAAGCACTTTCTCCTTATTGAAAAATACTTCTACGTTATAGGCCCCACATCTGAGGAAGTTTTTGGAGGTGTGGTGCAGAACTCAGTACACAGCAGCAATAATTCTTGACTCATAATCATGCCACAGCACATATATAAATTAGACATCACCCAAGAAAACATTCTGTAAATAAAGTATTGCAAAACTATATTCTATCTAATGAATGTTTCCTGAACTTCAAGAATGTTGCACTGGACAACATTACTGATTTAGTAGTTGTGTTTACCATTCTTGTGCAGGATAAAGAAAAAGAAATTTACATCAATCAGGAAAACTCACTCTAGCTGCCACTCTAGTCCTTGAAATTTCAGTTACCATTGCTTAACATAGTATTAAAAACATAGCCTCTTTCACATGATAGGCCTGTGTGTCTAGTTCAACCTGTAGCTTTGCTGTCTGAAACTGGTCTCCTCCGTGACGGGGAAGAGGAAAAGGACCAGCAAGGTGCAAACTCATAACTAACTCAGCCAGAAAAAGTACTCCACCTCTACTCGTATCTCCTTGGCGAGAACTCATTCTTATGGTACAACCTAATGGCAGAGAAGTCTCAGAAAAATGCCCTTATTTATGCTCAGGAAGAAGAAAACGAAATGACATATGATAAATACAAAGCATTTTCTCTGCTATAGTTAGCCTTTGGGGCCTGCAGAGAACAAGGTACTTGATCACATTCTCCCCAACTGAAGAATCACAGCCTGCATCTCCAATTCGATGGTCACAGGCAACAGTGCAGCTGTACACGTGAAATCTAGACACAAATCCTCGTGCTCCAGAAACTGAGGAAATGAAACAATGAGTTTTCTGTCTTCTCCCCTTTCCCATACAGCTAACCTAATCAATGGAACAGAAACTGGGCTGTTCCAAGAAACTGTTTTACTGGGAAAAGTTGGAACATCAGATACATATTGGACCTTTGTCAAAGTAACACCAAAATTCTATTGGGTGTTATAAAACCTCCTCCTGGGATGAGGGAAAGGAAAGAAAGTAAGAAAGAAAGAAGGAAGGGAAAAAGTATATGTATACAGAAAGATAATTGAGATAATTTTACTGCTGATGTCTACTGATTTATTGAAAGGAACGTTTAATGCTTAAATTTTTTTACCAATTTTGCATGTTTATATCTGGTAATCTTAACAACTAATTTGTTTGTTTTTTGTTTGTTTGTTTGATACAAGTGTCTTGTTCTGTAATTCAGGCCAAGCTTGAGCTCACTTTGTAACCCAAGCTGGTCTCCAACTCACAACAATCCTTCTGCCTCAGCCTTCTGAGTGCTGAGATTACAAATGTGTGCCACCACATCCAGCCTGAACAACTAATTTGAAGACAACAATATACAGTATAACAACACTGGTGAATTCCTACCATTTTGTTTAATGAAACTCTGTATCGTTTCTAATTTTTTTTAATTATTTTTTATTTTCTTTAATGGTTTGATCAATCTTACATCCTTACATCTCATAATCTGAGCAACTTCGTTGAAGATAACAATATGTAATATAACAACCACTGTTAATTTTTATCATTTTGTTTTGAAACCTTGTATTATTTTTATTGTTTTTGTCTATGTTGTTGATATTTTGTTGTATTTCTTTTATTCTCTTTAAAATAAAAGATAAAAAATAAAACCTCCTTCTTTTACCTGGTGGTAAGATAGAGCTGGTGTTAAGTCTCTGATTTTGTGTTCTTGCCCCCTTATTTCTCAGTGGCTCTGAGATCTTTCTTGTGGAGCTGAGGATTTCATTCACCCACCATTCTCTTTATCACTGCTGAAGTAGGAATTTGGAGATGTGCTCTTCTCAGAGGCTGGACAACTTTTTCAGTTTACCTTTTTCTTGTGGCCTCAGGGTTTTAAAAAACACCTAGCAATGAAGTTCTTCAACCAGTTCCTCAGTTAAATACAAACTCAAAAAGTAAACACTTTATCCCCCTCACCCAATTTCTGACCTCTTTAGAGTTCTAGCCTTTTTGGTTTGAGGTCGTGATTCCTTTGATTCTATATTTCCCTCTGAATCATAGTAGACTTCTGAATTATTTGCTTGTTGTCACCAATATATGCTAATAACTATGTTCAAAGTCGACCTTGAAAACTGTTCTAAAGGATATTGTACTTCTTTGGCTTTGTAACTTGTTTGTTACTTCTCCGTTCAGTATAATGCCAGCTACCTTGAGCCTGTCACAATGATATAATCATTTCCTGAGTTCCTTTAATCAATTAATAGGTTTTATTGGCTCTTTGTTATTTTAAATCTCTTAAAAATCTCATCTCTTATACCATATTGGATCAAGAAACAGTTGGCTTTAACATCATTCACAATTCTAATTTCCTGGATGCATATTTTCTTTTTTTCTACTTGCAGATTTGACAATTCTCTCCCTTGCTCATCTCTTCCAGAGAGCAACTGTATTCAATTTTTAAATTCATGTTTATTGGTACATTGTAGATATACATAATGACCACATTCATCTTAGGGAATTTATACCTGTGCATGATATAACTTGATTCTTCTTTTTTCCCCCAATCCTCTCCTTCTCCTTCAACTCCTCTTCCCCTCTTTATTTACACAAGGTTTGTTTCCATTTTTTTTTTTCTATTCTCTTTTTTACCTCTTTCCTTCCTTTCTCCCCACCTTTGTTCCCCCTCCCATTTATACATTTTCTTCCTATTTCCCAGTATCTAGTATACATTTTGGTCCATCCTTACCCTTTTAGTTTCTCACACAAAGAAATGGTGTGATACTTAAACATGGAGCAATATTCATTACATATGGCTGAGTAACAAATTCATCTAGAACTTGGCAGCTTAAAACCACATGTCTTTGTCATCTTTCAGTGTCTGTGACTGGGAATCCAGGAGTAGTTGATCCAGGTGTTTCAGTGTCAGTCTTTGGGGAGATTACAGTTGAACAGCTGAGCCTGCAATCTACATGAGGGGAACGGGGAATTTGCTTCCAAATGTGTCTCTGTGATTGTAGAAGTTTGGCAGAAATCACTGGGTTTTCATTACAAGAGCCTTGCTATGGAACCATTCATGATATGGGGTCCTCGGACCTGCATGCTGCAAAAATGTGAAAGATGGTGAGTGAGCAAACAAGCAAGGGAGCACCAAAGCCTAAACCTTCATATCACCTAGTGAGGTTGTAGCTGTCTTATTTTGTGTGAGGGCTCTCTCTGATGTTCAGAAAACAGTGAAATCACTAAGCACATTTCTCAGAATGTATCCCACCATTAAGCAACATATGGCTGTATTTTGCTGCTTGATCGTAGAGCGTATGTGTAGTCTTTACCTGGCCACCAACTTTTTAGTTTGCTCATCAATTTACCAGTAAGCCAGTGCCTCATTTTACATTCTTGTTACAACAGATTTCTGTTCCTGGTACTGAATTTTTATTATCCAAAACACTAATACCCAACACAACAAATTCTAAATTATCTTAATCATTTCAAACTTTTAAGCTCTCTATAACTAATCCTTCCTCACCCAAGTGACCACAATGAGTCTATGAATGAAATATCTCTGGCTTGGGTGACTTCAGGACAAAGTTTATCTCCTCACTCTTGCTTACAAGGAGCCTTTACAATCGGAGCCTAGTCTATATTTTTAGCTTCATTCAAACTACTCTAAATACATACTCCAACTTCTAATCACAAGCATTTTCCTGTCTATGGAATATTTCAAGCACTTTCATATCTGTGTGCTACATACATGCCAGTCACTTTACCTAAGACTTGTATGTCCCTTCCCTCAAAACTTGTATGTGCCTCTTTAGGACATGCTACCCCTGCAGTGCATGCCTACCTGTATGTATCAGCTTCAAAATGAGTTACATCTCCCGTGCTGCAGTGTTCATTCCTAAAAGCCCAAAATTATTTTCCATCACCATAGGGGCTTTATCAATCCATCTAGTGTACTGGATTCTTAGCAATAACCATATAATAAATATTTATTAAAGGCATAAGTAAGTATGTAAAGGAATCCATGAGAATCTTTCTTGTTTTCTGTTCTAACCATGTAGCTAAACTCTTATCATAAGTCCTTAATAAATGTTCAACAGTTGCAAAATTAAGGACAATAGCTAATCCTTCATATTGTACCGATTCTTCTTGGATGATCTTACTTAAGTATTCATCCACTTCAAAGTTTACACCCTGAGTTTCGACCCATAATTCTAAGATGGAAAGCTCCATCTGTATTTCCTGAGATAAACTTGAATTTAATAAGTCAAAGTGGAACACATCAGGTTTCCTATTCATACAGGTTTTTGCTTTTGAATTTTATTTCCTGGTGAATGGCACCCTCAAAAGCAAAAGTGTGGGTGACAACTCAGACCCCTCCTAGATGCTTGCTCTCTTGACCCAAGTTGTCCCTAAGCTTGTGATTAAATATTTTTAATCCGGATTTAATCTGTCTGCTTGCTTTCAATTCCTTATCCTGTCCTGTCAGGTTACTCTGCAAGTCTCCTAAGTGTTCTCCCTATCTCCTGTTAAACGTTCCTCCAGTTTATTTTCCACATTGCCCTCCAATGATTGTTCTCCCATCAGGCTTCCATCTGTCATTTTTGTTTAAGCGCCTATCCACAGTTTCCCAATGCCTGAAAGTTACCATCAGTGCTTTTGTGCCAATACAGAGATGCTCTGGCTTTGCCCTTGCATAACTCTGGAATCACATTTCTTAGCTATCTCTTTCTGCAGGCCCAGAATGTGAAGGACCATACTTAACTACCTTAATAATTTATGGTTTTCTCAAGGTACTGTCCTTTCATGGCTCTGCCCCCCAAATAGGTCTCCTGCCCTAACTCTGGGTTAATTCCTGACCCTGGAAAATGGGCTTATGAGTGGCTTTTTCTGTAAATAATTATTGGCTCCTTGCATGATTACCAGAAATCTTACAATGAAGAGCACAAAACAGCAACAACAACAAAAACCAGAATGTGTTTTGTAATTTAGTCATTCATTTGTTATTGATACTGCTAAATGCCACCTCAGGTGTTGTAGTTTTCCTATGGTGACCCAAATGACCTATCTCCATTTTCCCTTTGTGTCTCTAAAAGCCAGATTTTAATTTGGAATTTTATGTTGTTATATTCTGATGTAGATGCGGGTCGAAAGGAAGGAGTGAAATATTTTTATTTTCTGTAGTGTCATTCTTATAGAGAAACAACTGACCTCTCTGACAAGTTGTTCATACTTTGCCTTAGAATGGATTTATAAAAAAAGAAATGTGGGCAGTGATTGGTTAAGAAGGAGAAAAGAGATAAGGATGCACCTGCGGAAGAGGCTGAGGCAACAAAGACGGGGACAGGCAGATAAACAGAAAAGGAGGAAGTGGCTAAAAATAAAAATCCTCATGTACCTGAAAAGTTCTGGCTGAGACAATAAGTGAGATAAAAGGAGAAAAGGGAGAATTACAATCAGTGCTGATGGTAATTGGAGAGGAGGAAAGGATGGGAGGTGGCAGTTCAGACGGAGAAAAAACAGCAAGATAGAATAAAAACATGAAGTTTTACAAACTGAAAAACTAGCCAAAGGTTAAAAAAAAATGGAAACTTGAGACACTGATGTCCTCATGGGATTCACTTTTCAGCTGTTTCACTGACTTCTGAGTTGGAAGAATCAAAGGCAATTTGCAAGATGCCAGTCCCCTTTATTTAACATAAATAAATATTTAAATAAATAATCTGCATCCTGTGAGACAAAGTGCAAAATCAGTGTGGTATGATAATAGGCACCCAAATGATTTGGAAACTCAGTTGCTAAAGTAGGAAGTTAGAGAACTTGGCAAATGTATCTCCCAAACAGGAGTCATACTGTCTGTATTTCCTGCAATTGTCTCACATTCCTGACTTCTGTCACATCCATCTGCTGTGTAAAGATGTTCTTGCCTCTCCTATCAATAACAAGTGCACACCTTGGAATATCTCAACTCTATCTCTTCTCTACGTGTAGGCTGGGTGGATAGTGATCATCAAGTTCTATTCTGCAGTTTTTCTTTCCTTCAAAGATGAATGCAGTCCGAAGGCATTAATGTCTCCAAATAACCTTTCTTTCCTAAAGAAAAAATATTTGACCAGCAGCATGGAAGTAATGAAGATGGGTGCATTTTGAAATCCAGGTTCACATATTCCCAATGCTAGCGACTCAGTCAGAAACAGATAGGGATTCTTCTGATATTTATAGAAAAGTTATCATAAGACTATTTTAAAGGAGGCTCTATAAAACCAATAATATAATTTTCATACCTAGAACTTTTCCATAGAAGTTGGGAAGTATTATGATTTAGAGCTAAAGTATTCCATAGAAGGGTAGAGTGTTGAAATGTGGGTCTTTCTAAAAGAGACGGAATCATGGGGGTGCTGTTCTCATGGGTGAATTAATCATAGCTGAATGTGCTGTTAGGACGCTGTGTCTGATCTGAGGAGATGGGTCACTGGGACTTGACCTGGAAGGATGTACTTTGTACTGGCTCATCCTTTCTCTCTTCCTGGCTGTCATGAGATGAGATGTCTTTTGCTATGCCCTTCCAACATGTCATTTACATCTCGGGGCAGCAGACTATGGACTGAATCTCCCAAAACTGGGAACCAAATTAAACTCTTCCTTTAATTTAGAGATGTCATGTGTTGTATCCCAGGAATAGGAAAGCTATTACTGAAGGAAACAAGGGCTCTTTGTTAGAATTCTAATATGTAGATTTGGGTGGGGGTGGTTATTGTTGTTCTTGTTAAATAATGCTGTCAGAAATCAAGTCTGCAGGAGAACATAAAACAATACTGACTAAGACACAAAACAATTCTAGTAACTTTCATGCTTCTGAATAACTAGCCAGAGCTCACAGCAAGTAGATACCATCCAATCAGTATTAATTTCACATGACTGATGACTTAATGATTTCAGAAAACAGATGAAAGGTATTACTGAGGTATGTAATATGACTACAAAATAACAGATTATGGTGCGATTCTATAGGAAAATTACACAATGTTTTATAAGATCACAATGTCAAGAATGGAAACAAACAGAATCTCAAAACAATACTCATTGCAGTCTCTATTACAAAAGCCAAACTTTACATAAATATCTAATGACTTATGTGAGAAAAAAGTATTACCATAAATTTTTATTGAATATTAGTTCCCTGACATCTTTCTGATCTTAACTTCAGGGAGCAGGAACATTTAGCCCCATAGAAATGCAATTTTCATTCTATATTACCACCGAGCTTACCCCCTTTCTTCTTTTTGTATGTATTTTCCATAAAACAGCAATTTCTTATGTAACAACATTCATTTGACACCAAAAATATCATGCCATTGTTGGGTTATGGTTTATGGAGCTTAAATGGTCAGGGGACTGGGTCTAGGACACTGACATGGTGACCCAGGGTTGAAATCAACTTTTGAAGGTACTTTTTAAAGCTCTGGTTATCACCAGTGAAATAACAATTCACCTGTCTGTTTTCTTTTATTGCAACTGAAACTGTAAGTAACAAAATATAGTGAGGTTTCAAAGAAAAGAAAATGACCTTTAGATTTTCTGAAGCATAAAGGCCACTTCATGCAACAGAGAACAGCAAAAGATACGTGGCCTTAGGAGGTGAGTGAGATGACTCAGATTGGGGGACAAAAAAGGAGCACAGGGACCTGGGGGCTTGTCCTTTCTGAAGTGGTAAGCACTAAGGTCTCCTTTAAATGGAAAACAGAGGTGGGTGAAATTCAAAAAATTTGGTACAGAATAATAACCCAGAAATCTCCATAATTATGCAAGGTATCTGAGAGTTCCAAAATGGATCAGCAAACTTGCTGCATTTCAGTGTTTTCCATTATGTTTCTATAAAACCAAAGTTGAAAGGAATATGTGTAAAAGTGAATAGAGTATAAAAATATTTCCTACTATCAATAATCTCAAGATAGAAATTAAGACTATTTTTACACTAACTATAATGCAAACTCCAAACAAAGCAATAATCATAAGGCTTATTCCTTTTGTAAAGAAAAGTAAGATAGTGAGGATGTGAAAAACATTATCTGTTTAGAAGCTCTGAGGGAATTGTGGCAGATTTCAAAATCGTAGAAAGAAAATTCCAAAAGCTAAATTCAATTAAAAATTTAATCTATTTTTAGAATTTTGTAAGAATCCAATTGTTAATAAATTTACAGTCAAGTAAAGGGATATTTTGTAAGAGGGCAATGAATTGGCAAAAGATTAACAGTCTGAAAACTTGAAGGAATATTTTTCTACCTGTCAAAATGTCTCCCAATATTAAGATAACCTTTTGAATTTTGATGAGTCCTGTTATGTATTTGTACAACCAGTTTAATTTGAGAAACATAAAGTGAATTCTATGTTCTAAATCTTATTGGAAATTGAAATGAAAGTTTACTTTAAACGTAAGATTATATGAATTAAACTTAATGGCCTGGGTAAAGAACATAGTGAAGCAATGTTAATAATTAAAGAAAAAAAATGCAAGGCTCACTAACAGCATTTATCTCTCTGAAGTCTATTTGCATTTAGAATTAACAAATATTTATTAAATGCCTATGGTAAATTGAAGTATTTTCAGCAATGGAAATTATACCACAATTAAAAGGTATAATATATGCCGTTTATCTAGTTGGAGTAGAGAAACCCAGTGTGTGATGCTTAGTGTTACTAATGAAATCACATGAAAAAGGGACTTTTTCTCACTTTTGGAGATTTTAGAGAGTAAAGATGCATCCATCCTACCTGTAAGCTTATTCCCAAGTTATTGTAAAATGAACAGTTACTAAACCTCCTGTCTGGGCCATAGCCTCTATCTAATACCTGGGCTCAAAGGTATTTCCAAAGAAAATTATATAACCACCAAAGCCATGCTTTTTAATATCAATTGGGTACTCACTGCTGCTAGGAAATATTTATATGTAGCTCTGTTATGACTTGTACCTAGATGTCCCCTCAAAGCCTCATGGAGTCATAAGTGGGACTTTTTCAGAGGTGGCTGGATCTGGAGTTGTGATTGATTCATGGTTCAATGCTAGGATTAAGGGTGTGTATTACTAAATGAGTCCACTGATTGGCTTGGCGCTACCCTAATCCCGGTAGCCTGGATAAAATATAAGGGACAGAAAGAGGCTTGTCTTCCCCTCACTTACTTGCTTTTGGTGTTTTCGGTTTGCCATGAACGGGCTCAACTCTGTGATGC
The DNA here is from genome assembly GCF_000276665.1 of Chinchilla lanigera. NCBI lineage: Eukaryota > Metazoa > Chordata > Mammalia > Rodentia > Chinchillidae > Chinchilla > Chinchilla lanigera. Next base: position 16,041,747 of record NW_004955427.1, on the reverse strand, counting down.
CCCTCTGCCACGCCACCTTGCCTTGGAGTCATCTGATTATAGACTGAAACCTCTACAAATTGTGAGCTAAATAAATCTTTCCCCCTTTAGCTTTGGGTGTTGGGTATTTTGTCTTAGCAATGACAGAAAAATAAGTAAGACAAACTCTTTGTGAATATTTCATATACATTTCATAGGATATGACAAAGTTCTCCCAATTGTCTTTGTAAATCCCACAATATGCCTGGCTTCCTCTCACCCCTCTTGCCACATAATCCACAGCTGTTGCACATCAGCATTTCTCCTCTTCAAACTATCCTTGCTAAAACAAATACCAGTTCAAGCTAAGCACTGTTCTAGGATGATTGGAGGACCTCCCATAGGACCAGTGCAGTCTTTTCTTTCTTCCCTCTCTTTTCTCCTCCCCCGCTTCGCATGTGTAATCTGTCCAATCATGTGGTCTTTTCCTTATTTTAAACACATTGTGTTATGGAAAAATAAGTGAATGTTTAAATGGCGATTGTTTAAACATAGTAAATGTATAACATTTTTTGAAAAATTATTGCAGTAAGGCACTTTGCCATTAATCCTTCTCAAAATTTTCCCTTTCACCTTGAACACACTTATCTCCTAGGTATGGAAAGCAAAAACACTGAAATGACACACAGGATTTGCAAAGTAATTTTTTTGAGGCGGGGATATCAGGAATCAAACTCAGGGCCTTGCACTTTCCAGGCAGCTGCTTGTGCCACAGAACTATATCCCTATCTCTGGCACCCAGGATTTGGAAGCAGTGAATAGCTTTATTTTACACCGGTGTTCCTGGCTGGGATCATTTCCCACAACAAAGGCAGGTGCCTGGTGCTTTTGGGCTAGTACTTTTATATGATACATAAGCAGGAGGTACAAAGGAGAGACAGAACAGCCTGGCAGTTCTCTGTTTACCTAGCAGAGTGACATCATCAGTTACAAAGCTCGCTTAATGATCATAAAGCTTGGTACAATCAGACATCTTGCATGTTCAGTTGTGTTCTCCTGGTTATAGGGGTCAAGAAAGTACAGAGCCATGAAGAGTTACAGAGGTGGGCAATTTCAATAGAAAAAACATTTTTGAAAGAACAGTTTCTCTGGTACAATTTTTCCCTTCATCATCATTCCTACCACTTTCTGAAGCAGTTCTGGGAGTTCTCTTTTTGTCTTGAATAGATTTTAAATGTTTACCTTTCATAGTGATTTTGACTCTGGGGAAGAGCTAGAAGTTACATGGTGCCCCAGGTGCCAGATCCAGTGAATAAGGTCTGCAAGAACACACTATAATATTTTTACAAGCTTGCGTATCTTTTGGATTGAGTTCAATAGCAGCACATTTTAGATCATACTCCTAAAAGCAGGAACTAGGACTTCTAGAACCTCTTCAGAAAGTGGCAAGAACCATAAGTTAAGTGTGTTTCAAGTGTGAGGGGGGAGTATTTGAAGGATATATATGGCAATGTGTAATAAATTTTAAAATTTTATACATTCATTGTACATTCTGACTATACCTTGTATTATATTTCTTCAGCCCAAGGTAGTGATCAGTTTTTGCCTTTTTGATTTCTATTTATGTTTAATTTTATGCCTTAAATGCATAAAACTCAGTTTTATGAATTTTTTCTGCTTTAAAATATTGCCCTCTGTACTAATAAATGGATTTATTTCTGTTTTGCCAAAATCTTTACCCACCTTTTTTGACATCAATTAAATTAGGCCATTGCCACTTGCTTCTTAATTGCAAAAATGAAAATGGTTTTTGTAGGGAGGTGCTGAAGCTGAAAATTAGTCACGTGTTGGGCCAAGGCCAGAGTGCCTAAGGCAATCAAGCTACTTGGCTGAGACAAGTCCCCTCATCAGTCACAGGACAACCCTGCGGCATGTGATACTAACTTTGTCAAATGTATAAATAAATGCCCCTATGGTGGTAGTTCACTTCCTTTCCTCCCATCCAGACAGGGGGCTCTACCTGACCCCAGCTTTGTCTGTCATCCTTCTTTCTTCATCCCCTCACCATTTTTCCCTGGGAACATCAAGAACTGTGCTGGTTTGTGGCAGGTTTTACCATCATCTTAATTCTTTAATATCATGGTAGAACTTTACTTCTTAATAATCCAAGCTTCCATCCCTGCAAGGCCATAAAAGACAGTCTTTTTTTTTTTTTCTGCATTCCTTTTTAGTCTCTCGTCTATGAAATGAAGGACATGTGCTTGTTTGTTACCCTAAAGGTGATTCCCAAAGGATAGAATTTGCTTTCATAGTACAAGTTCATAATCCTTCATTCTGAGTTCATTTTCTCTTGTACTTTATCACTATCCTAAAAAGAACAAAATTTCTCATTTGGTAGCATTATGTTAAAATTTCATAGTGAATTCCTGCTGAATAATTTTTGATAGTAGGCAAATTACTGAATCTAGATGCTCAAGATATTGGTGAAGGACAACAACCCACTTAGCTTCTGTCACCTTGAGTTTCCTTATCTGCAAATGGGGATTATAATGTTTGCTTTCCCTCCTTGTTATGATTATCAGATGAAAACTTGCATATAAAACACCTTGTAAATGTTAAATAACTATCTCAATCCATTGTAATTTCTCACTGAGAACCAATGTTTAAAAGATCCATGTTTTCACCAAAGCTTTGCTTTCCTTTTCTTTTTGTTTTTTTATAGAAGGCATAGTTTTTGTCTCTGCTATCAGAAGGAAAATGGTAGAACTCTCTTGCCTTAAGAAAAAAGGCTGTGCTCCTTCAAATTCCAGAGCTGTGTCCTTAGGAATTTCACCTCCATGACTGCTCAGGAATAATAGCTATGGGATCTGTCATAACACCTACCAATTTCTTAAATAAACTAGGGTAAATTTATTTCATCATCTCTTCATAGCCATAAATACATTATCTTCTGTCTATTTTAGTTTTACTTCTTTCATTTCTTCATATCTACAGCCATTGAAATTAACCCCGGTTGACTGTTCCTATTTTAAGCTTGAAAGAAAGAAAGGAAGGAAAAGACAAAGATTTTTTCATGTCATGTTAATTTCTGTCCTGTCATTTAATTAATATCAAGCTTAGTTTAAATACAGTTAATATAAAGTAACAAGTCAGATCTTAGAACATAATTCACATGCTTGTGATCCCAGAACTCTGGGAGGCTGAGGCAGCAGGAAGTTCAAGCCCAGCATGTACAACTTAGTGACTCAGCAAGACTCTGTCTCAAAATACAAAAAGAGGCTTGGAGTAGCTCAGATTGAAGGCCCTAATTTCAATGGAGAGAAAGACAGAAAGACAGACAGACAGACACTTATTCTGAGCCAAATATGAGTGACCAAGCCACCAATATGAGTAACTTAGGAACACAGATTCAATTTACCCTGAAGGGTACATGCACTTCTTCAGTAATGGAATGAAAGAAAGCAATCTATCCACCAAATACTTTGGTGGTGTCATAATGTAGGTGGATACAGCAGAGCAGGGAAATCTCTTCTGTGATTCAGATGTTATCACATTCTTATCTTTCGGGTTAGTGGAAGCTGGAGGTCTGTTAAAGTTAGAAATACATTCTAAAAGTTTGACCTAGTGTTTTGGATGTTGTTAGGTCATATACAGAGGTGGATAGTAAATCTATTGCAAAGTGACTAAAGAGAGCCCAAGATAAATTTGACCCTTGATTTTCAACATTACGTCACCAAAGTCAGGGTTCTGTAGTCAGCCGAGGTAAAAGAAAAACACCTACAGGCTCTTCTGTATACATGTGGCTGCTTCAGAGAACTTCAGTTCACAAACCCTTACCATATTAAAATAATATGGTGAAGGTTTAAGTTTTTAAAAAAATATTACAGTAAAAGGCACATTGCCATTAATCCCCCTCAAAGTAGTCCTTCTTGCTTTGTGTACATGTGCTCCATTGCTCTTACCACTTTCTGAAGCATTTTGGAGTCTTTTGTATGAGTGCCTCTAACTGAGCTGTTGCAACTACATTGGTGTCCTGAACTGATTCAAAACATTTATCTTTCATGGTCATATTTATTTTGTTGGAAAAACAGGAGTCACCTGGTGGCAAATCCAGTGAATAAAGTGAATGAGGACACCTGTAATATTTTTACTGGACAGAAATTGCCATATCAGGCACGATGTGTGAGAAAAAGTATTGTATTGGAGGAAGAAACCAGTTTCCATTTCTCAGGCCATTTTCTGTGCACATTGTTTAAAGGGCCTACTAACCCCTTACAATATTCAGCATTCACAGTAAAGGTCCTGTGTACAACTCACACAATTCAATCAAGGTCACAAAACACAGTCCTCCTCTTTGATGTTGGATCTTGATTGATGTACTTTTTTCACAAAAGGATAACTGAGTGATTTTCATTGAGAACTTTGAAATTTGGACTCTGGATCATAATCATAGACCCCAGTTTCATCTCCTATGATGATATTCTTTGAAAAACTAGAATCTGAAATTGCATGATTGGACATCTCCAACAGAATGTGTTGTTTGTGATCCATGATTTATGGCACACTTTAAAACACACCTTTTCTGACCAGTTGTTTGTTAACTCACAACCTGCACCAAACTGCCTGCACCAAACAAATTTAAACTTGTCACACACTGTCACTAAATTCTGGCGTGCCCTTTCTGCTTCTTAAAGAACCTGTCTTTCCATTGGATGGACTTGGTAGCAGAATTCACCTTATTTTCTGATCACGTCTTTCATTTAAGATTGGAGATAGTTAAAAAGATGAGTAAGATTGGACCTCTAAACAACAGGTATTATAACAGACGATGGCATATGTCAGTCAAGGAACATTTCAGGAAAACAAAACAAAACATGAGCGAAGAAACTGAGTAGAGAAGATGTAGAATAAAAACAATGGATAGTGAATAACCTCCCAGGAGGGAACCTATGCTAAAGTTAAAGGAGGTTAGCTGAATCTGTCTTAAAGAGGTATCTGTCATGGTTTGTATGATACAATATAGATTGTGTGGTTCAACGTCTTTCCCTGACACTTGAATTTGCCCTGCTTTTTTCTGAGCTGTTACTCAGAAAAAATTTAAAACTTGTAATGATATATAAACAACTTATTCCTGAATGAGTCTAATCCATCGGTATTAGTCTGTTTCCTGCTACTAACAATGTAGTGCCACAGACCAGATCAGTTATAAACAGAAGTTTATTGTAGTTTACAGTTCTAATCTAATGTCAAGTTTCTGCATTTGCTCCTGACCTGTTTGCTGACAGAGTCCTGAGGCAACACAGGGTATCACATGACAAGGAACAGGAAGCCTATGTATGCATACACGTGTGCACATGTGTATATATCTGTGTTTTCATTTCTACTGTTTTTATAAAGCCACAGGTTTCCATCAAGAGGGTACTATTCTATTGACACTCTGTAGTCCTAAACAGTCCCCCAAGGCCTTCCCCACTAAGTACAATAGTAGGTTAAGTTTCCAGTGTCTTTATGTCATGCAGTGGGAATTAAATGTCAGCACACAATAGCCCGAGGGGTGCTCAAACTTCATCTGAACTACAACGATCATCTTTTGACAGAACTAATTACAAGAAGTTTCTTTTCTACTTTAAGCATAGAAGATAGAGTAAATCTATCTTCTTTCCACCCACTGGATTTAATGCTGTAGTCTAGACTATACTGAACAAATTAGAATACCTTTCTTTTTTTTAACCACTTCAGTATATTTAAAAGATGTCTCAGGACATGCTAAATCTTATCATATTCGAGGAAAGTGTCACCAGTTTCCTCAATAACCTTACATGGGATATGAAATAATTTCCATTTTCTTCACTCAACGTCGTTCGCTTTCCTAAGAATTTTCTTCAGTGTTTCTGTGTCCATTTTAAAGGGTAGTACCCAATACAGAATGGAATACTGGCTTTGAACCCTGAATAAATAGTATGAAATAATACTGTGCTTTCTGTACCCTAGAGATAATATTTTCCTATTTGCTTCTGAAATCTGCTCCTTCAAATAAAAGTTTCTTTCTTGTTTGTTGCTTATTTTCAGTTACTTTTGATTCAGATTGAATGTATTGTCCTGTATATATATTATGTCTCTGATAAAATTAGTTGAGTGAGTTTTATAACTGCTAAACCAGTTTTTCCCTTCTGCACATTTCAGTCTTACTGTGTCCTTATGCACTCAATTGTCTGAACCAAAATAAAAGAATTTTTATTCTCTCTGAAAAAAATAGGAGGTATTGTATCCAGAGTATTTATTGGAAAACTTACAAATTTGGATTTCTTTAAATAGACAATGAGAAGCCACCAACAATTTTTGACGTGGTCATATTTCTGTTTAAGGAAACCAATCTGGCAACCACTAATAGAGCAGATTGAAATGGTGAGACACAGTAGACTTCATTTAACCAGTAGAACAATGCCCCAAAAACTGAAGATTGGGGAAAGAAGATTAGCCTTGAAAAGAAAAGCTAGAGTACATATTGATGATATGAATGAAAGAGGAAAAACATCACAGTTTCATATAGGGTTTCACCCATAGTGACTGGGAGAAATATGAAATAATAAAATCATGAGGACAAGTTGCTTTGGGAATAGGGGACATGGTACTTTCGCATGACAGGTAAGGAGGCATATGAAGATGACTGTGCAAATGGTTATAGACAGTAATCTAGAACTCAGGAAAGAGAAGAGGCTTATAAATGTAGGTTTGGGTTTTATTACAGAAAGGACATTACACTGCTGTGTAAACAGTGAATTAAAATGACTCATTCCAGGGCAAACACTTTACTGTCCTGGTGTCTGCACTACACACTATCTCCTATTCAGTCAAATTCCATTCATTTACTTACAGACTTTTTGAAGTTGATTGATCAGAAAATATTGTACTCTCCACCCAATTGGCATTTTCTCTATCTGCAAAACACAAGAATTCCCCAAAGCTGTATCTTCATTTCTCTGCTTCAATCAAGTATATAATCATAAAAATGGTAACACTGGATGTATTTACAATGAGTGGTCTGGACATAGAGTCTACTTGGATGGCTCTCGTATTTGTGAACACAAAATGTCCTAAATAGAACCTATAATCTTCTGATAAAATCTCTTATGTGAGTCAGAAACACTCCAAGATGGCCAAGTTGTAAACTTTCAATCAGTTTGATTTGTTTCCATGTCTGGTCCCTTATTGTCCTCCATTTCCAAGGTGAAATCCTACATATTCTACTTACAAAACGTATGTCAAATCCATAACTTCTGTGCTATTCCATCACTACCACCATTCCAGTTGAGGACCTCATTTTTCCTTAATGTGTGATACTATTCTTCTATATGAATTTCCCATGTCTAGCTGTTCTCATCTCTAATTTGTCCTTATAGATCATTGCCAAATTAATCTTCCTAAAGTGCAATTTAAATCATGTCATTCTACTACTCTAAAATGTCTAATTGCTTTTTATTACCCATTGAATAAGATCCAAACTCCTTAGAATAACATTTAACATCATCCACCATCTGGTGATATCCCACATTTCTAGTTGTATCTCCCATTTCTGTCTTTCAAAGTCCTTATACTGCATTCAGACTACAACTTGTCTTTCTCCTGTTTATCTCATCACTTTGCTCATTCTATCCTCTGAGTAATACTTTTTCTTTTCACTTTCTGTGAAGACTCTGTTGGTTACCCCTGCAGAAAATAACATAAAATTCAAAACATATTGAGCTATATTTTAGATGTGTTATATGCATTATCATGCTAAATTCCCAGAGGAGTCCTATCATGTATCTACTGTTTGCAAGACTTTTCCAATAAATAAACTGGTGTTTATATGACTCTGAATTAATACAATAACTAGTAGCACCATAGCTAATACCTTCCCATGTTTGTCTGATCTCAAAGTTATTGCACCTAATCTCAATCCAAATGTTTTAAATTTTACAATAACTGCTTTACATATAATGATAAACCCTATGATGTCACTGCAGCCATAGCAGTAGAAAAAAAATGTAATAATGACATATTAAGCAATAATAAAATATTTATTTCTTAACTTAGTCTATTGAAAGAAAATTTACATATAGTAAAAATTACATTTTTTAGTGAATAACTCTATTAATTTCAACACTTCTGCCTTGGTTTTCCTACACTCTTCCTTTGTAGTCAATGATTTATATTTGTAGTTCCCTTTAGTAGTTTGGTATAATTTCAACAATCTTTGGCTTTCTTTTTAACCAACTATTTTTTTAAAGGACTGAAAGTTGTAAGCATTGTAAGATTTTTTGAATCTTATTTTTTATTTTAAAATTTAAAAAACCAAGAAAACAACAATGAAGACATCAAAACAACACAAAAAACAATAAAAATGATACATGACCTCAAAACAAAATGATAGGAATCAACAATGGTTGCTACATTACACTCTGTTTTCTTCAACGAACTTGCTGAGTCCACCAGATATAAGAATATAAGATTGATCACACAATCAAAAACAGTAACAAGTAATAAAAAAACTTTGGAAATGATGCAGAGTTTCACCATACAAGATGGTAGGAGTTCAACAATGGTTCTTATACTGTCTATTGTTGTTTTCAGGTCAGTCATTCTGATTACCAGATTAAAGCATGAAAAATTGGTCAAGAAAAAAGAAAATTTTAAGCATTGACTGTTCCTTTCAATAAATCACAGGCATCAGTAATACACCTATCCCAGCTATGACTGTATATTCATATCAATTTTGTTTTTCATTTTAAAGAAAAAAAACAAACAAAATAACAAAAACAAATACATAAACAAAACAGAATGGAGAACAACAAAAATGATACCGAATTTCCAAACATGGTGATAGGATATTAACAACAGTTGTTATATCACATAATGTCATCTTCAAAATGGTTGCACATATAACCAGATATAGGCATGCAAGACTGATCAAACAATTACACATTAACAGTTCCTTTCAATGAACCAACAGATATTAGTAGTACAATTATCCTAGCTATTCTGTGTATACATATACATATTTTTTCCCTCTTCCTTCTTTTCCCTCTCTCCTCCTTCATCCAAGTTGCTCCTTCCTATTTGAGCAGTCGTTGTTCCCTTTCACTATATCTATTGTACCTTTCATATTTTATTTAGTCTTTCATATTCTTATAGTAGGGAGGAGATACAATGTTTACACACGTGAATCTCATTTATCTCATTTATGAGTATGGTCTGTATGGCAAATAAATACATGAAAAAATGTTCAACATCATTAGTCATTCAATAAATACAAAACAACACTGAGATTCCATCTCATCCAAGAAAGAATGCCTATCATCAAGTAGTCAACTCACAACAAATGCTGAAGGGGCTGTGGGGGAAAAGGAACTCTTCTCCACGGTTGGTGGCAGTGTAGACTGGCACAACCACTGTGGAAATCAGTCTCGAGACTCTTCAGTACACTAGAATTAGAGGTCCCATTCAACCCAGCTATTACCTCCAGCTAATACCCTCCTGGGTAATTTTCCAGAACCACTGAAAACACCATACCACAGCAATATATGTGAACCCATGTTTATAGCAGTCCAATTTGTAAAAGGTAAATCTTGGAAACAGCCCAAATGTCCATCCACTGAGGAATGGATAAAGAAGATGTGGTATTTTTATACAATGGAGTATTGTTCAACTATAAAGAAAGATAAACTAGAGGCTTTTATATGAATCTTCTTTATGAACTTGAATTATTTCATAGAATAAGAAGTTTGGAGATTGTTCAAAAAAATGAGAAGCTAAGTTTACAATTACAGTCAAAATTCATAGATTCTTTTTCTCCCACTAGGACTTTCTTATTAGTGTAATAAATTGAATAGAATTTGTATCTTTAAAAATTATTTTACTCATCTTGAATGGGTGTATAGAAACTTATACGACATATGTAGCCACAAATAAACCCATAAAACTTACCTCCTCAAGTGACACCTGGCTGCAGTTCCAGATGGAATCATGGAGAAGTATACAGGTATGGAATCCATTCTTCCAGAAGCCACATTTCAGCTAAACCTATGCAAATAATGGATTTGTTCTTTTCTTCCTACAATAAACATTTGTTGAGTACCTACTTTGTGAAATGTGAAACTTTGTTTTAAGCAGCTTGTTATTTAACAGCTATTCTAATTGATTAATTTCATATATAATAGGTAAAGGCAATCCCTATAGTGATAATCTCTGTAACAAAAGTTAATGACCAAGTTAAATAAATGTTGAAGTCACCAAAAGGGTAGAGAAGGACTTTTAGGAAGAACTAACAAGATAATATCTAGCATATTATTAAAGTTCAACAGCAATGAAGTAAAAGTAATTAGGAGAACAAGACTTAAAGCCAAAATTGGCTTCAATGCTTCAGTAGCATTAGATTAGAACTTAGAAATAAGGGGACTAGTTTTCATATAAAAGCAAAAGTCCTTTGAGTCTATTCAGAGCAAAAGAGAGAGTGTTCCCTTCCAGGGTGTTTGAAGATAAGATAAAGCCCCTGTAAAAAGCTTTAGTGAAGTTCTAACAATAGCTTTTCCTCCCATCGTAGTATAAACATGTCATTTTATTTTTTGACCTCGCTTTTTACTGTGAAGTTTTTGAGGAAACAAATAAAAATGTGTACAGGCACGTCTTGTCAGAAGATATTCCTAATTAGGTATATAGGCACAATTTCAAACTTTCAGAAGTGCAATAAACCCGTCTTCTAGTCTACTCCCCACACCAGGGCCACTGCTCCACAGCTTGGCTCTATCTCTCTGCCTGAGGCTTCATTCTCCTACCTCCCATAATCCAAAGGGGCACCTGCATTCTCCAGCCCTGGCATGCCTTGGAGTTCTGAAGGAACTGTCCCTGTTATTGACCCCTTCCCTCTCTCTTCTCCTCACCACTCATGCTATGTCATTAAAACAAAAAGAATTCAATAAATTTTAAGATATAGGGATTACTACAAAAACACAATACATAGAAATAATAGGCCTCATGATAACACATACCATCACTGGACTCAAAGGAGGAAAGGTTCTCTTACCTACCCCACCTGCCATGTAGCAATACCAAAATTATCACCTTTAATGAGTAGGTAAATAGCCTATTTTTAAAGAATTTTTGCAAGTGTACAGTGTCATTTTCCCACCCTAACAATCTGAGTTTTCACACCCCATAAAAATTTCTACATATATCTGTGGTGTATACATTCAAATGCACAGCTAAAATATTCAAATACACTTAATAAGTCAAATCAAGAACTACTTTGTCATGACCTGAAAGTACCTCATTAGCACAAAGCTCCACGAGCAGGAAAGGGCCTCTAGGTTTATAGAGTAGCAAAGGATTCATAAGCATTAGTGTGTGATCCTGAAGATACTATCATGATAAAGTAAGGGGCAAAGAAACTGTGCCAAAGAGAAAACACCAGCTAGACACTATTATTATTATTATTATTATTACCGCTGGTAATTATTGCCCAAACCGTGAGACTTTAATGCTTTCTGTATGAAAAGCTTGCAAGAGAAAAACAGTCTATCCTAGGGTTTGCACTGTGGACTGGAAATTACTTTTTAACCTTTTCTTCTTATTTATCCAACTCATTTCAAAAGATGAAACACCTATTCCAAGGTGAGGAAAGAGGCTTCTGGGGAAAAGAGAAAAATAAATTCTTTAGGATGGTCTTATTATTTTCTGTTCATTCTCCTCATCTTTTTTTTTTTCATCTCTGCCTGCTTCCCTGGTTTTAATTTGTCATACTGTTTCTATCCTTTTGCCCTCAATTTTTTAGAACGTCCTGTGTCTTTTCTTTGTCGCATCTTCTAAGCTCTCAGAAGTATTTCCAGTAAGCAGTCATAGATATATTCACTCTATTCACACTTCTCTCTTACTCCTTTACAACATCCCTACCAATTTTGCTCAGAGAAGCCATGCTACCCATTACTGTGACTAAACTGGCAACAATAAAAATGGTCATATTTGAAATAAGGGGTGGAGAAATATGGCTTAATACAGAGGTTGGGAAATGACATTTTGGAAACATTTGGGTTTGCATTTGAACCCAGGCACTGACTGTCATTTCAGAACTGACACAGACACTTTATTCTGCTGGCTGAGCCTCTATTCCAATAAATCTTATGAAGAGTTAGTACTATCTTGTTCATTGGATGGTAAGAGACTAATTGAGATGGTGATAGAAAACACTTAGAGGAATGTCAGGAACATACAGCACTTATTACAAACTGGTCACACGTAGATGGGGGAGGGCAGTAGGAGTGTTGGAGGCAGATGTAATGCTGAGGATTACAGACATGAGCTTTTGCAGAATCCTTTTTGCCGGAAGAGGTCTAACATAAATGTTGGATTTATCCCCACCTGTGCTTTAGTGTTGCTTCTATTATTGTCATTTTTTAGAAGCTGATTTATGCTGCTGTGTACAAATGCAGTTGATTGTTGTTTCTTTATTTTGCATCTGCTCAGCTTTCTAAATTCTTTGAATTCCAAAAAATGCATAGGTTGAGTTTCCATGTATAATTTTATCATGTGTATATAATGAATAGTATTTCTTTCTAGCCTTTATATTTCTGTATATTTTTGCTCTGTGGTATTGATGGGACCTTCCAACATAATCCTCACTTAAAGTGGTGACAGAGGGCATTTTTGTAGTGTTTCTTTTGTTTTGAGTCAAGTCTTGCTCTGTATTTTAGGCTGGCTTGAACTCACTGTGTAATCCAGGTTTACCTCAAACTCCGGACAAGCCATCGGCCTCAGCCTCCCAAGTTTGGGATAAAGGCAGGACCTCCTATGCCTGGCTTATACTGTTCCAATTTTAAAGGAAGTGTTTGTTAATACTTCTACCTGGAGAGTGATATTTTATGAAAGTGCATTAGGTCTTTTCTTGGGCAACTTTCTATATACATATTGTTGTTGCTGTATTTCTATAATGACAACTGGACTGCTGTATAACTCATTCATGTAAGTCACTCTAATTAAGTAATTATGATATACAAAGCCTACTCTGACTTGTATATGAGATTCCAAGATGAACCAGGCACAGATCCCACCTTCAGTTTACTCTCTGTAACAAGTGATGAAAACTGCATAAATCCAAACACAATAAAACAGAAAACAGGGCTGGGGATTTAGCTCAGCGGCACAGCGCCTGCCTGGCAAGCATGAGGTCATGAGTTCAATTCCTGGTACCCGAAAAATAAAAATAAAAATAAAAAACAGAAAACAATAAATATGAAAAGTCAAAAAGGTGCAAGAAAGATTTAAAAACTAGAGCAAAATCTACCAATTCACTTCCCAGAAAATTCTTGAAACTCTGATGGCATTTAAAGTAACATTAAAGAACAGATATGTTTGGGTTGTAAAAAAAAACTTGCTAGGTGGAGGAACCACACGCACAAGGTCTCTATCTCCATGTATGCTTTGAGTGTAGTTAAAAACCTCTTGCACAGATTTAAAATAGATATATCCCCTCAGCCCTCAATCCAATTTAATATTATGCCAGGGTCAAATCTAAGAGAGTTTGTTACAGCCTTCTCTCTACCCTACCACAAACATACGTGCAGTGGGACAGGTCCTCTCAGTGACCGCAAGTACGAGACCTGCTACATCACCCACCTTAACAACCTAGCATTATTTAACTACCTCCCACCCTCAGAAGACAATTCACCACCTCTGAGGAGATTCAAAAGAATAAATTAAATGTATGAGGGTAATTGCCTAAGGAGTCTCCAACTTTTAGCCATGGCAGTGTCTTTAAAACAAGTATACAAATTTGCAAAGTGATTGTTTTGAAGCAAGCAAATATTTGGGTGAAATTGTTTTGGGAAGTTTGTTAAAATTCTAATCACACTACTTAATAGTTTCCCTTGTATATTATTCCTAAACTCCTTGCTACAATGATTCATGTAGATTTTGGGCTCCCACACCACGAAGATACTTTTAAGATGTAAAATAGTAAGAAGAAAATTAAAGAAACAAACAACAACAACACAAAACTTTATGGATAACTAGAGCCTTTCTTTCATCCTATTGCTCAGTATTAATGTAGTCCCTGGCTAATGTATTACTCATAATTTATTGCAAATATATTAAACCTCAGTAGCTCAGAAACCTAGTAGCTTATGGATGATCCTCTAATTAGTGGAATTAGAGGATGATACTGTTTTCTTTGATTAATTGGCACATGTGGAGACAGGGTGCCCTCTGAGGCTTGTCATTTGCATATTAAGTTACCACATATCAATGTGCTGAAAGTCGAAGGGCTGGGGGCTCCATCTACTCTTATGAAGGCAATGTCCTGTGGATCTAATTAATTTACGCTGGTGTTGCTGCATTTCCTTTGCTACCCAGTTTAGCACAATTTTCCAAAGAGTAACCTAAATGTTAAGATATGAATAAACAACTTATGTATATGTAGCAATTTACCATTTACAAATTCCTTTCATGTATATTATCTTGTTTAACTCTCTCACATCCCTCTTGAGGACCTATGGTTTTATTCCCATTTTACCAATAGGTTGTGAGATTGATAGGCCTCCCAGTTTATAAGGTGGTAATTGATCAAGCTGGGATTTACACCTGTAGCTCCTTACACCAAGGTCAGAGCGATCCTTACTTTGTCATGTTGAGTCATTAGACTAATCTCAAGTGATACAATAAAAGACAGAAGAAAATGTTACCCTTCTAACACTAGCTATATCCTGTACAAACAACGTTACAGTTATTGCTTTGAGGGGAAAGGGTAGGTTAAAGGGAATTAGTGGAGAGCTTTGTTTAGCTCACGGAGGAGGGAAAACAGTGGTGTTCCTTGAGAGCCAGCAAGCAGAATATACAAACTTCTGTGGTTCTTGATCCCAGGATTTCAAGCGGACACTGGACGACCACTTAATTCCAGTTATAGTTTAAGTGTCAGCTGTGTGGCTGAGCAAGCCCCTCATGAAGATCTCTTTGCTGAGTTTATGTGATTTTTTTTTCCAAAAACAAAGCAAACCGTTTTGTTTGGCCAAAGGAATTTGCAGTCCAATGCCTTTTGCCGAGCATCTGTCAGAGTCTGGATGTGAATAAGGGAGTTATTTTAGACAACAGGTGGTTCTAGTACCCAAAAGCTATGCCGCAGTCATCTTCTAGGCACTTGTCACAAAACATGTTATCTTTGGTGGATGGAAGCAGGAGCGTACATTTGAAAGGATTTAATAAGGGCTCCGAAGGACTCTCTTGGTATAAATACCTATTATTGCTGTCAGTGTTATTTAAGAACAGCAGGAGGGAGGCATTTCAATGGAAATTCAGCTTCTTTTCTCAGAAGCCTACCAGATCCAGAATTGCTGGAGTCTTTCAGCAATTGCCTGCATCTGGCCTCCAGGAAGGTAGTGGGGGAGAAAGCTGAGCACGGCCAGGTGATGCTATCCTGGCTAGAACAGGAGGGTACTGATCCCTGGGGAATCCCAGGGAACAGAATTCTTTTTCAGTTTAGTTAGTGGCTTCTCATTCTGGTGCTATGGCCAGAGACTGAAGCCCCTTTTCCTTGAAAGCATGTGGCAGAATGGTCAATTCACTCCCCCAGTGGTAACACACACTGCGGCTTTGCTTCAAGCCAGACAGGTCTCAGAGGGGAAAAAAAAAAAACAAAACAACAATAATCACTTGTGCTTTGTGTGTGTATTTCTCACTATGATTTCTAAAGGAAGCCCTAAGCCTGAAGCTGTACCCCATCCAGAGAGCTGCAAAGAAATAAGAATTAATAGAATGTCCTCCACTTTGCCTGTAAGACAAAACTGTGTGAGGGTGGCCAGCTCACCATGATTCGATGATTTGTCACTTGTCTTCCATTGCTTCTTCTAACTTCAGGAGGTTGCAAACCACATCTGCGTAGAAATGACAGGACGAGAAGAGAAGATCTTATGCAAAAACCCCATTGCTTAATGGCCTGTATCTAGCTTTTCTCCACTGCTGATTTGCTCTCAGCTTCTCCCGACCCTTCTAAAATAGCATTTGCCTCGTGGTGATGTGGGCTCCCTCACCTCGTTAAGCGGCTGCTGCAAAGGAGACTGGGGATTGATGGCAGGCGGTTTCATGTGGCTTGCACAGAGCAGTTGAGTTTGGCATGTGGGAGGCTGCTGGGGAGAAGCCACTGCAGCTCAGGCCCTCCAGCTGATTGAAGTCTTGCAAACTGACAGCTAATGGGGGCAAAGGGGCTTTGATAGCCCTTTCATTTTGGATGTGCTGGCTAAAACACTGCAAAAATGCTCCATGGGGAAATTGTTTAATGATTTTATTTGTTTGCCTTTCATTAACAGTTGATTTCAGGGTATTTCGGAGGTATTATATTTTGGCAGGCATTATTTTGTCTGATAAAAACCTGGATTGATAAGTCTCTCCATTCTTTCCCTGGGTGCTAAATATGCCAGACCCTCGGGGCAGCTGCAAAGGAATGTGGGCCATGTGCTAGAGATGCCACTGCAATTAGGCAAGAGGAGTTGTTGGGAGTACAGGGGAAAGGCTGGCTGAAATGTATCAGCTGAGAATGTGCAACTGCTGATTTGGGAGATGTCTAAGGGATTCCAAAATATGCCATGAGCATTTTACTCAGGGAGAAGGGAGAGCATCGCTGAAATTCCAGGGAAATCCTAGGCTTCAGCTTCTTTCCCTGTATTTGCATCAGAAGGAAAAGCTTCATGTCTGAATTAAACTAAGATATGAAATCTGCAAAGTTTTCTAAGGCTGCTCCAATGAAGTGCAGGGCTGCTTAAACAGCAGGGTTTGATTTCCTCACAGGCAAAGCCTGGTCCGTTTCATTTCGTTTGGCCTCTAAGTGGCCCATCATCCCTGTACCTCCACATCATACCCCCTCTGTAGGCATCCGTGTCAGGACTTCCTTTTATAAGGACACCAATCATGGAGCATAGGGCACTCATATTAATTTAATTACATGTTGAAAGACCTCATTCCCCATATACATTCAGAAGGACTAAGGATAGAAATTCAAAGTATGAACAGGGGAGGGGCACAGTCAGGCCTTGACAATGATGAGCACAAGTGTTCCCTTTGGCATAGGGCACATTGAGCCCGTCAGCATGTAAGACCCAGACCCTTGGCTTCCATCTGCCCTTGGACTCTCCCTCTCTTCCCTCAAGAAGATTCTTCCCTAGAATGTGCGCTTTCTCCACAAGCAGTGGTATTATCACTATAAATCAATCCAATCTGATGAAATAGATCAAACAATAAAAGCAAATCGTCATAATGGTAATATTATAACTGCAGCTACCTGCTAGTGAGTGTTTACCACTGCCAGTCTAAATGCAAAGCACTGCCATGCATCGCCTGATTTAGGCCTCATTACAGACCTCATATAAGGGTAGGTATAAGTTCTACCTCATCACCATAAATACAGAAACTGAGACCCAGGAGGCTAAATCACTGGGTCATAGGGTGAGCTTAGAGCTACTTTCTACCTATAACCACTGCTCATGTTGTGAACTACTACATTTTGTTGTATAAACCAACCATTTCCTAAATCAGGGTTTGAAAACTATCTTTTAGTCACAAAACCCATTATTTTCCTAACCAAACTCTTACATTGAACCCCATTATATGCACAAATATACATGCAAGCAGAGGACAGGGGCAGCAGACCCTGCCATTTCCTCTTCTTGCACCCACCAATTTGAAAACCTCAGCCCTAAATCACTTCTTGCATTGTCGGACTCTGTGCTTTGGAAACATCGAACAGTGTCTCATCTGTGCGTATTTCCCTGTCCTCCTTGCAAACTCTCTGTTACTGTCTCTCTCACAAAAAAGAATAGGGGGATAAAATTCACTAGAGCTCTCCCAATACATTGCAGAAAGCTTTCCCATCCGTTATTAGTGGTATGCAGTGAGAATGACAAAATAAATAACTTGACCCCATTCAGAGCATGGAATATGATAGATTTCTGCTAAGAAAAACAGGAGTTTCCTACATCAGGAGACAATTCTGGATCTGTGTCTGCACCACAGGGTGTGAGTCTCTGCAGGAGGAGAGGGAACTGGTGATCATCTGGCTCCCCCCAGGTACAATACAGGGTGCTCTGCGTGGCCTTATTTATCTCTCACCGCAGACCATGGAGAAGCCTCCACTCCTCCTGGCTTCACTTCCGCCAGCTTGCCTTGGCAGCAGGAACGCCCAGAAACTGATCTCATTTGCGGAGAAAACTTGCATCATTTGAAGATAAAAATAAGAAAAGTGCTTAACGCTTCACTTGCTGAAATCTTGTGCAGAGAAACAGCCTTTGCAGCCACCCGTCTGCAGAAGCGAATCCTGCCACAGAATATTATCTTCCCATCTTCTCCGCCATATGTTCAAACAGTCTGTGTTCCACAGTCTATATTAATACACTGAGTCAGAGTCACTGGGGTTTGGTGGGCTAAGCAACAGCCTGGAAAATTGAGGGATGTGGGTTCTAGTTCCGTCCTTGCCCCAGCTTGCTGGCTGACCTTCAGGGATGTTACACCAATTTACTTCTACCCTCCTTTTCCCATTGTTTCTCATCTAGAGTTTATAATGTCTGAGCAAATTGAAGAGAAACAATAACAATATCAGCATAGAATGTTACCAATGCCCCTGAAACTTTTCTTAAAACCTGTGCTTGAACCCAGGGAGTGCCCAGCTACATCCTTCCAACTACTAATTTCATTTTGTTAGATTGTCTTGCTCTGTTGCTTAGGCTGGCTTCAAACTCACTATCCTCCTGTCTGAGTAGCTGATATTACAGGTAGGCCTGACCACCCACAGCCGCTTTGAAACTTTTAAATACCCAGCATCAAAACCTGGCCAAAAGCAGTAAGGAAATATTCCTTACCCTCTAAGTCCTTTGTAAGTAGTTGAAATATTAAACATATATTTAAAATTTGCTAAAAATCAACATCAAACTGGGAACACAATCCAGTGATAGAGTGCTTGCCTTACAGGTGCAAGGCCCTGAGTTCAATTCCCAGCAATTAAAAAAAAAAAAATCAACATCGTACCCCTTACAGATAATCATATTCACCCTTAAAAGTTAAAGTTACATTGGTCTTATATAATTAAAATAACATCAAAAGAGTGCTTTGCAACTCCTACCCTAATATATTTATGAAACACCTCAAATTCTCTATCAAATGAATCTGTGTATGTGTATGTATACATTTATGTAGATTTACATGAATAAATAAAAGGCAATCATGCTTATTTCAAAAATATAATAGGCTAACTACTGGTTGTTACTATATTCCTGGCAAGAGTAGAAATTTTCCTATCTGCTCCCATTCAGGGATCAGAGAAACATGTTTCTGTCACTCTACGCTTGGGAAACCTGAGCAATGTACACCTGAAAATGTCTGAGGAAAGACAGAAGCCACACAGAAGAATTGAAAGAAGACCCTCCATAACAAGATGACCATTTGGCTACAAATGGAAAGTATTTAGGAGGCACATTTTTGAAAGCTTTTCTGCTTATGATGGCGATGTCGTTTAGAAAATGGCTTCAAATGGTCTTGTGCATACTCCAGAACTACAAAGGATGGCACCTGAGCTTTGAAATGGAAGCAAGAGAATCGTTACATTCATGAAAATAATACTTCACAGGCATTTGAGGCTGGAATGGAAGATAAAACTCCCTAGCTTTTTTAATTGGTGTAGATCTTAACAATGACAACATACCTGACATACCGTAGCAAGAAAACTGGTGGAGTAGCTGTTCCATCCATTACCTCAGATGTTTTTAAGTTCAGGTCCCCTCAAAGAAGAAACCACAAATGAAAAATGAGATCTAATGGTAATAGTGCTTTGGGATGAATTTAGGATGGCATACAATTAACATGATATCACTACTGAATATCAGGTTGGTCCAGGGCCACAGAATGCATATACAGGCCCCCTACAACAGTGGTTTTTTTCTTCAAGGTAAGCCTTTTGAGTAGTGGCTGTAGCCCTGAGGGATGAATGTAGTAGGAAAGGAACTATAGTATTATCATAAGTGTAGCTTTCTGGTTGACTTATGTACATTTTGACCCTTTATGAGTAGTATATTTTTCAAATTAAAATACCAGGACCTCATGCCTATCATAGGTATCTTTGTACCACACAAATCATTCAGTTAGTTTGACTTAAAATTCTATATCTATAAAAAGTATGGAAATAGTTTAAGAGAAAGAAATTTAGAAGTTTGAAGCGTTACTTCTGATCATAACTGATTATTGGGGTGAATTTCAAATGGGAGCATTAGAAAGCCTTGGAAAAAGTACATTTTCAAGTTCTGGAAAGCTTCAAGAAGCTGCAGGAGGCCAGGTGTGGTGGTGCACTCCCATAATCCCAACACTCAGGAGGCTGAGGCAGGAGGATACCACGAGTTTGAGGCAAGCCTGGACTACACAGGGAGTTCAAGGCAAGCTGGAACAA
>NW_004955427.1:16003038-16020968 GCF_000276665.1 Chinchilla lanigera | reverse complement strand
GAAGGGGAAAGGGAGGGGAAGAGGAAGAAGAAGAAACTAAAAGATATTGGAATGACCGCTTCTTCAGGAAGTCTTTAAGGGGAGATTAGGGCTGAAAGGATGAGAGTCTTAAACCCAAGAACAGAGTTGTAGAAGTCTATGTGTACAGATTAAGGTCCTAATCCACTGACCTTGGATACCCCATTGCTTGCCAAGTTTCCCCTTCCAGTCAGATTGTAAGTATTGAGGTAGGAACAACAGGAGAACTCCTGAGCTCACCTGAAAGTTACCATGAAAGGACATATGACCCCAGTGATTTTTACAGCAAAGAGGTAGAGCCTGGTGATCTACATTTGAACCAGATCACTGCCTGTGAGCCTGTTAGATTGAGTTTTGTTGCTTTTGATTTTTGTGGCTCTAGGTAATTGAACCCACTATGGTAGTCAAGTACTCTACAACTGAGCTACATGCCCGGGACACTACAAAAACTCTTGAAAAAAGATATGATGCTGGCCTAATGAGAACCAGGGGAATCATTCACAGGCCCTCATTACTTTCACTAGCCCAAATCTTTATGTGCAGGAGACACTGGCTTTCTCAAGACAAGTATTGTTCAATTTGGAGATTTATGGTGGCAATAACTTCTAAGTCCCATGAGCCACCTGACCTGGTAAGTAGCATAGTGCAACTTCCATATAAGCAGCAACTAGAAAGAGTCTTTTTTGTTGTAATCCATAAAAAGTACCTGACTGAGTCTGACTTTGCCTTGAATCTAAGATTAGATAGCGTTTCCTCCAGAAGATTTTACCTGATGACACATACATACATTCACAAAAGCTACCTGCTGTGTAGGAGCTTCCTTTTCTATTGGGAGTTAATACAGTGACATCTTTTTTACATAATCTTGCTAAGTTACTCATACTGCCCTCAAATTTATAATCCTCCTTCCTCTAGAATGGCTGAGATTAAAGCTATGCACCATCACACTAGCTAAAGCAATGGCTCTTAAAAGTATTTGTGTCTCACACCCATCTATAAGTTCCATGAGAGCAAGTACTATGCTGAATATGTTTATGCTTGTGTCCCTTGCACTTAATCCAATTTGTATGTATAGTGGGTGCTTAATAAACTTTTGAGAAGGAATTAATAAAATTTAAGTTTCCACTGGTTTTGCAAAAGCTGTTCATGGTGTGCTGAGATATTTTAGTAAAGACACTATATGGACTAAACCAGAAGAGTAACTAGAACAAGGTTTAAATTTAGAGAGACATGGGGCTGGGGATTTAGCTCAGTGGTACAGCACCTGCCTGGCAAGTGCAAGTTTGTGAATTCACTTCCTGGTACTAGCAAAAAAAACAACAAAAAAAAAATTTAGAGAAACAAGAACAGAAATCTCATTCAGAATGGAAGGATTGGGCTTGAGATCAAGGTTAACTGCCAAGTTACAAGAAACAACATCAGAAACACGATTAAGCAAAAGGTAGAAGGATGAGGCCAAAATCAAGCACAGAAGGCTTGGCACAAGTTATCAGGACCAAGTGGACCCATGGGGTCAGAAATCTACAACAATCAGTCTGGTAACAAGATTTAGTGCATTGGCAAGGAAATAATTATAGAGTATTTTAAAAGGCTGGCTAGTATCTTCCTCTTTGATCAAAGACTATCAATCATAAAGGTAGCATCTAACAAATATTAAGTTCCTTAAGGAGAGTGCCCTTTGTTTATCAGGTATCTAGAAGTCATATATTTGCTAAAAAATGCATTGCCCTTTCATTCTATTCTATATTTGGCCCCAGCCCTGAAACAGCTTGGCGTTAGTACAAATGAGTGCTGTGTCTCAGTGCTGCAGCCGTCTCGAAAGGGAATGTACCAGGCCCTTCCATCTTTCCAGAACTCTTTCTCATTCCACTTGTCATGTCTAGTTTAACTCCTCCAGCCTCTCACTGAAGAAGTCTCCACACATTTAGAACCTGAGTTTTCACACTCCCCATGGTAATATCCTGTACTTTTCAGTGTCAAGATAAGCAAGCAGGTTGGCTTTGTCCCATCAGCGTGATCTCATAGATCTAAGTGCATGAATGCCTGAGGGTAAAAGGATGGGGGTAGGACGCTCTCCTTCAGCAAACTGCACTCCCAAAATGAGTTGTCCACAGTAGAACTGTGCTGACAGCCTGGCATTCCATGACAATCCAGATGCCAGAAATGGATGGGGGAAAGTTATAGACATTCCAAATGGACGGTAAAGAATTAGTGAAATAAAATGTAGGATAATATGATTGAATCAAAGTAGGAGAAGGACCCCCTGCTAGAAGAACTCTTTGGAGAAGAAGATAGAGGCCAGATTCCACAGGACTTTGTAGGTCAAGTTAAGGAATTTTGCATATTTCAAGGTTGTCCTGTTTCATTAGGGTTCCTTATAACCTTATGCTTTTAACCACTGAGTTCTCTCTAGGTCATGTTTATGGTAGCTCCTGATTACCACCATTGCCACCATTACCACTCATTAGTTTGCTGAAATTAGTTATTCTGATGACAGAAAAATTGGGGAAAGAGAAAGCGCAACTGTAGATATTACTGTAGAAAACCTAAAATTCCTTTGCCAGGGATGTAGCTCAGCAGCACAGTGTCTGCCTGGCAAGCACGAGGCCGTGGGTTTGAGTCCTGGTACCAAAAATAAAGCAAAATTCCTGACCCAAAGCAATTTGTAATGGGCTTATCATACACATGTGTATTTATTAATAGAAAATATTGCTTCACACTACTACATTATCTGTTCTGCTATATAACATTGGTCTGATTTTACTACATGTAGGTATACATGGCTGCAACTGACTCAGGAAGATAATTTGCAATGCAAAATCAACCCAGTAATCAAAGTGGGTTGCACAGTTTTTGCAAAAATGAAATAAAACAATTTAGGGTGTATGCATAAAAATGGGCAGCAAATGGATGAGGGGATGTGAGGTGCAAGCACAGAGGATGTGACCAGGGTGATGATGTTGTCATTCAGAGGTTCTGACAGAAGTGCAAATCCCAGCTCTACTATGTTTTTAAGTTCAATGCCCCACAAAGGCTGTGTGTTATTGGGAGGTGGTAGAACCTTTCAGAGGTGGGCCCTCTAGGAGGAAGATGGGCTGTTGAGGTGCCCTTGAAGCAGATGCTGGGACCCCAGCCATACCCTCACATCTTTGCTTCCTGGTTGCCATGAAATGATGTTTCCTCAGTCATTTACTCCCTGCTATGTTGCACTGCATTGCCATAAGCCCAAAGGCAAAAGGGCCAAGAGACCATAAAGAGAATCTTCTGAAACTTTGAGCTGAAATAACTCTTTCTTGCTTACAAATTGATTTTCTCAGTATTTTGTCACTGTGACTACAAGCTAACACACTTAGCAATTCCTATTTCTTTTTTGTTTCAGTACATTTTAGATACACATAATGATACCATTCATCATAGGGAATTTGTACCTGTACAGGATATAGCCTGCTTTTTTTTTCCCCATTCCTCTCCCCTCCCTTCAACTCCTCTTCCCCTCCTTATTTACAAAAGCTTTCTTTCCATTTTTTCCTTCTGTTCTCTTTATTTTTATGATTTCTGGCAAATTACTTCAATTTTTTAAACCACAGTTTCTTCATCTGTAAAATAGAGTTAACAGCCATTTGCATAAGGTTTTTAATTAGGTTAAATTAAATAATTAAACACTTTACACAGAGACAATATAAATATGGGGTAATGCCTCTCACTATTAGAATAATTTTCTTATATCTCAAACTGATTTTTTGTGTGTTCTTCACCTTTACATATTTTGCTGTCATTGTACACACTTCTTAAATAGCTTGTAGAAGACACCAGGTGCTAAACAACCTTATCGCAACTGGAAGAACAACAAAATGCTTTGAAAATACATAGGAGAAGAGAGGCACAGATAAATTGGAAACCAAATTCATAAAATCTTGTTTTTGTGATAGGATTTGTTACTTATGAGAATGGGTGTATTTAGGAATCCACATCATTAAAACTGGAGCATCTTAAAATAATAAAGATTTAACAAAAGACCTGATTCAAAAGAGATTAAAGTGCTCATACACTGGTGTGCCTAGTTTCAAGATTTTTTTATTTTGCATTTATATACTAGGATAAAATGAAGAATGCCTTTGGGTGTAGCTCAAAATTTTTACCTATATGTATGAGGTATGGACAAAATATACCATGAATGCTTAAATTTTAAAAAGTGTATTTCAGTAAAAGACTCACTAAGATTAATCCCCCTCAAAATACAGCCCTTCACTTTGAGCACATTCATCACATCCTTCTTGACACTTTCTGAAGCAGCTCTGGAATTCCTCTTTCATGAGTGTCCTTACCAGGTGTGATCAAAAATACATTACATGTTGCTGCTGAATGCTATCCAGTGGAAAGGCAGGTTTGTAAAAATATGACAGTGTATCTTGTATCTTTTCATTTTAAAAATTAAAAAAAAAACTAACAAAACAACAATGAAGACAAAATCAAACCACATTAAAAACAACAAAAGTGATACATGACCTCAAAATGAAATGACAGGAACTAACAATGGTTGCGGCATTACATATTGTTATCTTCAAAGAAGTTGGTTAGTCCATCAGACGTAAGAATGTAAGATTCATTAATCAAAGACAGTAACAAGTAATAAAAACACCATTGAAATAATGTAGCACTTCACCAAACAAGATGGTAGGTTGCATACTGTTGGTTTCAGATCAGTGATTCTGATTGCCAGATTCAAATGTGCAAAATTGGTAAGAAAAAAGAAAAATTTGAGGATTGACTGTTCCTTTCAATAAACCACAGACATCACCAATACACCTATTCCAGCTATCCTTATATATACATATAAATTTTGGTTTTCATTTTAAAAGAATCCAAAATAGCAAAAACAAATACATAAACAAAATAGCATAGCAAACAATAAAAATGATACAGAATTTCACAGCATGGTGATAGGATATTAACAATGGTTGTCATATTACATAATGTCATCTTCAAAATGGTTGCAAATATAACCAGATATAGGCATGCAAGACTGATCAAACAATTACACATTAACAGTTCCTTTCAATAGACCAACAGATATTATTAGTACTATTGTCCTAGCTATCCTGTGTACAGCGTATCTTTACTCACCTTATTCATTGAATCTGGTACCATGTGAATTCTGCCTGCTCTTCAAAGTCAAAAAGAATATGAAAGATGAACAATTTCAATTTATTCAACAGATCAATCAAGGTAGCCATGACAGCTCAATCAAAGACATTCATGAAAGAGGACTCCAGGAATTGCTTTAGAAAGCAGGGATAAGTGTATTCCAACTGAGGCAGTATTTTGAGGGGGATAATGGCTGTGTGGCCTTTTCTGGAATAATTTTCCTAAAAATTTAAACATTCACTGTATTTGTTGATCACACCCTATTGATCTAATCTCTCTAATTTTGCTCCTTAATACTCTCCAAATGGGACAAACTTCTAAAAGTGGCCATACTATCCCCCAACTCCCTACTTGGAAGTCCCTAAGTAAGCTGCTATATGACAAACAAAAAACAAAGGCACAGAAATACAGCTGATCATCTTTCCTGAGGCTGGCTCTTTCCATGCCCATTCTTCTCTTATTCATCTACCAGTTCATTCACAGACCTTTGTTATAAGTCATTGCCAACTTGTCTATTTGAATTGAAAGCTGCAGTAGGTATTGGTTATATGGCAATGATTTTTAAAAGTATTTTTGCAATCATTTTACTGAGGTACAATGAACATATTGCAGGTATTAAAATCTTATACATCTTGATGACTTTTTCCAAAGTGAATATCACTTCCCATATGAATATCACTTTCCAAAGTGAATATCACTTTCCAAAGTGTTATCACTTCCCATGTCAAGAAAAAAAAAAATAGTATCAGAAACTCAAATACCTCCCCTGGGTATTCTCTCTCTCAAAATAACCACTTGTCTTAGTTACTTTGATGTCACTGCTGAGACACAATACCTGACACCCAAAATTAAGGAAGGAAAGGTTTATTTAGCTCACAGTTTGTGGAGGTTTCAGTCCATACTCGGCTGGCTCCAAGGTTGGGTGGCACAGGGCAGAGGGCAACAGTTCATGGCAGCAGAAAACAGAAAAAGCAACAAGACAAAAACAGGAAGCAGCAAGAGCAAGACTCTTTCCCTCCCTTTTACTGTATGCAGGCTGGAGCAGGTGTAGCACTCACAGCCATAATCCCAGCATTGGACCATAGATCAATCACAATTTCTAGAAGCCCGCCCCATGACTGCATGAGGCAAAACTCATAACATCACTATCATGACTACTCACCAGAAATAGGCTTTTCCTTTTTTCCTTTTAATATAAATGGGCCCCATAATATATACACCTTAATATTTGACATTTTAAAATATTAGTATATGTACAATCTATTTATACTATTATGTTATCTGAAAATACAGTTTTAGTTCTGTCTTTTCAATTTTCATAGTCTTTATTATTTTTCATATCTTATTACATTACCTGAGAACTTCAGTATAACATTACTGGAGTTAGTCGGTACCCTTATAAATACTTCATATTTTATAGGAAAAATTTAATTATGTGCAAACTTTCATAAATATGCATGCAGCTACTTAGATTTTTTAAATACTTCTTGTACAATATTGGAAAATTATTCTTCAAAGAATGCATCATTTTCATTGAACTTTTCAAATTAATCAACACAAAGTTGTTTACAACACTTTTAATACATTGTTAATGACAATAAATTCTGTAATATTGTGTACATCTATTTATTTCTGATATTTAGAATTTATGGTGGCTATCTTTGTGCTACTTACACTAAATAGGGTTTCTTGATCTTGTTTGTCTTTTCACAAAAGTAATATTAAGGTCCACTTATTTTCTTCATAATATATCTGCTTTCTGTTTTATTAATCTCTAATTTTTATTATTTCTTTCCCTTATAGTTTAGTATTTCATTCACTTAATAATTTTTTGAGACAGAACTTATACCATAGAATCCTAGTCTTTTTCTTTTCTGACACATTTATTTAAAATGTTTATCAAATATCAGATATTAATTTAACATTACTTTTCATGTTTTATGTCTTGTTAAAAAATAGTCCTAATTTCCATTGTAATTTCTATCTTTGACCTGTGACTTATTTAGAAAAGTATTGCTTAGTCTGAAATATTTGGAGCTTTCCTAACTACTTTTCCATTGTTGAATTTTAGATTAATTTTATAATGACCAGAAAAAAATCCTTTGAAAGATTTCAAAAATTGTAAATTTATTGAATCTTATTTTATGGCCCACAACAGAAAAAATTTCTGTAATTGTCCCAGATGCACTTTTAAAAATATGCTTTAGTATCACTTCTCAGCCTTTTGGCTAAGATCAAGTATCAAATTATGCTTTCTGCTGTGGTTGTATACAGAGTCTTTTATAGGTCAATTAGGTCACTATTCAATTAAGTTTTTCAAATCTTTATAGCATTATTTATTTATTGCTGTTCACATTAGCTATCGCAAAAGGTATATTAAACTATTTCACTATGATGATTAATTTTCCTGTTTCTTCCCTTGAGTCTCACAATGTTTGCTTTATACTTTTTTGAGTCTAGGTATCCCACCCTCTCATTGCATTATCTTGGATTTATTATTTTATTATGAGATGTCCTCCTGTACCACTAATGGTAGCCCTTGCCTTATTTTGTGTTTCATTTCAACTTAGCTACATGAAGTTTACTTTATTTGATATTTGCATGGCATGGTTTACCTTCATCCCTTGGGTTGTGTTTGTTTGTTTGTAATTCTTTTTTGTGTGTTTGCTTCAGACAGCATCTTACTATGTAGCTTAGGGTGGCCTTGACCTTGGGATTCTCCTGCCTCACCCTCCCAAGTGCGGGGATTATAGGCATGTACTACTATACCTAGAGGGTTTTTTTTAAAACTTTGAATCTTTTTGTGCCCTTATGTTTATGGTGTATCTCTTTTAAGTAGCGCATAATTTGGTACTTTGGTAACCAGCCTGACAATTTACCCCTTTCATCTTCACTGTTTCATCTATTGATTGACGCTGAACATAATTATTGGCATTTATATACCATCATATGATTAGTTTTTGCTTTATCCTTGCTATAATGTTATTCTTATTTTTCTTCATTTATGCCTTCACTTCAGGTATTATTAAGCAGGGTCCTTTACTGTGCTCAAGCTCAATTTTCATTGCTTAGTACCATGAGACTGATAAAAACTGTTACTTAGATTTTTCTGGCCTCTTAGCAGCTGTTTTCTTTCTGGATTCTTAATATCTTGGCCACATATAGCCATCTTAAAAATTAGCATATTCCTTTAGGAAATATTTCCTGCAGATCCTGGGGTTATGACTCTTTATGCCTTTATAGTGCTGTATTCCAGGTGAGGGACTGTGTGTTCTCTCTGCCTGTTTACCCCATGTGATGAATCAACAGACGTTTAGCTCCCTGGTTTATTCCTTTCTTGGATTCCTCTCCTCCTTCAACACCAGGTCTCGGTTGCTCTCTGATACATCCAAGGAGTTGTGTGGATTTCCAATTATTTTTTAATTTTTAAAATTTATTCTTTTAGTTGTACCCATGTATGGCATGTTATACTGTATTTTGATATTTTATGCGCTATGGAATAACTAAGTCAAGATAATTAACATACCTATCACCTCATATACCTATTCATTGTGGTAACAAAAATTAAAGTCTCCTCTCGGGAATTTTTAATCATATAATGCATCATTAACTGTAGTTCATGGTGTTCTTTTTAAAGTTAATCCTCTTACCAAACTGAAATTCTGTTACTGACCAGTACCTGTCTAGTTCTGCTCACCCTGCTGCAGGCAGCCTCTGGTAACCACCATTCTGTCTCTCCCTTCTCCAAGTTCAACTTTTCTTTTATATCCCACATATAAGATTGTACAATAGTGTTGTTTTTAAAAATCTAGTTCTTATGATTGTGGTTTTGGTACCAGGAATCAAATTCAGGACCTTGCGCTTGCCAGTCAGGTGCTTGTGCCATTGAGCTATATCCCCGGCCCTAGTTTTCATGATTTTTCTCAGTAGGAAGGTTAATATAATAACTATCTACTTTGCCATAACTAAAATAGGAAGTCATATGGCCTTAATTTTTATATGGACTGTGATGCTATGTCCGGTCAAAATGTGCTAAACATACAAGCAGAGTTTTAAGATGTTCCTTTTAAGAGTTTGACTGCAGAACAGCGTTACTTTCAACTTCTTATTGCATGCATTTTAAAACATCAGAAGTACACTAAAGTCATCTTAACAAAGAATTATGTGAGTTGAGCAGGTAATAAAGTCAATAAGCATTCAAAAGCAAATTTGCATTTGATGATCTACCTGTGAATAACAGAGGTGTCTACGTACACAAAGTTCCTGTGAAAGCAAGGACTCCGTTAAATTGAAAATGCATTTAAAAAGCCAATAAATAACTGTATGTCTTAAAGCCAAGGCTTGATTTCTCTTAAAGTTTCCCATCACATTACAAGGAAAAGTTCTTGGACTCTAGGACCACAAAAATTGATAGCAAGATATTTGAAATGTCACTGGTTGTTCTGGTTGTGTCAACATGATGCAGTAAAAAGAATATTGTACTGGCATGAAGGTGATCTGAATCACAGTTCAGTGGCTCTGAAGTTTTAAGGTTGTGTGAACTTTGGGTAATTTACTTTCTCTTGCCTCTCATTCCCTGCCCCTTTATCATATCTGAAGCCTTGTAGAGGCAACTTATATCATAGCTCGTGGTCCTCCATTTGGGAGACAGAGACCAATGATCCCAAGCTCCAGTGGCAATATCTAATTTGGACTAGTCCTTAGTCTGAGCTCTCTGCTAGATTAATCTTTGCACTGCATTCAGCAAATTATATTTCATAGATATTTATTGAGAAAACCCACTATCTGGAAAATATTGATGAAGGCTTTTAAGGATATATGTGAACCATGATTTGAGGATGTATATCAAAAAGCCATGTGTGTTATAAGGAAAGTCCTGTGTGTACTCAGAAGTGGAATCTGTATTTGGTTAGGGTTGGCTGGAGAAGAAAAAAAGAAAAATTGGGTTAAGTTTCAAAGGAAAAATCTTATAAAGATCAGCCTTGAAGCAATGTATAGACTTCAGATAAGTAGATGTTAGGAAGCAAAAGAATATACATAGGGAATCTATTCAAGTGGCCAAAATAATCTGAGCAGTGGAAAGGAAAATGAAAGGGCTCAGTACACAGCAGAGAGACATCTTGCTCTGGAGATTAAAGAGCTCTGGTTGTGAAGTTAGTCTTGGATTCAAATTCTAGCTCGGCCACTTACACGGTATGTGACCTTGAACAGTATCTTAATTCTCTGGGCTTTAAATTCTTTATTTCTAAAATGGGGATAATAACAGGCAACACAAAAAAGCTACTGCAGTTAGTAACTGAAATAAATCATGAAGTAACTGCTGCAGTGTTAAACATTTAGAATTGCAGAGAATAATACCCTGGGACCTCAAAGACTTTCATATTCACCACTTCTTGTTTTTATCCAAGGCAACAGGACGGTGGAGTTAAAGAGAGATGAACACTTAGCTGCAGGAGGCCCATTTAAGGTTTCTGGATTGACAGTCACTCAGGGTTTAGTGTAAAACATGAGGCTGAATTTCAAATAGACAAAACTGTCAAGTTATTGATAACAATGCATGTATCTGAAGAGATTGTCTTTAATTGCCTAGGGTCGATATGCTCTTACTTTCAATGAGAGCTGATACCTCACCTTCAGCCCTTCATCTCCTCAGCAGCACAAGCAAGGGCATTTCTACTGAGAAGAGTTTAGCACAGATTCTAAATGCCTCAGCCTGCAGCAACTTCCTTCCCCAGAGGATCCCTGGTAGGAGTGCACAGCCAGAAATTTACCCTTACCACCAGCCATCATCCTCATTAAGTATCACGGGAAAACTATATTAGTAATTGTTTTTAATACCATGCTGTAAATCTGTAGATTTGGTTACACATCTTTTTCTTCTTAAGGAATCCCTGAGTTTTGAGCCACCAGGACAGCTTCTGGGAATTTGTTACTAAATAAGTCTGTTACAAAAAGATGTATTTTCCCGTGGGGAGAAAGAGAAGCAGTTAGAAGGCAGCTGGGAATTTCCCCAAAGACTTGTTTGAAGACTGGTTCAAACATTCTTGGCAAAGTGGAATCTTCTAAGAGCTACCCACAAACCCAGATCCTGCCAAGGGCTCTCCAGAGGCAGTGGTAAGGGCAGATGAAGAGCAGGAAGCTGTAAATCTCCATCTGTGCAGTTTAGTTCCAGCTTTAGTATAGACCTGAGAAGGTGAAATAGCATTTTGGGCAAGTGCCCACTCAAGTGAGAACAGCTTAATCAGGAGATGTGGATCTATTTATTAAGGAAAGCATCTGCAGTAGAGGCTTAAGGGAGTAGGATCCCAGGGAGTTAAGAGGAGACACAGCTGGGCATATGCTCAGGGGCTGATTTTAAGCACCAATGTCAGTTTAACAGTGAGAG
The DNA here is from genome assembly GCF_000276665.1 of Chinchilla lanigera. Lineage (NCBI taxonomy): Eukaryota > Metazoa > Chordata > Mammalia > Rodentia > Chinchillidae > Chinchilla > Chinchilla lanigera. The sequence goes on along the minus strand of NW_004955427.1, from coordinate 16,009,420 downwards.
CAGAGCAGTAAGAAACTAGCTTTCAACAGATTTGGAGGGGAGACCCCTTGATTAAGGGAGAGTAAGGATTTTGACTTTCCCATGAAAGACAGAGGAACTGCCAGTTAACTAACTACCAAGAAAAGTGTGTATAGTGGTTCTAGAGGAGTCCATATGAAGTATTCTGAAGTCAGAACCAAATCAAGGAAAAATGGGAATAGACTTGTACATTAATGCTTAGCCTAGCCCGGTCTCCCCAGACTATCTTTCCGGTGCTTTCCGAGATGGCTCCAGCATCCCTGATGAACTAACTGACCTATGCCCTGCAGGTGGAATCTTCTTCTTCCAGGGGTCTTTCCTACCCTTCTCTGTTACCAAAATCTGCTCCCCCAATAATCACTCACTGTTCAAATCTCACATGAAATGAATTCATTTCTTAAACCTTACAATTGGAAAGATAATTTCTTTCAGCTTTCTTTAACTGATGTTGTACAACATGCAATGCACTGAGTACTTTTTATTATATTGTGTCATTCTTATTTGAATCTTTGCTCTCTCTAGACTATGAACTTAATCTTTTAAAGCACTAAGGTAGACTGTTGTACATAGGCAGTCTGTTAGAGCATGGATGCTAGCATGATGGATTCTATATTCATCTTTAACATGAATTTGAACATTCAAGATAGGTCTTCCCCAGTTTTCCCAAGCTGGTCTTCAGGTCACTTACATAAAAATTGGCTACAAAGCTTTGAAAATACTTATTCCTGGGCTTTCCCACAGGCTTATTAAATCAAAAGTTCTAAAGTTGAAACCTGGAAATATACATTTTAACAAAGTTAGTACATCAATATTTTCAGTATTAAACATGATGAAATTATCATGTTTGTGGTTGTAAAATAAAGCAAAACACAAAGATGTAAATGAAAATATAAATTTTTTATATGAAAATGTGACTTTTTCTGACTGTTGCACTCTTTTAAAATTCATATTCTCAGGGTAGGGATGTGTTTCAGTAGTACAGTACTTGCCTAGCATGTGTGAGCCCCTAGGTTCAAGCTCTACCATCATAGGAAATGTGAAAAAAATTAAAATTGATTTTTTAAAAGGTGCATATTTTCCACTCCACAAATGTTTCTGTAACTCTATTAGATAATTTTTTGCTTATAGAGAATAAGGTGACTCAGTCAAAATGCTCTTATTTCATCTTTTCACAAAGAGACACGTTTTTGATCCTTTGAACACCCATAAAACTTTGGCCCTTGGTAATGGAAGCTCAGTTTTCAAATAAAGGGGAAAGTAATAATGACACAATAAAACCTGGGCAGAGTATATGGTGAAAGTCAAAAGAGATACTAAATTCATTTGGAAAGACATTTATTTCTTTGCTTTCCTTTTTCAACCTCTCTTTCAATTTGTCTTTTTAAAGCATGTGTCTATTATTTTTCTTTTATCAATAGAATATTGATTCACTTTTGTCATATATTCAACACAGTATTAGAATTTATGAAACAAATTTCAAGTTGTGATATAATAGGGAAATATAGCAAAGTAATTTTGCTTGAAAATATTTAATTAACAACATTTCTATATATTTGAGGTATATTATGTGATAATTTGACATGTGTGTATATTGTGGAATGGTTATCAAAATCCAATTAACATATCCATCACCACCCATGCTGTACATTAGGTCCTTAGAACTTGTTCATCTTATAGTTGATAGTTTGTACTCTTTGATCATTATTTCCTTGTTTCCACCCTTGCTAGCCCCCTACAGCAACTCTTCTATTCTGTTTCTGTGAGTTGACTTAATATCAATTTTACACATCAGTAAGATCCTACATTTATCTTTTTATGTTTTGCTGTTAACTTGCTTACTTGGCACATATTTCATCCAAGTTGTCTCAAATAGTACAATGTCCCTTCTCATAACTGAATATTATGTTGACACATATCACATTTTCATTACCATTCATGTGTTGTTCTTTCCATATCTTAACTACTGTGAATAACACTGCAATAAACCTAGAGGGGCAAGATACCTCTTCGAGATAATTTCATTTCCTTGTGTACAACCTGAAAAGTGGGGTGGCTGAATAATATTGTAGATTTTCTTTAATACTTTTGAGGAATCACCATGCTGTATCCCATAATGGATAATCCAACTTAAATTCTCTCCAACAATGTATGAGACTTACTTTTTCTATGCATTTTCCAGTACTTAGACCTTGTTATTTGAATAATAGCATTCCTAGCATGTATAAGATGATAGCTTATTGTGCTTTTGATTTGCATTTCTTTGATGATTCGTGACAATGGGTGTGTTTTCATATATCTGTTGTTTATTTGCATGTCTTTGGGAAAATATCTATTCACATCCATTGCCCATCTTTACACATTGTTATTTAGATTCTTATTGCTATTGAAGTTGTACATTGGATGAATTTATTATATATTTTAGATATTAACTTTATTAAATATATGACTGACACATATTTTCTCATTCCATAAACTGCCTTTATAGTTCATTGATATTTGTTATTCTGATGTGCAGAAAATTTCCAGGAAAAAAAATTCTAAAATTCATATGAACTCATGGAAGTTGAGAGTAAAGTGGTGGTTACAAGAGGCCATAGAGATTGGTGGGGAGAGAGAAATGGGACATTGGTCAGTGGACACTAAGTTATAATCAGGAGCAAATCTCTCTGGTGTATTATTACACAATAAGATAACCATAGCTAACACAATGAACTGCATACTTCAAAAGCTACAAACTAGGGGCTGGGGATTTAGCTCAGCAGCAAAAAGCGCCTGCCTGGCAAGGGCAAGGTCGTGAGTTCGGTTCCCGGTACTGGAGAAAAACCAAAAAAAAAAACAAAAAAAAACAAAAGCTAGAAACTATTTTTGGACGCTGTTATCAGAAAGAAGTCATAAGTTTTTGAAAGAATAGATCTATTTAACCTAATTTGAACATGACACACTATATACATGTATCAAAACATCATGTTAGTCCATTGATAAGCACAATTTTATACTTTTGCATAGCTGTTAAAAATAAATTTAATGTTAACATTTCACATAAAGTCACAGAAGACCCTGAGTAGACAACATAGCCTGGAGAAGAACAAAAGTAGAAGCATCGCATCCCCTAACTTCAAATTATGTCATAAAACTGAAAGAATCCAAACAGCATGATAATGATGCAAAGATAGACACATAGACCAATGCAACAGACCAGAAAGCCCAGAAGTAAACCCACACATGTATTGCTAATTACATTTTGACAAGGGCAACAAGAATACACAATGGGGAAAGGAAAGTCTTCTCAATGAATAATATTCAGAAAATTAGATGTCCACATGCAAAAGGTTGAAATTGGACTCTTCCTTACACCCTTCCTTCTATGCCCATAAATGAACTCAATCTGAATTAAAGATCTAAATATAACCTCTTAAGCCATAAATCTCCTAAAATAAAACATAAGGAAATAACTCCTCGACATTGGTTTTGGCAATGACATTTTGCATAGGCAACAAAAACAAAAATAAATAAGTAGGACTGCATCATACAAAAATAGTTTCTAAAATGAAACAAAACTTTGCCCTTCGGGAAGCAATTGGATTTAGTAAAAGGAGCATAATGCCATATCCTGAGATGATGTCCAAGCCAATGTGCTCTGTCCTACTTTAGATTATATATTTGTCCTCACTTTTTATATTATGTCTTCCCAAGATAGGTAAATAAGACTGAAACTTCATTGAAAACCTGCATCTCAATGATAAACATATTTCATTGTTTCTGAGAACCAGATATTTGAGGAACATGTCTAGCTTTGTACAATAAACTAATTTCGTGATGGGTACCAAGTCATTTTGTGACCTTTAATACTTCTTTGCAAATAACTTTCCCTTTATTTTCTCCCCAAATATCCTAAAATCATATGGCTAGGGCCTGAAAGGCTGTGAAGCAGACAAATAAAAACTATTTAATCTTTTGTTCTCATAATATATTAATATTTACTGAATACTTGTTCTTTTGGTGCTAAGGATCCAAAGAGAAACTGACCATAGTACTGAAGTGGATTAATTTAATGACTCATAAATAAGGTGATTACATCAGCAAAAAATGCATTCCAGTTGGAATGCATATTTGTACAAATTGACCTATTTTGTTTGCCTTACATTACTGCAATTGTAAATCCACTAAAACTTGCTCCAGATCCTTCTATATTCACATGGCTACATTTAATAAGATATATCTAGGCAATTAAATGTGTAATGTTATGCATCTTCTTGTGTGTTTACATGTTATATAGAGAATGCTTTCTGACAACTTTTTGTAGTTCATAATTCATGCTTTGCAAGATTAATCTACCTAAAGGTGGAGTGGCTTGCTGTTTTGTTTAGCCAAAGTGATGGCTCCACGTATATGAGCTTAAACACAGTTTATAATTTATCCAATGCACCATCTCTCTTTTTTTTTTTTTTTTGGTTTTGGTTTTGGTTTTTCTTCCAGTTCCAGGAACTGAACTCATGACCTTGTGCTTGCCAGGCAGGCACTGTGCCGCTGAGCTAAATCCCCAGCCCCCATCTCTCCTAGTATGTTTCTTGATATTTTCTAAATAATTTGGGCAATACTATACTCATTATAGAAAGAAACCCATAGAAGGAATGTAATGAGAATTAGAAATGATTAGTTATTGGGAAAATGAGTTCAAATATATCAATCATAAAAAGAAATGTATTCCAGAAAGATTTCAGTTTTTCAAAGCACACAAATGTGTGTATGGTTACCTGCTCATCTTTGATTTTTGACTCAAGGTAATTTTGTGTGGGCCCACTTATTAGTGTTCTATATCACTTTTCTCTCATAAAGTATGTCGGTGTAAATTACCTTAAATTTCTTATTTTGGATTATTTTACAGTACAGTGAAAACTTAAGGGGCTTTATAAACAAGTGATCTGAGTGCAGTCTTCTTTGTCTTTATTCGTATTCATTATTTTGCATTTTTCTTGTTCACGTTTAATACAATGCTTTCTTTAATGAAAATTTCCACAATATTGAATAAGTTTAAAGAGCCACCTTTTCTTTCACATATATATCAGCAGTCAACAAATATTACATTTCTTAATTAAAATTAATGATACAACTGTGGAAAAGAGGTTTGGTAACAGACACAACCTGTCATAGTAGGCACACAACTTTGCTAGGAAGAGGTAGCCACAGAAAACCGGCCAAGACTATTCAGCACGCTCTGTGGATTAAGAGAACAGAGTATTCATTAAGACAGTTTGCTTCAAGTTATGAGGTGTACCACAGTATTTTTAAAATGTATAAATAATGAGAAACGTTACATTTTTAAGCCACCATATTTTAATTTGAAACTGTAATTTATATAAAATCCTACTGCATTAAGTATATTCTTTATTTATTATTCCTGAAATTCCAGTAGCTAACATCACATACTGCTGTTAGTGATTTAGTAGATAAAATGACAGGTCTCTATCAAAAAAATTATGTGCAGAACAAAATAGTAGATTAGATGGATAGACAAACAAATTATTAAGCAAACATACATTTTTAGCTTAAGTAATACTTAATGGTTTAAAAATTCTAAAAGATGAATACTATTTTAATGGCATATTTAATATATTATGACTGTATCAGAGGGTTCTGTGGTGAGAAGTTCAAACTACTTGAGGTATCAACTGTAGTTTTATGCTTGACTGAATAACACCTACTAGTGACCGCGGCTTTCTAAGTTCTGAGAGTACCCGGATCTAGTTTGCATATTTCCCCACACATGCTTCATGGCTTCAGAATTTCCTTCCATTTAGTTGACCTTAGTGTGGCTTCCCTGATGTATACTCTCTTGTATATATTTCCAGTGTCTAAAATGTGCTCACAATATTTTAGGGAGTTAACCTAATAATTTTTAATGAATGAGTTGAAAAAGTGGATTATGGACATGACTTCTTCCCTCCCCAAATATTTTTCTTTATGTTTCTAAAGACTAGTTCAGGGTGGTGTGTGTGTGTGTGTGTGTGTGTGTGTGTGTGTGTGTGTGTGTGTGTGTGCTTAAGTTAATACATATACTTATCACCTAAAAGTTTTGCTTTTCCTCTTTAACTCTGGGGAATAGTGATAGGTCTCTGTCAGTATCCAAAGAGGTGAGCAAAAATGACCTCTTAGCATCACTTCCTATTCTCTAAGAAGCTGTAAAACTTAGCTGTTCTTTCGTGATTGCGGGATTGTTCTTTCTTGATTCAATCTGGAAAAGAGGTTTTTTACAATAATATTATTATAGTGATAATATTAAGTCAGTGTCTCAAGATAATTTTTAAAAGTTAGGATTGATATATATATATATATATATATATATATATATATATATATATATACG
>NW_004955427.1:15931204-16002938 GCF_000276665.1 Chinchilla lanigera | reverse complement strand
GGATAGATAGATAGATATTAAAGACATCATTTAAGGGCCAGTCTATAAATGTAAGAGGAAGAATTGACCATATAACATGTCAGGTATTAGGTGACAGATGGCAGTACCTACTAAAATAAGAAACTTATACAAAGGAATAATTAGTCCAGAGCCTCACAGCCATTCTATGGCCAAACCAGAATATTCTTTCCTTTACGCCTCATTCTTTCTGAATTTTCATGGTGTGTTGAAAAGCAATCAGGGGGAAAAATACACCAAATTAGTAAAGGCATGAATTATTCAATGAAGATACATTGTGAGACTCAGATTTCTGAGGTACCAGTAGCAGAACCCTCAATCTTGGGCCATGTTAGTGTTTATGTGCAACTTATATATGATCTATAGAATCTTTTGCCAGACCCACACTCCAAATTTAAATAAAGATCCAAGAGAAATCTATTTTCTTCACCAACATGGCTACCAAAACTACGGAATCTCTAGCAAATCTAAAATGACTTCAGTCTCAACACACTAAAAGACAGTGGAAGAGTATAGGAAATTATGGATCCCTCAGACTTCCAGCTCAATTTGCTTGTCAAGAAAGACTTGGATGTGACTTATAGGGAAGGTTAAAGCCTTGAATTGTGGGCATTCAATAAATTTTAATTGAAACTGAATTGAATTGAGATCCAAGCTCAAATCCAATTTAATACCAAAATAGTGAAAGTTTGGTCAGATCACAAAGTCACAGCTGAGAGGACTGCCAGGAACACGTATTATAGCGTGTGTAGTGGGAAAGGGAATTGGGAGATTGACAGGATACCTCAAATTATGTTCTGGGTTCTGAAAGAGTGCTATTTATAGCCAAGAAGTGTCATGACGCCTTGCTCACTTTTACAAATACTAAAACATTTTGCTATTTCCTGAAATTGTCATGATGAAAAAAATCATTGTCTCTTCCTTTGCTACTCCCCCAAAGGTTTATCCCCATCCTTCCACTCTGAGATGAGGATCTGTTCTCATGGAAAATACAGTCAGTGCAGAGCTGTGTCTCAAAACCAGAAAGAAGCAAATAACAACTACATAACCAACGTTCATAAGTTAGGACTTCTACAATTATTTCCCAAGGGCAGCAGAGAAAAGGGTGGGAGATAAACTATTGGAGAACAATACAGCCACCCATGCAAGGCAGCCTTTCAATTGCTCGGACCAAGTCGGTGTAAAGTATAGCATCCCTACTATATCCACACAAATTTAAGGTTGTCGTTTGCCATTGTCTGTCTTTCCACTTGACTTTCACCAGAGGCTCACTGTCCCATATCACAGTCTCAGAAAGCAGAGGAACCACCCCTGGACTTTCTTCTGCCTCCAGGTTATCCATCATCCTCAGAGTCATGCCTTTGAGTATAACACAAAGCAGCTGATTTAAAATGAGTTTTATTTCTATTTCCTTCATCGTTCTCTCCTTTCTGTTTCCAAAAAGATATACCAAGGAGACTCTCAAGGTGATTACGGGTTGGAAGACCATTACAGGGATTCTTAATCAATAAAACAAACAAACCACAAAATCCTCATGGCTTAGAGTACTGTACAACCATGTACAATATTGTGCTACCATATTTTATTCATCAAATTACTTTAAGATGAGAATCTGTTCTTATGGAAAATACAGTAGGTGCAGAACTATGTCTCCAAACCATGTCTCAAAAACTATGTCTCAAAACTCCTTTTTATTTTCTTTTGCAAAATAATACATAAAATGTTTCATGAACTGTCATTCTCTCTTCTTTTCTAATTTGGTGATTTTTTTTCAATTTGACATCATCCATGCTTTTCTCTTATTTACAAATAAATGTCAGCACAGTTCTCAAACATTTTTCTTAAATCCTACTCATCACATGTACACTTCCCCAAAATATAGCTAAAGCAAGAATGAGAAGACATAATATTTTCTAACTACAATATGTTTATGAGATCCTCAAGTCTGGAAATTTTATGCTTAAAAAATGGCATAGGTCCCAGAGAAGTCCATTAATTTGCCCTGTGCTTTAAATCTGACCAGTAGCAAACCCAGGCCCATTATCTCTACATGATTCTTCTATATATGGAAGATACAAGCAACCCAGGCAGAATATAAAACAGACTATCCTGATTTAATGTCAAAAAATACTACTCTGCTATAAAGAAGGATAAACTTGAGTCATCTGCAGGAAAACGGATGCACCTGGAGTCCCTAAGTTTAAATGAAATAAGTCCGACCCACAAACTTAAATATCGCATGATTTCTCCTATGTGAGAAACCCAAAATAAAGAAGAGCAACTTAAAAGACAAATAATATGGAACAGGGAAATAGATCTTTTGAAAAAAAGAAAAGGACCAAGAGATAGATGGAGGAAAGGAGACAAAATAAGAGTGAAGATGTGTTACATACATGGACCGGTTCACTATGATGAATGTAATCATTATGTACTGAAAACATGTACTAATAAAAATAAAAATTAAAAAAAAGCAGTCTGTCTGTTCAAACCATTAGTTCATCAAGCACTGCTGTCTTACACGATACAGTTTCCAATTTCTCATGGACCAGAGGTACAAATAAAATATGGTACACCTGTATTTTGCACTGGACATTTATTCAGTTCAATATTACTTTAAAACAATATAAAGCATTCATGTAAGGAAATCATTTTGGAGAATAAAGTTAAGGTCAATAAAATTATGCTTTTCAGTTGCAGAGTCATATCCAAAAGACATCAATAGAATTACGTTTTCCACAGGAAATTCATCCTTTAACAGTACCTGTTCCTTGAGCCACTGCCCCCTCTTTCTGCTTGCCTTTCAGTGCCGACATTCCCAGGTCCCCTTTTTTGCAACATCCTGACTTCATCCCAAACATTTTACTGTTTCCGCTCCAGAAGATTACCAGTGCCAAAGGGCCCACCACACTAATGGTACTCCAACTTTGCCTCTGTTGATGGTCCTCTTCCTCCTCCCAGAAAACTTCACTGTTTCCACTGTTCCACTGTTTCTGCCTGAATAGAGGCATTCCTCATGCTTCAGCCTCGGCTCTTCTGCACAGTCTTCCAAGGTGGCTTCTGTGAACACAGCTTAAAAGCAGGCTCTTGTGAACGCTAGGCCTGATATTTCCTGTGCACCTCTCAGATATTTGGATGTTAATGTCAACATGACAGGTAGCTCTTCTTTTTTTGCAATTGAAGTCACTCAATATTAATAATTCTTTCTATACTCATCCATCATGATCTTGATCTCTTTTTCTTCCTCATTGTGCTTTAATATAGTCATTCAAAATTTCCACTGGTCTTCTTTCTGGAACGTTTCTCAACCCACACTATCATGTTCTTTGTCATTATGATTGTCACTAACCTGGGCAAAAATGTCCAGTCTCTCCACCACTGGTCATCTAGAAATCACACTGCTGAGACAAATTGTAATGATTTGCTTCTGTGCTGCTGTCACAATGCTATGAACAACTTTTGAAGGTCTCCCATTGCCTTCCTAGTAGAGTGCAAATCAGCTCGGCACACATGGACATAGCAGACCAGTTTGCTAATCATCCAGCTTAGCTCAGTCACTTTTGTGAGTTCTGGGCTCTGGCCTTCCTTGTCTGCTACCTTTCTGCTCATTCCATTCTCATACTTTATGTACTCCTTCTTCCCTTGTGTCTTAATCCTTTCTTTGTTTTTACACAAGAATACCACTGAAAGGGTAATTCATAAGAAAAAGAAGTTCATTTCTTACAGTTCTGGAAGCTACAGAGGTTCCTTGTGCTTCCTGATGCCATAGTGAAAGTCAAAGGGCAAGAGAGCATGATTGAGTGCAAGAGAGGCAAACTGAAGCTCAGGATTAAGAGCCAGCACCCACAATGATGACACTACTCCATTCTCAACAACAGAGCTCTCATGATTGAATCCTTTCTCAAAAGTCCCACGTCTTGACCCTATCACATTGGGGATTAAATTTTCAACACAAAAACTTAAGAGAATGTGTTCAAACCACCATGCCTTTGAATCATATTACTTGAAGGAAAGTTCAAGGGTGAGGTCAGTTTTGCCTTCCTCTTCTAACACCAGATCACTACCTATTTCCATTCTGTGCTGCCTCTGCAGCATCAAGAGGTATTTGTGGCAGTACTTTAGACTTTCTATTGGAATTGTTTGCTGCTTGGTTGTTACTGTCAATCATTGACTTGAAAGTTAATGACTGGAAAGCATTTTTAATTGAATGACATTCCTCTACCAAATGAAGTCAAGAGATAAATACGCTTTTTTAAAATGGCTGGCATGTTAGAAATGACTAAAAACTAGTAAAAACAGAATATTTACAGATGGTCTGTAGCACCATCTTTATTCAGTACTGGGGATAGAACCCAACACCTTCACATGGAGCTATATCCAGTGTCTTCATCAGTTTTTTCTGCCCCTGAGAAACAATGTCCAGCACTGACAACTTAAAGGAGGAAAGGGTCAATTTGGCTCACAGGTTCCAGGGGTGCAGTCCATGGGCACCCAGCTCCAAAGCAGAGATATGGTAGAAGGGTGTGGTGAAGCTGTGCTGTTATATACGGCAGCCAAGACTCAAAGAAGGGAGATGATATTAGAGAAGAAGGAATGAAGGAGGCACCAGATGTAATACCTAAGCTCATGCCTCCATGACATACCTAGACATTCCCAGAAGCATGTTTTATTAATCCCCTCACTGCCTCCCAAGCCAATTAAATTGACACAATGAAGCTTAATCACCACATCCCCAGATATTTTGTGTTTTTTAAATTATTTTTTATTTTAAAACAAAGTCTTGCTAAGTTTCCCAAGCTGAGGTCAAACTTGTGATCCTCCTGCCTCTGCCTCCCAGAGTGCTGGGATTACAGACGTATGCCGCCACACTCAGTATACAACACTTCTGTTACACTGTTTTCTTCAAGTGGACTGCTTTATGATTTTTGTGATATACAAGTTGTACTGGATGTGCCAAATGATGTCTAGTTAAGCTTCTTTATAGGCTTTATCTTTAGCAGTGAACTTTATCTTTAGCTTCTTTATAGGCTTTATCTCCTTCCTGGCTATCCTGTTCAGTGATTCCTGAGTCCTTCTTGCTGTGCCTAACCTAGATCTTTGCTTTTGTAACATATTTTTTCTATTGCCAGGAATGACCTTCACTCACTGTCTACCAAAAACTTTTCTTCTAAGAAGGTATTCTTTCATGCCTACCTAAAATCACAATTTCTCTGTAAAATGTCCCTTGCCACACTCATTAGTACAATGTAGAAGCCAAGCACTGCAGTCAGAAGTTCCAGGCCCAAATTCTCTTCCTCCCACTTTCTTAGTGGTTTAGGATAAGGTACAATTCCATTTCCTAGAGCATGGGAATAATATTATCTTCTTCATAAGTTGTCAGGTTTAAAATAGCATAAGAAATATTTCATTATCATCTTACTTCCACATTAGTATTATGAAAGTATTGTTAAAGTAAAGTAGATTTCCACTTTCCTCACATTGTCTTTCTGTAAATTAAATTCGTATTTGTCTCAATAACTATACTGTAGATTACTTAAAGCCATGACTTGTCCTGTTTTAGCACTATGCTGAGCATCTACTACTTGCTGTATATCACACGGTTTAAACTCATGTGTCAGGGCTGCGGATTTAGCTCAGCGGTAAAAGCACCTGCCTGGCAAGTGCAAGGTCATGAGTTGGATTCCTGGTACTGGAAGGAAAACAAAAGAACAAAAACAAAAAAATAAATAAATGAACTCATGTGTCTTAGAGACAGATAAAACTGGCTTAAAAGCCTAAATTTTAGCTTGACATGATGGCACAAGCCTGTAATTCCAGCCCTCTGGGAGGCTGAAGCAGGAGGATCACAAGCATGGGCAACTTGGTGAAACCTTGTTGCAGCAAAAAAAAAAAAAAACTCAAGGGAGTCTTGAGATTAAATATGAAGGCCCTGTGTTCCAGCCCCAGTCTTGAAAACAGGAGAAAAAAAAAAAGAAAACGCTCACTTTGAAACAGGTTATGAACTGAACATTTCTCAGCATTTGTTTCCTCTTCAATAACTTGGAGTAATAATTTGTTCCACAGGATTGTTGTCATGTTATATAATGCATATAAAATTACTGATTCAGAAATAAACATTATATAGCATGATCTAAGTGCTCACAGTGTAGACATACATGTTAATCTTCTGAGTCTTCCTTGAAATCAGTTCAAGTATTTGCATGGGGGATCCTTTCCACAATTGTAAAGATGGGTCATAGGAAGGACATGTGGTAGGGGTGGGGTGCTGTCTGGTCCAAGGGCTCATTTGTACCTGTAGTCTGACCCTGTGCCTCAGAGCTCAAGAACGGCTTTGATCCAACCCCCTGACACTTGATTTCATTCTTCTCTTTGTGAAACAATCTCATTAGAGGAATCGTGCTGCTGAGAAAGCAGGTCACTCAGCTGGGGGCAGCCAAAGAAAGTCTTGCTTGGCTTAGTCATGACCTCTGTGAAAAGTGAAGCATTACCGAGGGGCGCTGGGATTTGCTGCGTGCCATGGCCGAGGTTTTCATCCGAGGCTGCTGGGAGTTTGAACAGAAGGAAGAGTAATAAAGGGGTTGACTGAACTGCTGCTGTGGGTGTTAGCATCAATCCTCCCCTCCCGGTTGGTAATGAGCTCCCTCCCCATCTGGCAGGGAATCCCAGGTGGAAGGGGAAAGCAGGGTGCTGCCAGGGGTGATACCGGCAGTGATATATTTAGAATAAACACCCAACCGGGTAGCTCATCATGCAGTCAACAATGACCTTATCACACTCCCTACAAGAGCACTTTGCTAAAGAACACAAGACTGACTTCAATTTAAGAATATTCTTTTTCAGCCAACTTATATAAATGTATCTTATTGTGTTCATGAGCTGTAATAGGGGAAAAAGAAGAAATGCAACAGTATATACCATTAAGATTATTACCCTTGCTGGGGATGGTGGCACATGCCTGTAATCCCAGCACTCGGGAAGCTGAGGCAGGAGGATTGTTGCAAATTCGAGACCAGTCTCAGCTACAAAGTGAGCTCAAGCCCAGCCTGAACTGTATAGTGAGACCCTGTCTCAAAAAGACAAAAATAAAAAAGACTGTTGTTACCCTTCATTCTCATTCATGCATGCAGATGTAGATGATCAGGTGACCTCCATGAACCAAGCCAAGCAAAGCTTCATGGTTTGGAAATATTACGTAGAGGAGCTTCCAAACACAGCAATCACTGTTAATCTCTCATCTGTCAAAGTAGAAAAAGCAAAACTTAGCTGCTAGGCCACTAAAGAAATCCTTTGCTGAGCTTTGAAGCTGGTCAGACCTAAAGATTCACAAAGGCTATGGTACACTTAGCTAGTCAATTGTTGGGTGACTCGAAGTTAAGAAGTAAAGACAATAAATTCTAATTTCATCTGATTGGAATGGGTTTTCTTCTTTCAAGTACCTCTGTTTTTATTTACTGTAGGCTGGGCTTCTCAGTCTGATCTCCCATAAGAATTTACTGTAACAGTATCCTGTTAGGAAAACTTCTTTCTTTATCCTAGCAGTAAATTAGCCACATAATAACTACACTGTTGCTATTGAATTTCTGTGTCTCTCCTAGAGAAAGTACAAAGGGGACAGGACTAAACATTGTGCTAAATACATAGCACATGTTTATTAGGTGTCTTCTCTGTTCTATCCTTTCGGTTACAAAGTCACAAGGTAGAGACTAACTGACTCTCAAAACTAAATCCATAATTTTGATTGCCTGAGGTTATTTTTATATTTGAAAGTGGTGGGAAAAGACTACCGGCACTCATTTTCTGCAGCATCACACCAAACTGTAAAATGTTTTGATCCAATGTAGAGTCCCACTCCAAGCTATTGGTTAGATAACTAATCTTTTCCCCTTTCTAAACTCTAAGTACCTATAGCCCTGAGTACTTCATAAGGCCTATCTTATGGGTCCCTCTAAAAAAGATCCTGGTACATTTACAGCTCTGAGTAATAAGCAGTTTTTAATATGTATACTTATTGTGTATTGGACACTGTCTCTTCTGGGAAAGCAGGTGTTTTCTTAAGATAACCACTAGAATAAAACTATGCTTAAGCACAAAGAGCAGAATTCTAAGGCACTAGGAGGTACAGGGTGGAAGAAAGCCAATTCGTTCTTTCTGATTATATTCAAGTTTTCCCCTTTTATTAGAACTAGCCCTGTGTTTCTCAAAATGACCCTTTTCTGCCTTTATGACATTATTTTTGTTTGTAAAACAAATTAAGAATTCCATAGCATTTTAGAACAGGGGAAGAATTTATAAATTGCTTATTCCACAAGTGAAATTTATTTATCTCTGGTTGCACTTCTGCTGCATAGATGAGCTTCTGTAGCACACCGAACTGCTCGATTTTCTGCTAAGACGTTTGATCATCTATACCATGTTTCCTGTGTATTTTCACCTGTCCATTTGGGAGACCCAGAGATTTTTCTCTTCAGAGCAGCCACTGAAAGGGATTTCTTTATTTTCTCACTCACTTCACTGCTGTGCAGAATAGATGGTTTGTTTAAGTACCACCTACTGAGGATGGAGAATTGAGGTATAGCACCAGTACAGTCCATGTCACCTCTTCAGCTTTGCCCAGATTGATACCTTTCACCAATCCTCACAGACCTTTCTTACCTCTAAGCAGCTCTACATGGCTTTTTGGGATTGATGTGTTTTGCTTTGTTGTGTTTTCTCTTGTTTGGTTTTTGACTGGTCCTCCATGCTTTATACTCTTCATTCATGATTTTATTGATGTTTTTTTTTTTCCATTTGTTATCTTAGCAGATTAATGTACTTTCCTAATGGGTTCAAGGGGCCCCTTCCTTAATCTCATTAGACTTGTCATCTGGATAAATCAGCCCAAATGCCCATAGAATATTATTGAAACTAATAGCTAGCAAGTAGCCATGTTCAAATTCCTATAGTGTAAAATATGTATATAAAATGCACAATAAACTGTAAGTCTGATAGGAAAGAAAAGTTACATGAACATCCCCCCCCTTCTTGAGACTGATCTTCTCCCCTGTAAACCTTTGCCTCTGTGTTCCTCTCATTACCTTTTGTTTGTTTGTGTGTTTATTTTGTCTTTTTGAGACAGGGTCTGGATATGCAGCTCGGGATGGCTTTGAGCTCCCTTTGTAGCCCAGGCTGGTCTTGAACTTGCAGAGATCCTCCTGCCTCAGCCTCCTGAGTGCTGGGATTACAGGTGTGTGCCACCACACCCGGCTCCTCTCATTACCTTTTAACATCTCGAATAAAAATACCCTAACATTTCCCTAGAATCCCCATTTCCTCTCCGTTTCCTTTCACTGGCCTGTAACCGAGATGCATATTTGCAAAATATAGTCTCTACACCCTGGGTCAAGGTTCTTGAGCATTTTGTGCCCACGCTCTGTTTCTCTCAGCCTTTTCTGGACACCCGCTTCCTCAACCACCTGAAATCTGCAGAACTGAAACGCCTAATAGAGATCTTCTCACTTACATGCAACTCAAATCCTGTGAAACATCTGTACAGAGTCTCAACTTGCAGTTAGCTTTTTAAAGGCAGGTGCCCATCTTTCCTTTTAATACCTGATTTCCATTAAGCAATTTAAGTTATTAAATGCATCACAGGTGCATTTTACCAAAGAAAATGTTTTGTAAGCCTATTTCATAGGCCATACTTTTAGAAAAGGCCATACTTTTAGAAAAGGACATGTTTACTATTGTGTTCTCTTATTATCTGTATCGTGAGCTGTTTGAAACTGTCTTCTCTTGGTTGACCTCCTTCCAGGAGCTCAGTGAGGAGTCCTGTATAGAGTTAGGCTTAATCCAGTGCCTGTTGAATGAATGAATGAATGAATGGATGGATGGATGGATGAATGAATAGCTGAAGAAGAGAAGCAGATGTGAAAATGAGGTGAACTCTGATGTCAAAAGGAAAAGGACAAGGGGTTCCCAAGTATTTTTACTGGAAGGAAAATTATTTAGTAAATATTTTCCTTAGTTTTATTTTTGATATTTATTTATTTCGGCACGTGTTGAATACTTACTGAGCATGTATTCTGTTAGGCACTTTTTGGCACGTGAGAGTATAATTTTAAACAAAGCCAAGATTCTTCACTGCCCTTGTGAACACTAGTTGAAGTAGCTGGTATGGCAAGGTGAATGTTAATAAATTAGACACAGTGAAATTTAAAAGGATATTATCAAGTAGCATGTACATGAAAAAAATGAAAAGCACAGGACAGGATAATTGTCTCAGGAGTATGTGTTAAAGAGCAAGGCTACTCTTTTAAATCTGATAGTCCAAGTTGCACCCTCTGAAAAAGTGAGATTTGAGCAAAGACTTGAAGCAGGGCTCTAAAGGGGCCAAGTGACCTTTGGAGAAAGGTCTTTCCAGACAGTTTATAGCCAGTGTGTAATCCAGAGTGCCCATGTGCCTGGTAGGCTTAAAGAAGAGCAAGAAGTCAGAAGTAGCTGAAGCAGAGCAAGCAGGGACAGGAGTGGAGACGGAGACAGAGACAGAGAGAGACAGAGAGAGAGAAAGACAGAGACAGATAAAAACAGAGAAAGAGAAAGGCAGAGACAGAGACAGAGAGAAAAACAGTGACAGAGAGAGAGAGACCAAAAAATTACGAAAAGGAGGACTAAATGGCCTCTTCTATCATAAATGAAGTAATACATCACCGCAGTGGGAGCAGAGGACCTGTCCTCCTTAGGGGAAAGAAGACAGTCTGTCTCAGACTGGACAGTCAGGCTGCAAGCTGCTGTGTGTGGGAGCAGAGAAGAAGAGGAGGAAGGGAGAGAAAGCAGCAGATTACAAATGCTTGCACGGTTTCCTCAAAGCACATCTGTTATTTCAGAGTGTAGTGAATATTTCAGCAAGTCAGCTGCCACGTCCAGCTCCTCAGCAGGCTGTTTCACTCCAGTGCTTTCTAGTTCGTTTTTAATTCTGTTGTCTTTTCTGCCAACTCTCTCCTCATCTTTCTCTTCACCACCCCCTACCAAACTTATGGTTAGACAGGCGAGATCGATCCCTAATATGAGACATGATTTTTCTCAATACAGCCTAAAAGGGTGGGCATAGAGCCTGGGTTTGAGCATCTTTACCATAAAGGGGTTACCACTCCATCTGTCCTTCAAATATTCAACTAAAAAAGAAGCACTCATTCATACATTTCTCTGTCCACTGACTTAACACATATGTATTAATTGCTTTTGATTTCCAAGATGTCATCCTAAGCACTAGTTGGGCAACAGGAAAGAATGCAAAGACACTGCCCTCATGGAGTCTATGATGGAGGTAGAGATCAACAGGTAAACAAGTAGAATTTCAGGTAAGGAGTAAGGAGTGTGTACACTGAAGAGAAAGTGAGGCAAGGAGAAGTGATGGGAGATGGGCCTGCTTAAGTTCTAGAGAGCAAAACATGCAGAAGTCTGGAGAGTAATGCTCTAGGCAGAGAATGCAGCAAGTTCAAAATCCAGAGTTAAGAAATGAATAAACCTTTAGCACAAGCCAAGCCTTGAATGTCACAGAAATGCTGTGGATCTCAACTCCTGGAGCCCATTAGCGTCGTTAAGGAATACTTCAAGATTCCAGAGATTTGTACCCTCAGAACCCTTTCCACACTCAGATTTATGCTGATGGAAGCTGAGGATGCCAATCTTCTGAAAAGTCTCCAGATGTTCACAGAGGTTTGAGAATCACTGCACAAAAGTTTAGATCTAGCTCTGAACAGACAAGTGTCTGTCTCTGGAACATTTTCTCTGCCCTCACAGAACTTTGGGGATGAAATCTCAATGCTAGAAACTAGTTTAAACGTATGTTCATCCAAAAATATTTCCGCGTGCTTTCCTGACTTTGCCTTATCTTCTGTAGGACTCAGGAGAAGCTCAGTTGCACATGCACATAGCAATCCTTCAGGTATTTGAGAATAGCACTTGGTCTACTGAGTTCCCTGATCCCTCGGTGTGACATATCAGACCCTTTACCATCCCATTCGCTCTCAGCCAGGTGTGCTGTAAGTGTCCACACTGCTTAAGCTCATGGCCCAGTGTTAACACAGAACTCCCGTTTATAATTATGGAGGCAGCATCTGTTCATCTCCAGAAACCTCTTTTTCACCCTTCCTCATACAACTTACATAATATCTCAGCACACACACACTTACAAGTGTTTCCATTTAATGAACTCTAGGGTACATTATGATCCTTCTATTGTTATCTTTATATCATATGTAATTATCATTCTTCTTTTTCTGTTTTCTTTTGTTATTTCTCCCTGTGGCTCTAAAGTTCTCCTCAAGTGGAACAGTTAAATGCGTCTGCTTTGCTTTATCAGACCCATTCTACTGATTTGGCCTATCCTCTTCCTATCTTCCTGCACTCACCATGTCAATGACTGTTATCCATTTTTATTCAGAAAAATGTTGATTAACCCAATTAACTGGAACTCTCAATCAGTGGCATTCCACTTTTAGAATAAAAGGAGAAATTTTAAATAAATAGGCCAATAACTGAAAGTTCAATTAGAAAGAAATTGGAAGGTATGTGTCAGAGTTAGTCCATATTAACTACACTCCAAATTCTGCAACGCTTTTATTGTTGTACAGGTTTCAATTATTCCAGCAGACGTAGTCTTTTTCATAATACTTAGTCCTTACAAAGGCACATCGAGTTCTCCACTAACATTTGTGAGTCTGAAAAAAAAAAAATAAAAACAGAAACACTTAACCTAGTAGATATATATTTAAAAGTTGAAAATCAAGATTTAAAAATCTGTCTTTAACTTACAAAATCCTTCCAGAATGGTGTGGAAGCTAGCTTTGAATTTAGAATTATTGCTTAGATCTAAGTAGTACCAGAAGGTGGTAGTGTTGACAGCTTAATTCTGGACCCTGGCTCCTAGCTCATCACTCTCCTTGTTCTACACTTGGCTTCATCTCACACCACAAAGAGTCATGAACATGTGTGAATACCCTGTTCCATCTGCCCACCCTCCATCCACATTCTCCACCAATAGCCGACATTTGCCCATCCCTTGGCCTTAGGAATACACAGATTCAGGAAGGGACTTATCCTCCAAAGAATGAACTAGGAAAGAAAGCCAAGCAGAACATGGGAGAAAACTAGGCATTACTTAGACGGGGAATTCGGGTATTTCATGTATCTAGAATATATTCTAAGATGTGTTTAACCTTTTGTCCATGGGTTAGACACACCTGTGTTATAATGAAAGAATATGAAAAAGAAGAGCTTTCTTTCTTATATTCTTTAACTGTGTTATCTTTTTTATATGTGGCCCAACACAGTTCCCTCTCACTCGGTGTGGTCCAGGTAAGCCAGATGTGTTGAAGCTGTAGGCCACAGGGTGAGTATCAGCTAGGGGATGGAAGGCACAAGAGATCTCTTGCCTCACTAGAAAGAGCTTGACAAGAGAAAGGTCAAAACAAGGCTTACTGAAGTGGGGAAAGTCTTCTAGGTTGGGTCTAACCATAGTATAGTATTAAGGGGGAAGAAGTGGGACTCTGTATTTTTAGGGATTTTCATAATTTTAAAACTAAAAGAAAATAAGTTTTTAGTTAATTACAATTTGCCCAACACTTATTCAATACTTTCTCATGCAAGTGTTTTAAGGTACTAACTTTTTCCATAGAACCTTCCAGACTCAATAAAAGTTCTTCAGAAAAAAACATTTTTCCCTATTTTATGAGCCTAGATTATATAAATTGGAATAATCTCAAAATGCATTCCATCCAAACCCACAATATCTTCTCTGCCTCTAAGTGCTAAGATGACTTTAAATAAGTTGTTTTACACCTCCAGGAAATATGAAGGTAACATTTAGACAATCTCCAAGGTCTCTTCTAACCCAACATTCCCTCTGTCATGTGGACTGTTCTGAAGACCTATAGAACAAATCTGCTGGCCATTGTCAAAGTTAATAAAACCACACAAAGAATACAGAAGAACCAGAAGAAAAGTAACATCAGAAACTATAAGTATTAAAGAAGCTCTGACCCAAGTAAAGATTAGAAGTCCACAGCAACAAGACCACCACAGATTGTGTAACAGATTTTCATATGGGTTCTATTGCAAAAAAATGAGAACAAATGCTATGAATGGGGGGATGTTTATCTCTGGTAACTAACAGTGTAGGTTACATTCAGAATTGTTCTAGGAAGCTGAGGGTCTCACTGTTTCGTTCCCAGTGAAATGAGAGCCACAAGTCCAGACTGAGAAGCAACAACAAAAAACTGTAATATGTCGTGCTAATGTGAATCTGGATCAGGTTCTTAGGAATTCAGATTAAAGCAATATGGCTATCCTACACGATTTATTTGATAAGTGTTTAAGGAGCACTTCATGATGGTCACCTTGCTAGGTGCTGGACCAAAACCAGAAAATATAGGCATCATGGATTAAAAAAAGATCAAGTTAGGCACTACCACTCTTTGAAAGAAGTTTAGGGCCTCATACTGCTAGAACCTATTGCCATATAATTTTATATGTGTTCTATTGTAAAAGTGAAAAAAGGGCTATGAATATTTCAGAAGAGGGAACATTTCCCCTGTAACAGTGAAGATAGCATTCAGAATTTTTCTAGAAGTCTAAGTATGAGTTGCCTGAGTGGAAAAGAAAAAGCCATTCCAGACAGATGAGACAATGTAAGAAATGGAATATGATATCCAAAAACATATTTTCTCACCTTAATAAGGTGAATATTTTCCCATATCAACTAAAGTGGAGAGAGTTTATGCCTTTGAGACCCACCTTGCAAGAAATATTAAGTAGACTTCTTCATGTTGAAGTGAAAGAATGCCAAATAGAAAAATAAAAATGTATGGAAGCATGAAGCTCCCTTATAAAAGGTATTTAAGGGTGAACACAGTGTCCTGTGATACTGTGTGGTGATATATAAATCACTTTTTATTCTGGTACAGAAGTTATAATAACAAAGTATAAAATGGAGCTATCACTATAAAATATGTTAATGAATACACAACATAAAAACGTAATTTGTGACATCAATAATATAGAGCGAGTGTGGAAGAAATCAGAAAAAGTGTAGAGAATTTATCTGCTATTGAAGTTAAGCTGTTATCAGCATGAAGTAAATTGTTGTATGATTTCACATGGAAGCCCCATGGTAACAACACAGGAAATACCACTAGAAAATACAAAAAGAAAATGAGAGGAATCAATACATGTCACCACAGAAATCAACAGAATGCAAAGAAAGACAATAAGAGAGAAAAGAGGGGCAAAAGAGCTACAAGACAGAAAACAATTAGCAAACTGGCATTGTCCTTCTCTACCAATAATTGCTTTAAAAGCCAGTAGATTAAACTCACCAGTCAAAAAACAGAGTCGCTTGATAGACAAAAAATTGAAAAGATACTACTATGTGCTAAATACGAGAGATTCCCTTTAGATTTATGGACACACAACTGAAAGTGAAAGGAAGGGAATAAAAATTCTCCAAATCGTAACTAAAGAAATAGTGGCTCTATTTTTTTCAGTATCTGAGATTGAACCCCCATGCTAGGTAAAGGTTCTGCTGCTGTGTGATATCCCATGGCCATATTGAAGTCAAAAACTGACAAGAAACGAAGGAAGATATTGTATAATGATACAAGGAGGACACTGTACTGTATAATGATAAAATCAAGACATAACAACTATAAATATATAACACCCCAAATCACAACATCTATATATATGAAGCAAACATTGATAGAACTGAAGGGAGAACCAGACAGTAACATAATAACAGCAGAGGATTTCTATTCCTCACTTACAATAAGGGCTAGAACACCCCAACAGCAGATCAGTAATGGGACGGAAGACTTGAACAACACCATATAGCTCAAATGGACCTAAGAAACATATAGAACATTCCATATATATATGCTATATATGCACATGTACATATGTATATGATCCACATATAATATATAAGAAAAATATTGTCCTTTCTCAGGGATAAATGATTATATTACACTTAATTTTGAAACCCCTCACTGGACCACTGCAAAGTCCTTACCAATTTCAGTCTTTTTTTTTTTTTTTTTTTTTTTTGGTTTTTCTCCGGTACCGGGAACTGAACTCACGACCTTGTGCTTGCCAGGCAGGCACTTTGCCGCTGAGCTAAATCCCCAGCCCCCCAATTTCAGTCTTTATTGGAGACAACTTCCTGCAAACTTGAGTTTCCCCAGAAATCAAGAAATTGGAAAAAAATAACAAAATCTGTTTCATAGCAGTTTCACATGCAGAAAAGAAAGAGATAAACAAAGGAAATGCTTGTCCCAGACCCTCATTCACACTCAGTAACACACTCATACCACATACACCATGTACGCACACGATCTACAGTGGCCTTGTAGAGTTATAGTAGAAGTAGCCAGCAAAATTCTGGGCCTCTGTGAGGAGGTTAGGTCTTTTTGTCCCTCAGCTGGTGTAGCTGAGATGCTTTAAGAGCAGATTTTTATATAGCTAGCAAGCACACACAAAAAAAGGTCAACTGGAACTTTTTCCCTCAGGGCTAAACAAACCCAGGTGTATAGGCTCTGAGTGGATCGTGATGGCATTTAATTTCTAGATTCGGGAAGCTAAATATAGAATGTCTTATTGACAATCCAGCATCCAGCAGGACAGGAGAGAGGGAGCAGAATTTTTCAAGTGCTGTGTGGTCTCTCCTACAGGAAGGAGGGAAGGATCGATTCTTCTAGAGCAAGTAATTCACCTCTTTCTACCTATCTCCACAGACATTGTAGATAGTGTTACGATTAGAGGCTGAAGTCAGTCAGATCTAAGTTTCTCCTCTGCTAGCTTTAGAGCCTCAATCGTTTAACCTCTACCTCTTTGGACTGTTATGACATTGAAGGAGATAATGCATGTTAGGAGTATAGCACAATGGTCTGTGCATGGAAAGTACTAAGTGATAGTGGTTATCTAATCTGGTCCAATTTAAATCATTACCAACCCCCCTTTGGGGGTATTCAAAGTAGCTCTCATCTCTGAACTATAAGTAGCATAGAAGGAGAGATGCAACTCTGTCTTTTAGCATCTTGTCCTTAATTTAAAAATGAAGCTGTCTGGGGATTTACTTTGAGAAAAGCAGCTGCTGAGAGCGGCCGTTCATCATCACTCAGCCAAAGCCACAGTCAGGGCCGGAATAATTGAGAGGAGTGTGGGGCCGGTTCCGTGCCTTCCATCACAGCTTGCCAGGGGGAAACTGATGTAGTTCAGAGTCCCAGCCAGACAGAAAGTAAAAGCCCCTCCCCGCTCAAAATTTAGCAGGCTAATCTAAGACGTTATCACGATTTCCGAAAGACTTGCTTGAATGATTGAATCTGGATTTGTTTTACTTAGAGCATGTAATATCACACCAGATAACATCATTCATTTCTCAACTTTGGGAAAAATCTTTGAGCATTTGATTACATTTAGCTGTTTTCTACCCTGGCCAGGAAGAATAATCCCTAACCTTTGCATGGCTTGGAAAAACGTGATCTTATCCTAGACAAGTGCTAGTAATCTCCCTACATAAAAATCTACCAATAGACCAAGGATTTTAATGGCATTCAAAAAATATAAGCCCTCTTTGTTCCCTGCTAAGCGTCAATGACCACTGACCCAAACGATCAGAGAGCTGGGGAGGTCAGCAGATAGAAATGTGCCCCTGAACCTCACCCCAGCCCACAGCCACAGCACTGGTTACCAGTTCTGCTCTGCTTCCCATGTTGTCTTTACTAAAGAGTACTTGCATTTTGAAGACTATTTCAATTTGGAAAAGAAGGTGCTTTCAGGAAATAATAATATGTAATAAAAATCTCTCTGATGAACAGAGGTAATTTTTATATTCAAGGAAGCTGCCGAGGCAGCAAATTTTTAGTCATTAGCATATTTGCAAGGTTAATGTACTGTACTTTATAAATAAAGTGTTTTATAATTTCTTAGGCAAATTGTAAAAATGGGAAAAATGAAGGGAACTCCATTCCATCTTAAGGATCCGAGGCAACAAAGTAACCTGCCTCCCTACGGGATGGGGTGTTACTGTTCTCCACAGCAAACATTCATGGATCTAGCAGTTATGACGAAACTGGAAAGAGAGCACTCATTAATTTGAAAGAATGATGCAGTGAAGACGGTGTTAGTTTTCTGTCACTGTGAAAAATATAGGAGATAACCAATTTACAAGGAGGAAAGACATTTTGGCTCAGAGGTTCAGAGGTTTCAGTCCGTTTCTTGGCCATGTTTCTTTGGGGTTGCAGTGGTTCAGTACATTATGGCGGAAGCGTGTGGCAGTGGAGACTCACCTCATGGAAGCCAGGAAGCCAAAGCAAGAGAGACAGGAAGAGGTCAGGCACAAACACCCTCTGCAAGGAGGTACCCTCAATATCCTCATTTCCTCTAGGCCCCGCCTCCAAAAGGCTTCGGCACCTCTCACTCCTGCTACAGGCTGAGCACCATGCCTTTGACACGCAGGCCTTTCAAGAGCAGGAGGAATGGAACAAACACTCTAGAAAGTGTGAAAAAATACTGAACTTATTAAGTATTTTTACTTAACAATGACACTTAAATAGAGCCATGCATTATGTGGACTTGGGAATAGTACAGAGAAATATGTTTTAGGAGATTTGTGAAAATGAGATGCTAATAGTAGTACTTGGAAACCACTCATATAAAAGAGGTAAAGAGAAAATAAGTGAGAAATGGGTCCTGTTGCTGTAGAAGTTCTATGATCCCTGAACTGAACAATTTTATTTCTGAAAACAGCAACAATATAGGAGCAAAGGTAAGTAATCAGCAATCAGCTAAAGTGAAAGGAAAGGTTGGTGGCAACTCAAATATGGAAGCAAGCTTTCATGGATTGCTCAACGTTATCAGGCATTTTTTAATGTCCTACTTCAATACTTAATATTTTATTTTCCCCTTCAGTTTCTCAACCTAGGAAATATCTTAAATCATCTGCAGTAAGTCACTATGTGCCTTGGGATGCAATCATTTCCTTCTTTCCAGCTGTAAGCCCCAGGCAAGTTTCAGAAAATCATTAGTGGAGACCCTTGTGCCTCTTCTTGGTATTTTGCAGAACCATTGGTTCTTTTACTTCGAGTTTTTAATAATATACACATTGGAGATCTCTTTCCATCGAAATCCAAAGCCATCTTTTATGAGAAGAATATGGCCACTTACTTTCTCTCACATTACTTCCTGTGCTTATCTTCCCAATCTTTGAGATGTATAAAGCCATACATCTGTCTTCATGTGCATATAGTTTTGATGACAGACATACAGATGTGGATGTAGTACCCAACCTCGGGCAAGTGACTTAAAAATTCATAGCTTTAGTTTCCTGCATACAATATCACAATAATCTCTGTGTCATCAGATTGTTGCCCTAAGAAATAAATGAAATTATATTCCTCCATTTTCTTACCCTGGAATTATTTTCAGGTTTCTGTGGATTACAATAGCTAGAATATTGAATTGGATTCTTGAATGAATGGATGAATGAATAGATGAATGTATATAATAATGTAAGAGAAAGTGAAGGATATTACCAGTAAGCACCATAGAGATTTTTCTTTGATATATCTTACAGATCAATATTATAGATAATTGAATGTGTTTTTTATTCTCTTGATCTGAGCTACATAGGACAATTAAAATCTGTTACATGATGGACAATTATACTTAAGATAAAGCAGTGATATTTAATTGTTGTGTTATAGAAAGTTAAATTTCTGCTTGCTCTTTGTATATTTCAGATTACTGAGTTTCACATCCCATTGCATAAATATGTTTGTTTGTATTTTGGCTGCTTAGCTCCTTACTGCTTCCCATTAGTTCTTCATTCTAAACTCCTCTACCGTTCCACCCCAGCTGATTAGGCAGCAGGGTTTGAAGAGAAGAGGCAAGTTGGAGATACGCCTACAGCAGGGCCAAGCATCTTCTGTGGTCTCCTATGTGGGCATCTGTCTAATTCTCTGTTGAATGACTAGGGTTGTACCTTAAGCTTTAATATTTTACTCTGTGGTCTAATATTCTATCTGATGTACCACATTCATTTAGAAAGTAACACAACTTCACTCATACTCTGCCAAATTGATATAGGAGAAATAGTACAACTCCCAACCTTCTAGAGGACAGATACACGGAGTTTATGATCTGCAAAACTGAAGAATGAGTTCTGAGGAGCAACATAAGTTAAGAGTAGCAAAAACTTATTGAAAGAGATATCTCGAGAGACAGGAGGGGACCCAAAAGTGAGTTACTCCAGACCCCACTTCACAGAGGGAATTTTATAGTGCAACATCTTGAGATGGGTACAAAATCGCAAGTTGGATATAATGTGGGTCAAAACTATGATCAATAAGATTACAAGTATAGCCACATATGTAATATTGATCCAAAGGGGAAGCAGGTCACGTAGCAAGTGTACATGGAAAGAACAAAACTTCTTTTAGGAAGGGATGGATCAAAGGGTCTCAGTCACCCACAGGGTGACTGATGTCTATCTAGACTTTATTGGACCAGTTGATGCCAATTATCTTACCCCCTGGGGAGGCATGTAGGCCTGATCATTCCATCTTTACCTGGAGGTCTGGTCTCCAACAGATGTGCCTCTGGCCACGTTGTAATATGTTCTCATCCTCTGCACTGACTCCCTAAGGTTTCGCCGTCTCTGACTGCCTATTTCTACCTCACTTAGCTGTCTACTATAAAATGAGAATGACTTGAAAACAAGCTCTTCATAAAACATATCTGGTGACTTATATGTTTACCTCCCTCCCTTCTAGGTCAGAATTAGTATAATATTCTGGGATTATATCTACTATGAGTTATTGCCCTTCTCAGCTTACTTCATAAGATTAACACTGAAACTTACACCAAGTAAACTCAGAAGTTTTCTGTACAATGATGGAGAAAATAAAGCTGGGAGTGAGAAGGCACAGATTAATAATCTACTTTAGCCATTAATTAGCTGGGAGTTTAAATCATATCGTTTCACCTCTCTACAACTCTTTTCACCCATCCATAAAATAAAAGAGGAGTTGACCTAGTTAATCTCTAAGGTCTCCTCCAGCAGCAAAATTCTGCAGTCAGCAAAACCTTTTACAACTAGGCAAGCAGACACTATAGAAACCCCATCTCATTTCTCCACTTCTAAATTTATCACTTCAGTCATCCACAAAACATTGCCCAATATAAGTGAGCTGAGTTAGCCATATTTAATAGCAAGGCAGTTGTCTCAGCCAAGTCAGGAATGTCAAACTTCACTGGAGTGTTTGGTCACAGTTGAAGAAAACCAAAGGGAATAGAAAGGTGCAGGAAATCCCAGGTGCCCCATTGCAGCTCAACTTCCATAACATTTAGCAAAGAAAAAGGAAGAAGACATCCCTTTCAGTCAGCTCCTGTATTACAGTGAGGCTCCAGCCTCTCACTGCTTCCTGCCTTCCAGGTAAATAAAAGATGTAAATAACCTTCACCCTTCCCACCTTGTCTCTTTCAATCTCTCTCTCTCTCTCTCTCTCTCTCTCTCACACACACACACACACACACACATACACTTTCTCATCTATAGTTCCTTTCAAATATAAAAATATACTTCCCAGTTCCATCTTGCCAGCAGTACAGAAGAATCCTAAGAAGTTAAGAAAAATGAAGAAGCTTCTGATACCTATAAACCCCAGAGTACTTCGCATCCCATTCTTCCTGACACAGTAAGTCTGGTTTTATGTACTATGCAGCTAAAAAGGAGAGGCCTGGGGAGAAAGATTCTTATTCCTTCAGTTTTCATAGCATTAAAAAGTAAAAGAAAGAAATGCAATAAAAGAGAGAAGAAGAACTTTCTAGTCTTTCAGATTTAGACACTGTAAACAACAAATGAAAATTACTCTGACAGGTGCTAAAACAATGTGAAAACTATTGCAGTCAGAGAGAGAGATATTAGACTCAACTCTGAGTATAAGAATGAATGGGCCAGGTTGCAGGGGTGTGGACTGAGTGGATGGAAAATGACTTAGAAGTGACATCAAGGAGCGGGGATTCTTGTGAAAGTGAACAGCATTCTTCCCAAAGGCAGCCCAGGAAGGATCAAATATCAAGGTTAGGACGGGGAGGGAAGAGAAATTTGATCAGAAAAATTCGAATTGGGGAAATCCCCTCTAACCTGACTTAGCAAGATTCTTATTAAAACCGAGCTATGCAGACCCAGCAAGGCAGTGGTGGTTGGAGTGGGGGTAGGTTAAGCAGACAGGTGAGGCCAGAGTCAGAGAAACTCACTGAAAGTTTGGTGCAGCCGTTGTGAATTTCTGAATCTTCAGTGCACTGGAGGGCTTGCACTTTAAAAAAAAAACAAGACACCCCTTTATCCTCTGAAGTTCCACAGTCACACTACTATCTCATGAAACTCATTGACCTTAATGATCTCAACGATAGTCTCTGTATCTTTCTTTTCTTTTTTTGAAAGGTCTAGATATGCTTTTGAATTTGCCCAAACCAATTCTCTAGACATTCTCTTCTCAAAGTCTTCACGGGATTTACAGCATGATTAGGACTTAGTGTGGCGGTGAGGGGATGTCAGCCTTCCCTGTGAGGTAGGCGTGATGCTGGGCACTTGGGAAACATGCACGAACAAGAAACAGCTCCTGTCCTTACACACAAAAACTAAAACAAACAAACAAAAACAAAACCTCACAGAAAAATTGACTTTTGTGGCAGAGCACACATAAATTATGCATTACATTTTTTTTTTCTATTTAAGTGTCAGAGTTTTCTTATCAATGGAAGGGAGAGTGTGTTTATTTTTTTTTCTTACTATGACGCTCAACGGAAGTTTCAAAAGAACTTTGTTGAAGGAAAGCATTTCAAGGGCATTTTTCAAACCTAGAACACCTGTGCAACCTTCAGCCCTCTGGTAGTTCTTGCCTGGGGGAGCCTGTGCTCCAAGTACACTGGCTGCTGCTAGTCTGCTAACCACACAGCACAAGTCTACCCCCAGGGACACTCAGTGCATATTTGTAGACTGACAGAAGCCTGAAGGTCAGAAAGGCTGTGGCTTTGTCAGGCAGCCTGGTGGGTGGGAGATGCCAACACAACAAACTGAGTGTGATAGAGGGGAAACACTGAAAACCGAGCTGCTCCGTGTCTAGAGGAGGATAAAGTCAGAAAAACAAAAAAGGATGAATTCTATTTTCTCCACTAGGGGTCATCCTGTGGGCAGATTACATAGCTGATGAAGAGCAGGGTTTTGTTTTGTTCTGTTTGTTTCCCACTAAATCAACAGGAAAAACGTGAATTTATTCAAGCATCGGTTCTCCTGATAATCTTGTCATATAGACTTTGAAGAGGATATTAAAATAATACGGCTTGCTTGCCACAATACACATACCACGTTTTCTAACTTGATGAAGTTAAAAGTCAAATGGGGTTGAATCCATTTCTGGGATCTGTTATCCCATTTCTTATTTGTCCCCATTCTTCTGGAGAAATACAGCTGAAAGATTTTTATGTTCACATATAAAGCAAACAGAGAGAAGAGCTAAGTAGGGACCTGGGAATATGAGGAACAACATAATCCTAAATTCCTTAGGTGGTTTTATCGTTGCTGTTCTTGTCTTATCTATCCCACATTTAGAGTTGAAGAAGCCAGTGACCTCCAGATATTAGTGGATGCTGGGAAAGGAAACTGTATCAGAAGCCTGATCTCAATAGCTGGAGGACCAAGAAAGAGGGAGAATAGCAAGACAGAAAACGTGTTTACTGTAACCAGTCTACACTGCCCAAATACCACAGAAAAAGAAAATAGCTACCATAGAATGAGCTATGTCACTTCCGGGAGCAAAGCTCAGAACCTAGATTTCTAGACTCCTGTGGCTGTGATGAAAATCATAATGCCCCTGCCAATGTGATGTCAGGGAAAAAGCCATGGAAGCTGAAATTTTTCATAATCCTTGGGCTATGAGCCCACATCCTGTGTGCCCAGGTATAAGTGCTGTTCATGTGGAGAGTGTGGACTCTACTCACCCCACCTCCTTGCTGGGTTGGTGTCAAACAAAGGATTTTGTAGCAGCTGGATGTACACAGGCAAAATGGAAAAAAGAACATTTACCTAAGTCTAGCACAGTGATAGCAAACCTTTAGAGACCAGGTGTCCAAATTACAACACAAAACCCACTTATTTATCACAAAGTGCCCACACTATAATTAAACCTGAATGCTGAGGATTTAGTTTAGAAAAAACAAGTATTACTGATGCTTAGCTGCTAGGGCAACTTGGCTCTCATGCCAACAGGGAGGGCTCTATGTGCCCACTACAGCTTGCGTGCCACAGGTTCGCCACCACTGGTCTGACACCTTATCCAAAAGTAATTTAATGTGGACTTGCTTACAGACTCAATGTAAAGTGTAAAATTATAAAACTTTTAGAGAAATAAACTTCATAATCTGAAACCAGTAAAAGGGTTCTTAGAGTTAATTCCAAAAGCATGATCCATAAAAGGAAAAAAAAGATCAATAAACTAAATTTTATCAAAGTTTTAAAATTCTGATTTACAAAAGAGCTCATGGAAAGGATGAAAAGTTACAGAGCAAGCAGTGAGCTAGGATCTAAAATGTAAAGGACTCCCAGTGCACAACAGCAAAAAAAAAAAGAAAACTAATAAGAAAACGGACAAAAGAAGTGAGCAAATGATTGTCTCGTAAGGATATATAGACGTTAAACAAGCCCATGAAAAGAAGTTTAACATTAGTAACCATCAGGGAAATGCAAATTAAAGTTAAAAGGAGATATCATGACATGTTCACCAAAATGGTGGTATGCTAAATAATAGCAAGATTATGGATAAACTGAATCATTTCATACATTTCTTATGGGAATGTAAAATTATTTAGCCACTCCAAAAAAAAGTTTAGCACATACTTAAGTGATTAAACATATACTCCAGCAATGTATTGCTGGACACTTATCTACGAAAAGTGAGAGTTATATTTACACAGAGTTCAATCAGCAAGTGTTTATATCACTTTATTCATAGTAGATTTAACTAGAAACAAGCCAGGTGTTTTGCAGTGGGTGAATAAACAATGGTACATCCATTCAACAGATTGTACAATCAATTCCTTCCATTATAAAGAATAAATGACTGATAAGAAGGGGTCTGGGGGGGCTGGGGATTTAGCTCAGTGGCAAAGCGCCTGCCTGGCAAGCGCAAGCTCTTGAGTTTGGTTCCTGGTACCGGAGAAAAACCAAAAAAGAAAAAGAAAGAAAGAAAAAGAAGGGGTCCGGGGATGAGGAGAGACAGGAGTAAAGGGAAGGAAAGGGGGACTGAAAGAGGTTAAATGCCGTATGTATATGTACAAATGCCCCACCATGAATATATGCACTATGCATTGCAAACATAAAAATTCACATATCCATTAGTGGATATATTCATTATACATTGCAAACATATACTAACAATTTTTTAAATAAAAAAATTTAAAATGATTGATAGACATAGAAAGTTAAGTGATTCTCCAGTGACGTAAGCTGAATGAAAAAATAAAAGCCAATACCAGAAGCTCATTCTGTATCATTCTGTGTGACATTCTTTATTTTTTATTTTTTTATTTTTTTGTGTGTGTGACATTCTTGAACAGATAACCCAGCTATGTAAGTCAGCATACATAAGAGACACCTACATTTCCATGTTTTTGTGGCATTATTCACAATAGCCAAAATATGAAATCAACCTAGGTGCCCATCAACAGATGCATGAATAAAGAAAACATGGCATGTATACACTGTGGAATATTATTCAGCCATGTAAAGAATGAGGTCATATTACCTGCAGGAAAATGGGAGGAACTGGATAGCATGATGTTAAGCAAAGTAAGACCCAGAAAGATAAGTATCACACGGTTTCTGGAATATGTGGAATATAGAATTTTTGAAAGTTTAAAAGTTGACCTGAAAGTAGAAGAGGGGCTTCTAGAGCAGGAGAGGAGACCAGAAAGAGAGGGAGAAAGGTGGAGAAGAAAGGGCAGTAGGGAGGGTAGGCATGCTCAAAGCACAATATGTCATGTATGGAAATGTCACAGTGAAACCCACTGATATATAAATTACCATGTGTTAATAATTATTTTTAAAAATAATTGCGATATCTAGCTGTAGCCAGAGAATCAGAACTCTAGGCCTGAAACACTGAATACCAGAAGGCAGTTGGCATCAGAAATCTGCATCACTGGGACAGGGAAAGAAAGAAAACTCAAAGGAGAGAGAAAGAGAGATGACTGTGTATACAGTAATATCTCTGCCTCAGGCCTAGGTCTGTGCTGAGCTTTAACAGACCATTAAGACGGGGAAGGAGATACAGACAGACAACACAGAGATCCAGTTATTTTTCAGAATTAGCGTCTAAGTGGAGACTTTGAGAAAAGGCCAAAGTTGCATTATTTACATTTAAGAATGAGGTCATCAACCACAAGCCAAACAGCAAGAATGCCCGGGTTTGGAATCCTAAGAAGTGAACTAGAGCACCTTCTGTCACTGCATGCGGACAGGAGGGACTTGGGGCTCGGGGCAAGGATGATCACTAGGGAGGTTGGCGATGAGGACAGGCCAGCTGTAACTGGTAAGGCTTTCCGAAAGGAAGCACTAAAGAATTTGACACAGATACTTTATTGCCTGCAAATTCCGTGTCTAAGGTGGCATAAAAATAGCACTTTTTCACACTAAAAAAAGGCATAATGTTAACAGCAACCAGAATAATAATGATACCTCTTGTGCCTTTTCGCCTACATTCTTCTTTTGGGCTCTGATCACAGTTGAAATAAGTTCTATATAAATATCAGAGACCGCTTATCTGAAAAGTCATGGAGAAAAAAGGTCAGACTATAAGTAGCTTCAGAATCAAGCTTTTGGAGGATCTGAACAGGACTCCACCTCACCCTTCCCTTTGTTAAACACTAAGGAAGGTTCCTGCATTCAGGTTTTTGCATATCTGCCCATCTGAGCTTCCTTGTTCAGAACCTTCCAAGCAGATAGACCTACCAAAGATTTCACAATATCAAGGGAGCGGCAAGATAAGAGATGGTAAGCTGACAATCGAATAAGCTTGCTGCCACATCATTTCCTAAGACAGGAGGTAAATGAAAGTTATTCAGGTAAATGCGGAGGGATATATTTTGAATGCTATCTAAGTGGTCTCTGTCCTTAAATTTTTAAAATTTTTATTATGAAGAAATGCTTAATTTTTTAAAAACTCTCTCATCTCCCCGCATATGGTTAAACAGCAAGATTTCATTTGTTGCGCTCAAACCTCCCCATAGAGAAATTGTAGGTCATTAATGCTCTTTAACATTAAAGATCCTTGGGCAGCTGAAGGCAGGTTTGACATAAGAGAGGCCGTCTGTTTGGAAACTATCCAGTAAATGTCATGGTGGTGTTCTAGATAAGAATGCTTGAGGATCCTCAAATGGCATTCCAATCTACTCAGCAGTAACTGATACAATGGCTTTCTTTTTCTTCTCTTCATAGATCTGTGGTTTTGCTTTGATTATAAGCTAACACATTTCAAAGAAAAAATGTTTACTACCAAGTTTGTAGTATACTCACAAACCAGTCCCCAAGTATATGTGCTCTGCCTTTTGCTGCTGATCTTAAGTGAAATTTCCCTCAAGTGGAATCAGGTGGTCTGACTGCAGAAGCAGCCTGTGGGAAGCCTGAGGAAAAGCGAAAGCTTAGACAATGACTATCTCAGGTTGTTCTGGCTGCCAAAACGATGTGTGTTAGGCTGAGAAACTTAAGAACAAGAGAAATTTATTCCTCACAGGTGTAGAGTGTGAGAAGTGCAAGATCCGTGTGCCAGCAGTTCCCATGTCTATACAGACACGCGCCTGCTACAGCCTCACGTGGTGGATGGGAGCAAATGAGCTCTTCCAGGCCGCTCTCACAGAGGCATTCATGACAGTCAGAGGGGCTGTCGCTTCCCAGAACCCCTGCCTTTGCTACCACCAGAGTGGGGATTATGTTTCCAGATATGAATTTTGTAGAAATACATACATTCAAATCTTAGAAATAAAAGAAAAATCTTGAATGAAATGGAAAGTAATGTCAAGAACTAGACAGGAAGACATGGGAACAGGGTAGAAGCAAGCAACAAGGCTTGAGGCCAACTGTAGCGATCGGCACTGGGTCAGCTGATACTGTTTATCAGCAGAGGACTCAGGGGAAGCCAACTTACTTGTGTATTCTTTCAAAGAGAATAGAGCTTGATTTTAATTTTCAAATTATTTCGATGGGGTTCCAACATTACAATTATTAGCATTTTTGCTTACCTCTTTACTTGGATTATCTTTGTGGACCAAAAGAATTCAAATAAGCCCTAAAAGTTACATTATTCATTCTCTGAAATGAAACTAACAAGTTATAGTTAGCTGCCTCTCATTCGGTTTAATTTTTAATACCTGGCCATTGGACCACCTGTTGTCTCTCAGCTGTCTTAGAAAAGATGTTCACAATATAAGGAACAAGCCGTATCATGCCAGGTGCACTTGTTGTGTGTGAAAATCTGTGCTAGGCTCTTGGTACATGGTAATTTATTTAAAGCCTTCAACAAACACAGTTATAGCTTTATTTTACAGATGAATAAATTAAAGCTTTAATGGTGGAAGTAAATTACTCCTACATTTGCAGCTAGGAGGAGAGTGAAATGGCACCCCAAAGTCAATGCCTTTCTTCCATGCTGTCTCTCTCTTTAGATAACATAGATGTGAACTGCCTGTTCTTTGAAGTTTAGTCTGCAGAAAGCTGGATGCTGTAATAGCTATGATAACAACTTATAATGAAGACCGTCTCATAGCAATATCTGCACTCAGACATCTGATTCCTTTAAGTTATTTTCTCTCTAGAACAATATTATTTTCCCCAAGACTTACACACAAGAACAATAAAAGAAAATTGAGGGGAAATCAAGTGTAATCTCAGCATCATGCTTAATAAATGCTGGTCTTGCATAGAGGAAATGTCATCAATAAAAGTAACAGAACTTAGTTATCTCTGTTCTCCCAAAGACAAAGTGACACATGTTATAAATGGCAGAACTCCATCGTTGAATGGCTTTCTGGTAGGATATTGAAAAGGACAGCTACACTGTGGAATTCCCTGGGCTACTAGCCTCAACCCTTCTTTCTTCCTTTTGACATTGGCAAAAGCCTGTAATTTGGATGGAAGCTCTAATTGTTTTCCATAAGGTTTCTGCACCTGTTTCCAGGCTCCAGTGGTCAGATGAGCAGAATGGATGCCAAAAGTCAGGTTAGCTATTTCTAGCTCTGCCTTCACCTCATGACCTTGGCATTATGGTGCCCTTGGACCTCATCCCAACTCCCCAGTGTTTTGTAAAAACAGCACTGTCCAATTATTTCCCACTACCAAAAATGTCCCAAGTTTTTTGGGCTCCTTGCAATCTAGAATGGGAGATGCTCCTAAGAGGAAGCCAAAATGAGACTTCTTCATTTATAGGGCACTGGAGGTGTTGATAGAGGTGAGGGCATTGAACTTGCCATCATTTGCTGGGTTCTCATGCTGGTTCTTTCATGTATTGCAAGGAAGGGACTTGTCTCTATAAGTCTGTATTTCCTGTGGCATGTGTTTCCAAGCATGCCCTGTCTGTGACTTTAATAACACTCAGAGCCTTTTCCTAGTTTCATGTTACTGACTCAATAGCAAAGAATCAATTTATATTAAAGACCAAATCTAAAAAAAAATGCTAGGGAGGACTCTGGGGTATCTATTTTGGAATTTAATTGAAATCAGTGTTATGTTGTCCACAGAAGAAAAAACGTACAAGTATATTTTGGGGACTTCTAATGATAGGTCTGTACTGTGAAATGAAGCTCAGCAGGAAGGTATAACATTGATTATTTTTTTCAGGATGCTATGTGTATGTGCACTAAAGGATGCTCCCCTGTATCATCAGTATCTCATATTAAAGCAGTAGTGAACATCCTATCTTTTGAAGTACCTAAGAAAGAAAGATTATGTTTTTATTGTCTGCCATATTCCAAACTTGTGAGGAAGTTTTCAGAACTCATAAAGACAGAGAAGAACCTGAAAATAAGTTGCATTAAATTTTCTCTGTTCTTTGTAACCTGGAATACTCTTTTTCTCTTAGAAATGGGATTCTACTTGACTAGGTTCCTGGAAAATGTATACAAAAAGCATTTCACCCATGATGTTCCTTAATGTACACACCCTATAATGTGCCAGGCATGTGAGGAGCCCCCAAAACACAAAAGTAAATATTCTGAAGGAATTTGCATTATTATGAGAAACACAAACTATCCAGGTAATCAGAGTTCAATGTGGCATAGAAGGTACCACAAAGAAGACAGGGAAAAGATCCCTAGAATTTGGGGGCTAAAGATTATTAAAGATGGAACCACGTCAGTGTAGTTTAGGAAGACATGATCATGAGATCAGGAGCACGTACAGGAAAAGGAGGCGTGTTTGGATCTCGTGACAAAGGCACAGCGGGGAGTGCCGAAAAATAAAAAGGCAGGTAGAAAATGAGACCGATGAGGGGTGAAGATACTGGAGGAAGGAATGTTGGTATTTGCCCCAGCAGTAGTGAAAAAATAGGGTCCCTAAGGGACTGGCACAATGATATTTGCATCCTAGAAAGGTCATACTGAGATTGAAGCCTAGATCTGGGAGAGAGATGGGAGAGGAAACAAAGACATAGGTGAGGAAATAGTTTTAAGGTTTTACTAGCCTCATAAAATGATGTATGGAACATTTCCTCTTTTTATAAATGCAGAAGTAATGTAATAAATTTGGGTTTTTGAAAATTATTTCTCCTTCATTACTGAGTAGAATTTTTCTATCATTTTATCTAGATTTCATGTCTTCTTTCTTTTACCTTCAGATAGATTTCTTAAGTGGCTAAAAATCTATAAATATTTTCCTTTTTTTGAATCAGTATTCCTTAGTTATATTATTTCATGAATTTGAAGTTTTCATCAGGATTTTCAAAAGTATTTGACATTACTATTTCTAATTTCCAGAGGAATATCCCTAAAGTGTGCATAACAGTTCCTGATTTTTAAAATCTGTAGTGACATCTAATGTTTAGGTAGTTAGTGTCTGTAGTCTTGTCTGCTTTTTAATTCCTAATATTTGTTCCTTCTCATTCTTTTCTTTTTCCTGTTACTAAAGATTGAACACAAGGGGCTGGGGATTTAGCTCAGCGGCAAAGCGCCTGCCTGGCAAGCTTAAGGTCGTGAGTTCGGTTCCCGGTACTGGAGAAAAACCAAAAAAATAAAAAATAAAAAAATAAAAATAAAAATAAAGATTGAACCCAGGGAGCACTGAACTACATTCCCAGGGTGTTTATGTGTGTGTGTGTGTGTGTGTGTGTGTGTGTGTGTTTTAAATTTTTCTTTTGAGACAAGGTCTTGGTAAGTTGCTCAGACTGGCCTCAAATCAGTATCCTCATGCCTGAGCCTTCTGAGTAAATGGGATTCCAGTCCTGGCATACACAACCATGTTAGCTCTTGTTCTCCTCTGTTCCTTTCTTCCTTTTCATTACCACCTCTGACAGGTAATTTTTAATCTTTATAAAATCTTTACTCACAAGTAAAGCAAAGATGAATATGCAAGGGCAGCGAGAATATGTGTGGGTAGAGGAGGTGGCATTTTGATTTTTGGCTTGACAAAATTCAGAGGGAAGAAGTCCAAACTTTTCAACAAAAAAGATTGCTTCCAAATGAGTAATACAACAGTTCATACTGCTCCAGATACTTGCAGTTGTAGGATCTATAGCCAGAAGCACAAATCGGCTGTTTTTATCCTGATACAAAATCCACTGTGTCAGTGTCATGGTCCAGGGTAGAACCTACAAGAGGATAACATTATTCTCAAGTCCACCATCCTTCTTTTGCTTTCTGCTTCTCCTATGAAGCTGAAGATAAGAGACAAGAATTGAATAAATGAGACAATTACTCCTCTTCTTTGGATTATATGCCTGCTCATTTACACTCCCACTCTACCAAGGCAATACGGTGACAAATTCAGATGATCCTCAAGTCCATGGTCTTTCAGCCTTAGTGTCAGAGTCTATGGGAAAGTCTGGCTCTCACAAGAAAGAGCAATTTGAGCCGTGAAGTTCTTCTTGCCTTGCACCAGTTTATGAATCTGCATAACTTGCGCTTAGAAGGCAACATCTCCAAAGTCCCAATACACACTGAAATGCTGATCTGTTGAGTTTAGGAAGATAAGAAACATCCTAGGGTAAGATAGTCAAGTATAACTATAGATCAAAATTATTAACCAAGCTTAGAGTACCACTGTAAAGACAAAAAGATTGTAATACAGAGAGGTCATTCATCTTTCCTCTGCCTTCGCAGCTTAGGAAAGCAGGCAATTCCTAATGGTCGTCAGGAAGACAATCTTTCAGTTTAGAAACTGCGTCTGTCCCTCTGAAATAAATTAGATTGTGGCTAAATACAGACTGTGGTACCATTTATACACAGATTTGTTTTCATCAGTAAGCACAATTTAAAGTGGAGCCAGATGCCACATCCCCTTCTCAGGATGCTTCAGCATCCAGACTTTGC
This sequence comes from Chinchilla lanigera, assembly GCF_000276665.1. Taxonomy (NCBI): domain Eukaryota; kingdom Metazoa; phylum Chordata; class Mammalia; order Rodentia; family Chinchillidae; genus Chinchilla; species Chinchilla lanigera. Next base: position 15,970,319 of record NW_004955427.1, on the reverse strand, counting down.
TGACTATGCAAAGTTTTGGAATTGGGACTGTGTGTAGAGATAGATACAAAATCATTCCAATCAGCCAAATAAATCAGCATCTCATTTAGGTTTCATAGCAATTTGACACATATGATTTAGTGATAAGCAGGACTGAGATATTGGAAGAGCTCAGACTACCTCTTTTAAGGAATACTTACTATGTTCCAAAGACCAGGGTTAAAAAAATAGGCATCAAGCACTTGTGCATACCAGGATCATCACAGCTCTCAAAATAAAATTTTTTACAATTACCTTTTTCTTTTTCACTGAGGAAAGCAGCCTCAATGATTTATAGGATTGTAAATAGTCTGCTCTGCTTCATCTTTCCAAAGTATCCTTTCTTTCTGTAAATCCTTTCCTGGAGTGCTTCCTGGGAAAGCTGTACCCTCTGAAACAAACAGGTGTTAAAGAAAATCTGATGCAAATAAGGGCTCCTGCTGCTGCGGAGGCGCATGCTTTGTACCTATATAAATGCTTTTCTCAGAAAGCTCTCACTGTTGAGAAAAACTGTTTGAAAGGAACCAAAGCTAGCTAAAAATGTTATTTTTGTTCCCTGCTTCTGTTTCAGATTGGCTGCCTTAGTTATGTGTGTGTGTTTAACATATTAAAACCATGGTTCTTTATCCATTACCGTGATTTCAGCACAGTTCTCTTCTTTGGATTCTGGATGCCGAACTGACTTACCTGTATTTATACCATGGTATCATCTGACTCAGCCATGGCTGTATACACTGATACACAGCTTCAAATGACTGCGGACCCAGAGGCCCTGGGCTAATGAAGCCCATACTTGTAGTGTGCTCAGAGCACTCCAAAAGGATTCACCATGCACTAGGTCTTGCCTGTCTTGCTCTAGCTTCCTCCAATGCCAATTAGTATGATGCGTGCCACTGCAGAATCCCCTCAACCTTTGTATAAGGAGGCATTTCCCATCTCCATTTCTTTGAGTTGTTTACTGATGTCTGCCTGATTCAGGCAAAGCAACAGAGCATGACCATTGATTGGGCAGTAGGGTAGTATCATTCTATTTCTATGTGATTACACTCAAAAAATCTTTCTTGGGTGCTTCCTTCTGCATGCAGACCCTGGAACAAATGTAGAGAGTCCTAACATGGTCTGACATGGAACAGCTCAGGGTTTCTCAAACTTATTTGTCCATAGGAGCTTTTTTTTTTTTGCATAACACTTATCATCAATCAAAATTTGGAGAAACACTAAGCCCTATATTGTCAAAGAAAAAGCCAAGAGTTCTTCCTTTCCCTGGGTTCTTCAATATAAGCTCTTAACTAGCAATTCTCCTTGATCTTATTTAAACCTGTGGGGTTTCCTCAGGAGTGGATTTTAGGGACTAGGAGTTTGGATGTGGTGAGGGATTTGAATCTAGAGTGGAAGGCTGAGTTGGCCAGTGGTCACAAATTGCTCCCACATGAAGAGGCATTTTGCTTGCCAGCATGGCTTCCTGACACTGTTACATTGTTCCTCTGGTACATCAAATGTGCCCTCCCAATTTAATTAACGTGAGAGATTGGAGGTGGGAAAGCTAGTGATTTTTGCCAGAGGCGTTTCTGAATCTATTCTAGCAGGCAGTGAGTCAGAGCTCATCTTTTCATTTTAAAGTCCAGACATTCTTAAAACATTTTCTATTTTTAACAAAACACCATTAAACTGTCACATACTTTTCTTGCTGTTTTCTTCTCCACCACTGCTGATGGTGACCAAGATATTTGTATGGGAATAAAAGCTGTCTCTTTTATATTCAACCGATGTTTCTAATTCCCTGATATCATTATTTTGCATTTCTATAGACTTTATCTTTCAAAAAGGCTTTACAATCACTTATTAGTTATTCTTCCCAGTTTCTCTATTAGGTAGAACACTTAGATTTAACACTTTCACTGTTTCATCCCCCTCCTCTCAATCCCTGTCATTTTTCTCATGGAGAGAAGAGAGTTAATAACTAAATAATGAGGGTTTATCATGTGTCAAGCTTTTTTTTTTTCCAATCATGTAATCACTGTAATCCTCTAAGAATAATAAGATGCCTGATGAGGTTTAGTGAAATTCATGCTGCTCTATCTTCCTCCTTCTAAGTCTGCTACAGAAAAGAATTATAGAAAACAACAATGACAAAATAAGGGGACAAATAGCTGTAAAAATATCTGGACAACGAGCTGAGGAGTAACCTTCCCAGTCAATCCGCAGATGCCATCCAACCCTACCAGACTAAAATCCTCTGGTAAGGGGCACCAGTCCAAAGCTTAGTCTTAAATTATGCAAAATTTTCATTCTCTCCTTGTTTTAACCTGAACATCTAAATGCCTAGGGCTGGGGATTTAGCTCAGCGGCACAGCGCCTGCCTGGCAAGTGCAAGGTTGTGAGTTCAGTTCCGGTACTGGAAAAAACAAACAAACAAACAAACAAAATGCCTAGGTCTGCACAAACCGCCTACTAGTGCCAGAGGCAGGGACTGTCTACACCCGTGGACAGGCCTTGTTCAAGACGTTTCCAGGTGAAACAAAAGATTCCTATGCACCAGCACAGATGTGCCAGGGAGACAGCGGAATTTAAACACCCATATTTATAAATCATCGCCATGAGAAGCTGAGGTCTGTTCCATCAAATTAGAAAGTCCTTCCATTTTAGGTAATGAGATATGGATCCCATGGGAAAATTGTGGAAGCTACATCCTACCTAACCAGTTCAGAAAAATGAGAACAGTAGCGATTTTGTTTCTTCTCACAGGTGGTATTGATGATCAACACTATTTTACGTATGAGAACACCAAGATATGGGAAATTAAATGAATGGGACAAGGTCATACAAGCCAATTAGAGGTAGACCAGATGATCCTTCTCTACACTGTTTCTAACTTTGCAGGGTCCCAGGGTCTGCTGTCTCTTGGGCCCAGAGCTACTTGCCTTCGAGTCACTGGTTCCATCTTTTATTTCATCTCTTGATAAATCTTGTTTCATGGATCATTGTATACTTCCAGAAGAAGTATATTATTTAACCTATCAACCCAGGAATTGGCAACTTTATAACTATACCTCCCAGCACAGGTACAGTCAATTTCAGTAGAATACCCATGTGACAACTATTCTGACAGCTTAAGGCCACTATTTTTAGCTGCTAATGCACTTTCTTCATAGGAGACCCTTTTAGGGCATTCATATAAGACTCTTTATCTTAAATTTTCACACAGTCCTAAACAGTGAATTTAATGTTTTCCTTTCTTTTAAATCTTGGCACATAAGAAAAAAAAAAAAATTAAAGGGGTAAAGAATTACCAAAAAAAAAAAAAAATAGAAGACAGTACGTATAATAGGTAATAGCCTGATCAGAGAGAAGATAGAAAAACAACAAAAACTGATACAAAAATTTAAAACTCACAGCAGTATAGGGGCATAAAATAAAAGGTCAAATAGGGAGATGCTTCAACTAATTTTGAACATATTAGTGCATTAGAGATGCTCATAATTATGACCTTCATTCTTTTAGGGAAAAAAAATGGTATTAACAGTACTGCTTTCTTTTTGAAATGGCAAGAATATATATGTGACACTAGTAAGAAAGACTTCCATCCAAGTAGTTAAAATGTAAAATGTCTTACTGTTTAAAGAGGTAACCCTGGGCTGGGGATTTAGCCCAGTGGCAAAAGCGCCTGCCTGGCAAGCGCAAGGTCATGAGTTCGGTTCCTGGTACCAGAGAAAAACCAAAAAAAAAAAGAGGTAACCCCTCAGCTATTAAACAAACAAAAAGTGTGGCTTTTCAGAGTCCTGGATAAATAGGTTCTTACAGACATATTTTATGTGCTGTCAGGAATAAATAAGTACACTGAAAAGAAATTATGAAATTGCCACATATCTTTCTTGTACATTAAACACCTGTATCTCTCCTCATGCTACACCTTTACCTGCCACAGTGCATGGATTCCTTCAAAGGAATATATTTCCCCTTGAAACACTCCAAGCAAAGGAATCTCATAGTAAAATATTTGCTATTTGTCTGAAATTCAAAACTAGCTATGTATTCTGTGTTTTTATTTAACTTATCTAGAAACCACACTCAGGAAGTTTCCTCAACTGTCCATACAGACTGGTCAAAGAGCTTTGACTAATAATATCAAAATGATTCATCCCTGAAATCCTAATAGTGTTTCTACCATGGCTCAAAGACCTCATAATTCAGTCAAGAAATTGGACTGCTCTGATGACAAGAGCTGTGGCTGGTGAAACAGAACAAAGAATCATAGAAAAACAGTCACAGAGTTAAGAGACAAAAGCCTGTGTTTACGGCTGATGATTCTGGTAGCTGTCAATAGGAATGAAGCATAGCACAGATGTTTTAGGGGCTGTGAATAAGCACAGTTCTTCATTTTTTAATATATTTGTCTGAATTCAGTAAGGTGTATTAACCCTTAACTTGGCCTTCTTTCATGCTGTGCTTTTTTTTCTCTTACTCATCTGCATTTGATTCTCTTGAAAATAAGGAAAAGAAATCAAAGTGCTTTTGTGAATTTTGACAGCCTAGTGCAAATAGATTGATTAAATGCATGTTTCTTTTTTACGTTTAAAGAGAGGGGAGATTCGTGGGTGATATGCATAATACATGTGCACTAGTAATGAACTAGCAGAGGAAAAAAGGAGAAAATATGGAGGCACCATCACGCTGTTCTGCATATAAGCTTGAGATTGATTTAACGTGTTTCCTGTGTGTCAGTTTCATTAAAGGCAAATTAATCCCTCTTTTAGTAGCTTGAGACCTTTTTGTCTGAACATCTTGTAGAAAAACTAAGTATTGATGTTTTTCATTTTTCATGAGCAGAAAATTAATTCTACATGCTAGGTCAGTGGTCCTAACTCAGAAGATGGCAGGCTTGAGTAAGATGTTCTGCTTCACTATGTTTCTTGTCTCCCCAAACTCATGCATAAAGGTACATAGCTCTGAATGAGCTAAGTTTTCTATCTCACTCATATAGAACTTCAGTTTGATAGAATTCCTTTATACAGAAAACCTTGAGGATCTGAGTAAGTTACATTTGGTCAGCACACATTTTATTTCCCAGTTTCTCACTTTTGCCCTTATCTGCTACATGTAGATATAGGGGAGAAAAGTGCATACCCATGTTTATAGTAGCACAATTCATAATAGCTAAATCTTGGAAGCAGCCTATATGTCTATCAACAGATGAACAGATAAAGAAAATGTTATATTTGCATACAGTAGAGTACTACTCTACCATAAAGAAGAATAAACTTGAATCATTTATAGGGAAATGGATGTACCTTGAGACTATAATGTTAAATGAAATAGATCAGATGCACAAGCATAAATATTGCATGGTTTCTATTACACTAGCAGCTCAAAATGTAAATAAAGAGCAAAGTAAAAGATAGATAATAGGAAGTAGAAAGATAGATCCTTCTCAAATGGGAATAGGATGAAGAGATAAAGGGAAGGAATGGGAGGAGAATGGGATGAAAAACAAAGAATTAAGGTGCGCTATGTACATGTACCAACTCCATACAAGTAATGTAAATATCATATGCTGCAAACATGTACTAATAAAAACGCAAAAACAAAATCAAAATAGGAGCAGAAGGGGGTGTTAGACAAGGAATTGCAGGTCGTGGGGGAAATAATAGGGTTCTACTGGAAACAAAGATCTGGGCAAGTTTGCTCTGGATGAAAGTTGGTACAGCATAGATATTTGCTCAACTTGAAGAGAAATAGTGAAATTCTTAGGGTAGGACTCATGCACTAAATAGTTATCCAGGCATATTTTTCTAATTGAAATTTTTCTGTGGAATGGGACTATCTAAATAAAGAGTAAGAAAGAAAAGAAAGAGAGAAGAGGTAGGAAAGAACCAGAGGTGGCCTGGTGTGTAGCATGAGATTGGGGGACAGGGAAGACAACTTTCCTGCCTGGGGCCAGTCTTGTAGTTGCAGCACCCTGCCATGGAATATGCATGTTAACTCTTGACATACACATCTAGGTCATGGGTAACCTGAAATGTCTATTCCCTGGGTATCTTCTAGAAAATAAAAGGCAGGGGGCTGGGGATTTAGCTCAGCGGCAAAGCGCCTGCCTGGCAAGTGCAAGGTCGTGAGTTCGGTTCCCAGTACTGGAGAAAAACCAAAAAAAAAAAAGAAAACAAAAGGCAACAAGTTTGGTATAAACGTCAGTTTTTATTTAGAGTAAATACTTAAGTAAAAGAAATTATAAACTTTGAAAACTGGCTCATACAGCATACATAAAATCAAGAAAATATTGTCATCATTTTGTGAATTAACTGCTGATGCACATCTATTTTTATTGTTAATTTTTTGGTTGAATATATTTTTACTATTTCTTCATATGACTACACTTTTATAATTTTCCCATAGGGTGAATGAAAGACATCTCATTTTTTTCCTCTAAGTCGATAAAACTTTTATTTTAATACTGACTGTTTTAAAAGTCCTTTAAATTTCACAGCTCTTATTGGCAATATCAGGCAAGTGTGTAGCACTGTTGTAAGTTTTACTGAGATACTTTTATCTCTGAATTGTAGGCTCTAAAAGCTTTCAAATTTTTCCTATACAGGAACTATTCTTAAATATCCTTTGAATGGATAGCACTCAACTAGTTCATGGTCAGTGGTCTCATTTTAGTGATGAATTAGAGTCATTGTGTCTGTTGATATTAATGTGTCATGTCAAGTGTACAAGAAATTTAGGAATTTCTTGAGTGAAATAGTTCAGTTTCACACACAACTCTATAATCATCCTGCTTGACATCTCTAGTACTCTACCAGATTTTTACCTGAAAAGAGGAATACTGGTAAATACTACTTTATAGCTTAAAATATATGTATAGTCCCCTAGATTTGTGTATACAATATGCACAATTCCATACCTACATCAACACATATATTCCTGATAGGAAATTATTTCCATTTTGCTGATAGAAGAATCCTCTGTTCACAATTTTTCAAATATTTTATTGATATGTATACATACCAAAAGAGCACCTATGTCATAACTGTATGCCTCAAAGTACTTTCCCAAATGCATATCCATGAAATTGGTATATAGTACTGTTGACAACATTCTTGTACATGTCATTGGATGAACAGTTGAACTCATTTCTATTGGTTATGTTTTGTGAAAGTTCCTGGATCCTAAAGTGGCCAAATATTCTGCTTTAGTGGATTCTGCCAAACAGTTTTCCAAAATAATTTTGGAAACTACTATTTTGCTTAAATATTATAGGTCTGACGTTTAGAGGGATTTTTTATTGGCTAGCTTCTGGCTTTATGCATTTCAAACCTTGGCTTTTACTAATTACTTAATTCTGGTACTGAATGGTATAAAATAAGTCCACATCCTATTGTAGCCTTTGAATCTGTGATGCTATGTGAGATAGCACAGCGGGAGGTAGGTATTATACTATACTGCTAATAGTTTACCTATTATCTTAGGTTGGGGTTTTGCAAGGGGAACAATATAATACAGGACACATATTTTATAAGATTATTTATAATAGTCACCAAAAGAATCATATAGAAAGAGAGTGCAGGGAATCTGTCCACACACTAAAGACCAAAGAATCCAGCTGAGGGCCTGGATCCCACCATAATGTCCTGCATGAGGCCTGCTGAAGACCTAGAGCCCATAGCAATGCCTCCCACAAGTTCAGCTGGAGGCCTAGAGCCCATGGCAATGTCTATTGCAGGCTTGTTTCACAGATCTGTACTGGAAAGGTCCAAAGGTCAGTGGTGGAATCTAGAAAGTCTGTGCCAGCAGGATGAAAGATCTGTGTTGGCAGGCTGAGGGATTTGAACTGGAGCCAGGAAGCAACGTTCAAAGAACCAGAGCTCCCCTGAAAAGTACCACAGCCATTCTCAGCAACAGTGAGGTCCTGAGCTCCTCTGATGATGAGGAAAGCTGAGTTCCCATCAGCAAAGCCAAGGTGACAAGGTTCTCCTGGAGACCGAGCAGTGCACCATCTTCCCCTCTGGAGTCAGGAAAGGATGCTCAAAGTGAGGACCAGAACTCCCCCAAAGTGAACCATAGCCATTCTTAGCGACAGTGAGGTCCCGAACTCCTCCTCCAATGAGAACAGCCAAGTTCATCAGGAAAGCCAGCATGACAACCTCCTCCAGGAAAACCAACAGCTCCCTACAGCTTCTAACAGCACCCAACCACTTCCCTTTTTCTTCTCCAGTCCTGCCTCTTATGCTGCTGGCAACAGTCCTCTGGTGGGCCTCACATACCCAGTATCATGCTGACTCAGTTCAGTTGGATGTTACAGGTTGACCACCAGTTGTCAATCCACCACACCTATTAAAGAAGTAAACTTTGAACCTCATCATCGTATTCCATTCTACCTAACTATATGCAAGAACAAGTCATCTTCCTCCTAGTAGGTTTCTGAGGATAAATGAAACAACTAAGATGTTATCTACCACTGTAAGGGAAGTATGATGGAAAAGAAGTGAAAGGAAGCAACAGTTATAATCTACTGTAATAAAAATCCCAGATATTTTGAAAACATTACAAAATATCTCAGCACACTGAGCAAGTAGCTAAGGCCTTCCTCAGCAGTCATAAAAAGGGCCTTGACAAGGAGAGGACTTGAAGCTTCATCTTCGTGAGACTATCCCTGATGATTTGCTTGAACATGGCCACATAACAAACAACTGCAAAAACTCACTGATTTTCAGCATCAGCTCATGCATCAGAGATGGTTGGCTAGGAGCCCCTGCTGGCTTTGCTCTAGATCACTCAGATATTGGGAGTAGGGGGCGTCATTGTATCCAGTAAGCTCAGACTGGGAGGACTTGAGAGGGCCCAGCTCCTCTCATGTTCTCCCTCTTCCATCAGGCCAGCCTGGGTTTGTTCCTTCTCATGTTAGTGGCAGGGATCATGAATGGAAGCTCATTGTACAAACCCATTTTAAGCTTGTAGTGCAGTGGTGGCAAACCTATGGCACACATGCCACAGTAGGCTGTTAATGAAAGCTCTAAAAGGTTTGCCATTACTGCTCTAGTGCATCGCATTGAATAACTTCTTAATGATTTCAGAAAGCCAGATGGCTGAGTTCATAGTCAGAAGTGAGAAATGCCTACGAAATTCCGTAGCAGTGAGTGTGGGTCAGTGCAAGGAGGAGGACCAAGGCTATTCCTGCCATCATCACTCAAAAATTAGATATACAGTAAATTTGCCTGTGGTTCCCCAATCTTCCCTCCACACACAGCTAGAATAGTGAGTAGTGGGGACCTTAGGTTGGGAGAGCAAGGTACTGTATATAGAGAACACAGCTGTGGTATAATTAGTGTCAGAGTGGAAACACCCTTTCCCCCCCACTCAAAACGGCATTTTCCCTGGGAGAGCCTCCCACAGACTTTTTTTCCCCATCTAGAAATATATGGAAAATGAGGATATCTTTACAGCATACTAGACGGGGATGCTTTTAATGAAGGGCACACTGGGTGAGCCCCCAAGGGCTAAGGACCTCAGCTTCTCTGTAACCCTGAAAGTAATTACTGTCATTTCTCTGTGATTCAGGATACTGCTTTGAAAGTCTTCATTTAAAGTCTGAGACTGCTGAGGCATTCAGCACTAGACAGTCATGTCTTGGGTATGTGAAGCACATTCCATATAGAAGCATTTCTGGAATAATGTAGTATGAGCTTCATTAGTCACTTATGTATAAATACATAAACTCTGACTTGGCATCACATTTATGAAGGCTTCATTTTCATTTGTTTCCTTTTGTTTTCTGAAAAAAAAAGAAAGAAGATTTGTGAAGACTTAAGCAGAAAAAAGTAGATGTGCTTTGGAAATTTAAAGAAGAAAGCATAGACAAGAAGCAAAAGGATATAGAAGTCAAATCTTCTTATTTTGGTTTCAGTCTCCACTTACTATGAAATATTTTATCTTTCACTGCAAAATGAGGAATATCTCCATCCCAAACTACTACTGTACTTTAAAGGAGATGACTGACCTGAACTGCCCATGTCATATTGTTTTGTAGATAGTTTAAATGTAGAAGACAAAAAAAATCATTCTTGTTGAGCTATCATATAAAATTTTATCAGCTAAGTCATTGGTAGTTTTGACTAGTTAATGTTCCAATACCCTTTATACAAGTTCAAGAACTAGTGTGCAAAATTTCCTAGAAAGAGCATAGTAACTATTTCTGTACTGCACCTATAGGGAGAGTTATGGGAGAATTTGAGATGTAGGAATTCATGTAGAATCTTATTTTAACCAACTTGAAGGGAAAACAAAATCGCTATATTGAAACAAAATCTCATTAAAATGGGTGTTCACTGCTGTTCAGTATGAATGCATATATTGTTTATGGAGTTTTTTATGTGCTTACACAAAACAAATGTTAGGTATGCACTGTCTACAAACAGTAACAAATGGGAGAGATGCAAAAAAGTATGTTCCTGCCAGTACTGAGGGAGTACTTAAATTACCTCTTCCATTATAACTATATTTAAATGCAGTGTATCATTTTCTTACTATGATTTGTCTGTTTTTCACATTGTTTTAGCAGTGATGGAAGCATGGACAGAATTTCTTTCATAATGTTCAATTTTTAGTATTATGTCTTAGGCAATAGCCTTGTAGAAATGCCTAAACAGAATTATTAGTGCTGTATTGTTTGTAGAGAGATTTAGTAGGGAAATATATTATTCTTGTAGGATTATCATATAAGTTATAGAATATGAATCCTAAAGCCATTGCCAATTTTTACTAAGCATCATTTTCTAAGTACATTTCATTAATGTTTCAATGCCACCTTGTCCAGGTATAAGTTATTTCTTATTGGGAGCCAAAGCAGCACACTGAAAGCTAGCCTTCTGAGCTTTAATCCAGCACGCTGTTCAGTGACTGAGAAATATTAGCTTTGTCTGGACTCAGATCTACCCACAGACTTCATTATTTGACTCCTCTTAAGTTTGTAGACCTTATCTCAATAAAACTCCAGTTTGAATGCTAGAATCCAAATTGCATTTTTAGTAACTCCTACACACAGGCATGTACACATGCATCTTTTGCAATGCCTAGGACAATGGAAATTCACTAACACAATATCCAGTGCTAAGTATATGTGAGCTACATAGGCGTTCAATTTCAAGTTGTACCTTTAATTTTGAAAGAGCAGTATTTCAATTAAGTAGAATGATGACAAACTGCATTACAGTTTTTCAACACAAGAAATCTCACACATCCCCAGGTTTACCTTTTCAGTCTCAGAATGGATGTGAAAGAACCCAAGTTCCCACCCAACTGGAACGTATATGCCGTGAGATGCCTTTGAGGGGTGTGAGAATATTCACAGGAAGCAGGTGTCTCAGCAGGATGTAACAAGGCATGGTGCTGCTTGCCCTTCTTTCTCTCCCTGTCTGTTCTTTCTGGTGGAACAAATTGCCAGTCTTTAGCACTCAGAAGGTTGATATTATGACTGTCTCTTATTGCTCGGAATTCACTGCTTCTAGTGACAGACAAAAAATAGGCAAGAGTTACATTCTGAATAATCTCACCCGTATAATTTTCCTATGTCATGGACTTTCTTCTTTTTACTGCTTATTATATTTCCAAAAATATGACATCAAGATGACAGAAAAGAAAGATATTATATATCCAAAAATATGACATCAAGATGACAGAAAAATTTATTTCTTTCTTTGAAGAAATAAATAGAAATAGGTTGGAATCTGTTCAACTTATGCATTTTTATGTATATCTTTCAAAACACCAAAAAAATGTCATGTGCATTAAGGAGACCAAGCAGTAATGTGAAAGTCTGGTTTTTGGAGAAACAGTGGACCGTATATTGTAGTAGATTAGGATTGGTTTGCAATATTCCTCACCTGTCTTTTCAGATGTGTTTGGAAGATGTTGATTTGGGAGAGTAAATGGAGAGATACAACCCTGACCAGACTGATTTAAACCAAAAGACACTGAGTATTATGTGATGTCAGGTGTGTTGCAGAGTAGCAAAGAAGTGTTAAATTTACCGTATTCTACATGAAACCTAGCTTTTGGAACAGAGGGAAATAGAACCAGCAGAAAAGGCTGGGGCAACAGGAAGATAAAGAGGAATGTATTATGAGAAGCTCTTCCTACAGTCATGTCAATGACCAAATAATTAATTGGCACTTAAGAACTATTACTTTTTCAACATTTTTCCATGACATTCCATGGTTTATGAGAAGGAAATGGAATAACTATATTATTGCTTTTTAAATCAATATAAATTATGCATACTAATAGCTACACAAACATTCCCACACACATGTGCAACTTGAATGAGGATATGAAAAGAAAAATCTTTGCTTTCTGTAGTGGAATGACATTTTTCCTTAGAAATGAACACTAGTCAGTGATTACTTCTGGCAATGCAGGCTAACTATATGTATAGTATTGGTTAGCTCTTCCCACAGTAAAATTGTGTAACAAAACATCTCCAAATACCTGTGCATTCAAAACTATATATTCACTCAGCTGTTCATAGATTTGCAATTAACCGTGTCTTGGCTGATCCAAAGGAGCCTCAGCTGTATGAACATGCTGCAGGGTGTGTATCAGATGGGTTTGACTCTTGTAGCTTGGGGTCAGGTCAGTTTTATACATTCTCATGCTGGACCCTGGGCTTCAGAGGTTAGGCATGTTCTTCTTGAAAATGGAGAGAGTCTAACAGATTAAACTGAAATATATGACAACTACATGAATAAGCTTACAGAATAGAGGAAACAGAGCAATCACTACATATTTGATGTCAATTATATACCCATAAAACCACAATCTTCTGAATTTGATATCTACACTTTCTAGACAAAGATATAGAAAACATGTATGCGAGGTTTTAATCCGGCCAACTACCCAACAATCACCCTTCTGACCCCCAGTCTGTTATGCTTTCCTTTGGGTTTTTTGTGTTAGCTTACAAACCCTGAGTCTGATTCATGGCCTTTCACTTAAAATAAAATTTTCTCCAATAATGAAGAAAAGTTAATCAGTCTTTTATCTTATAAGCCTTTACCTTTATATGTTCAAAACTGTAAAGAAAAGGTGTACTGGAAAAATACTAGTCCAAGGGGTCTTGAGACCTCAGTTATGTACCCTTTGCTATAGGAAGAGCCTTGAGATATGCAGGGGGTGATTGGCATTACTATGTATGAAAGAGTTAATATTTTAGATTCAATGGGAAGAGCTATCATAATGTACTTCTTACTTTACAAGTAGCAATGCATACATTCCACTGTGACCTCCAAGCCTGATTTTAGTCATCATAGCCATGGAAAGCGGATCCTTCATTCACAAAGAAAATTGCATGATTCACTCATTCTCTCCCAATCACCTATTCTATTCATTTTTGTTTTTGTTTTTGTTTTTGGTACCAGGAATCAAACTCAGGACCTTGCACTGGCCAGTCAGGCGCTAGTGCCACTGAGCTATACCCCCAGCCCCCAAATCACCTATTTTAAATACCTGCCTATTTCCTACCCACCCATCTTTGTCACTTAAAATACTGTAGATATGTGTAGACACCAAATGTTTACTGAGCTGACAATCATTAAAAGCCAGGAGGGCCTCAGCTATGCCTGCCACCCCAAAAGAAAACAAAACATTTTGAGAGTGTTTGACCCATAGCCTATACCTGCTCCTCAAAGTTGAATGTACTTTGAAAAGATGGGTTAAATGGATTTTAAATATGCATCACTGTACCTGAATGCATTCAATGTGGCTGTTTTACCTGATGCAAAATCAAAGGGCAATATCTGAGTTCAATAAAATTATTAAATGGCACACACCTGTTAAAGCAGTTCATTCATTTTATCAAGTGCAATGAAGTAGTCTGAACATACACGGAACCTTATGTATTGCTATTTATGAAAATAAAATCTCTTTATTTTGATTTTATATTCTAAGGTTAAAAACAAGTTGTTCTTATGGTTTCTGATATTTGTATACAGATACAATAAAATTGTAAAAACAATATATACAGGGAATAACAGGAAAAAGAAAAGTAGCTGCCCCTCTGGTCATAATCAGTCCTCCTATGGTCTATTTAATATTAGAAAGTATTACCAGTGACTTGAAAACTAATTGAATATGCTGACAACTTGATTTAAAACTGGGCTTTCACAGAAGCTTTTCCCATTTCTGTACAATATTCCTTTATGCCATGTTTTAAGGTTAAGATGGTTCAAAGAAAACCTGTTGTTCTAATATCAAGAACATATAAAATGTCTTGTGTGTTAATTTTTGCTGATGCTGGTATAGCATTTTGTATTAGGCGTCTGTCACAGGAGAATGGTTTTTAAAAAAAACTGAGTATATTTATCCAAAGGAACTTTATTGCTGAACTTTATTTACACTGACAGAAATAGGAAATTCAGCCATTTGAGCAAATCTTTTGACTTATTACCTAAAGATGGTTTATGATTTCCAAAATATAGCAGAAAGAGAATTCACTGTTAACCTTCCAGTGATATTCCATCCTGGGAAATACTGCTGTTTTTCATCCCGAGTCACAAATGAAGTGAGTCTGTAATAGTCTGCTGGGCCACCTTTGCCTTTCCATTTTATTCTGGCATTCACTCAATGAGGATTGAAACTAGACTTAGCTATAAGTACTAAAGGTCAAAATTGAAAGTAGCATTAGTGATTTTGTACAGGAAAAATCCAGGAATAAAAATACCATCATTACTTCAAAACAGAGGGGTGAAATGGAGAATTCACATTTGAAATCTGGAACTTCTTTTACTTGGATATGCCATCTTCCCACTTTATAACCATCTTTATTCCAGGTTCAAGAGGTACATACTGTACTGCATTTATCTCACTGCTCCTCAAGATGTGGTTGATAAACTGGTCTAGTCCCAGGGGGTGAACTGTTAATGATCCACAATGAGATAAATACAGAAACTGAAGATAAATGTTTGGATAATCATACTTAACCAGGCATGATAGTTAATTTTACACATCAACTTGACTAAACTAAGGGATGCCAAGATAGCTGGTTAAATATTATTTCTTTTGTTTCTGTCAGAGAATTTCTGGGAAAGATTACCATTAAAATTAAAATTGAGTAAAGAAGATTTGCCCTCGTATGAGTGAGATCATCCAATCTATTGAAGACACAATTAGAACACAACTACAGAGAAAGGATAAATTATCTTTCTCTCTTCTTGAGCAGGGACATAGATCTTCCCTTCCCATCAAAGCTCCTGATTGTGTGAATCACAAAAAAACTTGTCCTCTCAAAGTTTCTGTCAATGACTTTAATATCTGTCAAGAAGCTAAAGAAACCAGTTTTCCCATTACAAAGTCATATCAGGGCAGAGCCCTATTGCAGATGAAAGTGCTAACATTATCCTTTATTAGGTGCTTTAGCAGCCCTTGTGCTTATTTTCTAGTTGTGGGGACCAGAGCAATCAGGTCTACAGTCCCTGCTGCAGGGAGGGCCCTCTTCCTGGTACTGTTTCTTATGCTGGTAGCATCCGCCTGCATGATTACTGGGTCTAACTCAAGCTTTGCTTTTCTAATTCATTTGCAATATCCTGTTTGATAAAAAGTATCTAAATTAGATAAAGAAATATCTGGCATTAGATGGTAGTTATTACTTCAAAAAACTATTTTTCTTCCAAATTGTGTCTCACAATGAGTCCAGCCTGTATTCTCATCAGCTGCCCAAGCCTACAGCTGATATTAGATCCCTCTCTTTCAATCTATATCTTTCATTACTTTCCTTGGTCAGAATAATTATAGCCAATATAACATAGATTCCCCTCTAGTAGGCTAGTTTTTCTTCAGAAATGAATACTATGGAATTGTAATACATTGAAAGGCATTGAGGTTATGCTTCCCAAGCACTTAGAACACGTTATAATTATAATGAACCTTGCATACTGTCCTTTCCACAATTATCAAATTAACAACCTTTAAAATTCTCGAACATGAGGCAGATTCTCTTGTTTACAAATCTCTCTCCAAAACAGGAATAAAACACTGAAAGACAGGAATGGGCAAATGCAACTTCTGCTTTTCTCTCTTCCCTAGAATTCTCACTATATGCATTGCATTGCAAGTATTAAATGTGCGGACTTGTTGCACAAGTTTGCACCATTTCTACAGCTTCTCCTCATTAGTTTTTCCATTCTTTTCTGTAAACTTCAATTTTTAAATTTGGAGCATATATATATATATTTAAATTTTGCACATATAATGTGGTCTCCTCTGTGAGGGTTTTGCTTAGTATTTTGCACACAATAGTTGTTAAATAACATTTCTTTTGAAATCCGTCTGCCTGACTTTTGAAGAGTGGTTTTCTTTTTTTTACCCTCAACGTCTAAAAGAACAACTATCTTGCTTACATTTGCTGTGTGCAGAATAGGCTTATGTTTCTTATCATTATTCATGCTTATTCTTGATTTGTTGTTGTTTATCTCTATGTTCATCTTAGTGAATGTGAGTGCCTGTTAGATTGTTTCATCCTGTGTTGAAACATGTATTTTTTTTCCAATGTCAATCTTATTTTAGATGTTCTCTGTTCACATTTGTAAATGTTTTAGCAATCTTTGCATTATTTTCTGGTCACTGTCTTTGAAATATCTTTTAAATCTAGTACTATCTATACATTGTCCACAGTCATATTCTATACACCAATAAACCTTATAATTATGCCCACTAAAAAGTTTACCAGAAGTAGATCAATTATTAACCATCACCATTGGTCTTTCCTAATTGTCAATCCAATAACATTAATCTCAGACTGAATTACCATTGAATTAGAATGTTTAATGTATATTATGTATGTATTGGTATTCCACTATATCAGTTGCCCTATGTTGCATTTATTACTTGCTTATAATTTTGTTCACTCTAAAGCTATCATAAATGATGTCCACCATTTATTCTTCTTGAGGTAATATTGCTTACCTGTCACCTTGATATTTAAGAGTGTTCTGTAAGAACATCTGTTCCTTTTAAAAACTGCTTAAGTCAGCCTGTAAAATCATTTTTACCTATTATGAAAATTAGTTCCATTCACCTGTTATTACCACATCTTTTAGATATGCATAGAGATCTTCCTTCATAGCTTTGCAAAAAGCAAATTCAATCACTGTGACAGCCAACTATCAAATCAATTGTGGGCATCATATATCCACAGTCATTGATTTGTTAATGTCCAGATTTTCTACTTATTCCATTTTCTGCTTTTCAGAGCTCTGTTTTGCAGAATTTTAATTACATCATAATCATACACAGAAACTATTATTTTATTAAAGGAAATCTTTAATAAAAGATTAAATCTCTCAGACATTTGGATTTACCATTAATCCCATAGCCCTTATTTTAAAAATAATTCTGTTATTTAGCCCTTTTTGCCCACTACATCCCCTCATGAGGCTGAAAAAAATACATTTTACCTTTAACCATTTTAACCAAACATGATTTATGCTTCTTTCATAGTATCTTTTTTATTTGTAAATCATAGTACTCTATCATTGCTTTGTGTCAAAAGCAGCTATAAATGAACAAATAGAGAACAATCAGGATTACTACCCCACACTAGATTCAGATCCAAACGTTCTTCAGGGCTCAAGAGGCAGACTCAGTACTTGCTTGAGGATCCACTTAGCTATACCATAAATCTGACTTCCATACATGCATTATCTGTATGCATCTCCCACACTGTGTACACTATAGGCCCACTATTATACCTAGCTCTTCTAGCCTATGAAGTGCCCACCTCTTCAATGTGATTATTGGCTATTCTCCCCCCAAATCCACCAAAGTACATTTACATTGGGACTATGGTGACAGCCTCCCTGAGGACAATCCTAAGCATACGGCAGATTCACAGTAAAGCATCTACACTGAGCTCCTCTCTATATATGACTGTTGATTCACACTCTTTTCCCAACCACTTTGTTCTCTGCTTAGCTTTCTACTGCATTTTCTTACCTTTACACTTCTCATCTTTTTAAACCATGTCTGTTTTCTAAACCATATGTGTTTTAATAGACTACAGTATAACAAAACTATTTCTTTAATCAAGATATTCCCAAGTCCTAACTAGTTGCCTATGGTGTCCAATAGTAATTATGAATGGATAACAGTATACACATAGTAGTATGGAATTTATTATAATAGGAAATGATCTCTAGTTCTTTCTCTTACTCACTTTATCTGTTACAGTCTCCCTGCACAAATTCTTGCTTGCAGCTATCCACACACATGCCCAGAACAGGAAACAAGAAAAACAGCTTAGTTTGGTAAGCATGAATTAAGCTCAGCAGGGTAGAGGTTTGGGGTCAGAATGTTACAGCCATAAAAACAAAAATATGAATCCAAAAATAAGAATGAAATGAGACAAGAGAAGGAAATGATAGTAAATTCCTTTGGTACCAATTCATTACCCAGTAAAGCAGTACCTCTTATTTATATCATGTAGAAATTCATATTTCAAAACAGAAAGTTTGGTTATTAATTATTTTGTCTGTGTAACAAACAGTAGTATTTGTGTAAGAGCTAGCGACAGTACTTTTGATAGCATACTACCCCACTATTTCAAATCTGACTCTACTTACAGAAACTCTATCACCTAATTTTTTGGGAGAATGGCTCTTGAGTAAATGTGAAGTGTACCAGTGTATGAATCTACAGTTCTAGGAAATTGTGACTCAAACAAACTGTTTATGATTCAGCAGTTATTGGCTCAGATTCAATTTGGAGAAATCCAGAAAGAAAAGAAACTTTAAGCCCTTAGGGGAAGGAACAATATCTTATTCAAATTTTTAATTTGAATACCTAGTCCAGTACTCAGCACAAGTTAGGTGATTTGAGTACCTAGTCCAGTACTCAGCACAAGTTAGGTGATTTTCTTTTCCAGCTAAGAGCCTGAGACAAGGATTTAAGTGCATATGACTTATTGAGAAGTGTTGTTCAGAAAAAGTCTGTCAGTGGGGACTGGCAGGGCCAAAGAAAAATACTGCCTCAGGGAAACTTCTTATACGTTTGGTGGATGGTAAGGCTCAAGACTGTAGCAACACTGCGGAACTGCCTGCCCCTTGCAGCAAAAGGGCTGGGCTTTTAAAGCTTTGGATCAGTCAGTCATTAATACCTTGGGGAACAGGGAATTTATAAGCAGCCAGGAATTTCTGGCCATCTTCACTCCTATTCCCCAGCAATTCACTGGAGAAGGCTTCAAGCACGAGCTGCTATCCACACTTCTCAGAACAGCTGAGAGATGGGTGCACATATTGGAAAGGCAATCTTATCTGTGGCATCTACCGCAGTGATGTATACATATTTATTAAGTGAATGAAGGGAGGGGAACATCCTGATCTGACTGTAAACCAATATCAGATTTTACAGGAAAGGTAATATTTTCCAATTTTTTATTTATGGCAATGAATTTTATTCACACACTACATGTCCTGTCAAGTTTAATCAGTGCCACTTTAGAACCCACATAAGTTGCAGGTGAATATAAACAGCTACCAAATCCAAAAATACAACCTGTCAGGAAGCAGTAAAAGGATGTTTGTTTTTAATACAGCTCTTATTAGCAGAGCAAAGGCAAAAAGACTCACAGGCCGCTGGATGGTTAAGACTATTAACAAGGTGGGTGGAAGACATATTAGCAAAACACAGTAAAAGAAGACCCAAAACAATGTAGAATGGCTCTTTAATCATGAACAACTTCATGAACAACAAGCAGAAAAGTAACACTCAAATGTGGTTCTCTCTTTCCGATCCACTTCTATTTTTCAAATAGTAGAAAGCACAGAGTAACGACTTTTATTTCCTGAGGCTGGGGAAATTTTCAAGAATGCAAAGTTGACAGAGAATGGTGGTCATGTGGGTAAATCTACTTGAACCCAAGCATACAGCCACCTTTCACAGCTGCATTCATGAGTGCAAGTGGTAGGGCTATTAAAACGCCACCAGTTCAAGCACAGCATTAATACCTTGGGTACAAGGATGATAACTTCTCACTAGAAGAGGTACATAAAGTACCATGAACATTATTTTTATATAGTGGATCTAAAATGTTTAGGCTTCAGTGTAATTATGGTCTTTCAATCAGATTTTCTAACTCATTAAAAATATTCTCCATGTGCTAGTAAGTAGTCACTTAAATTTTCTTGACCTTAGATTCTCCCAAGGATGTAGAAATTTTGGTAAATGAACACAATTTCCGGTGCAGCCTTCACAAGTACATAATACAAACAGAACTTAGAGATGTTAAAGTTGTTTTCAAGAGCACCTCAGAAGAGAAAGCTGTCAAATGTTTATCTCTGCTAAAGTCCCTTAGTTGTGAGCAACAGAACCTAAGTGAGTTAACATAAGGTGAAACAAAAAATTCATTGGAAGTTTGTGGGACTAAATCAAAGACTTGAAGTAGGAACACCACTGTGTTCTTAGTAAGGCGTAAAAAGGGCAACTCGAGCAGGATATGTCTGGGAATTTATTCTACTGCATGATACCGTACCACTACCAAAAACCCATTCTTTGAGATTCTCCATTTAAGTTTCACACTTTCAGAAGAGAGTTTTGTTAGTCTAGCCTAAGTCATTTTCCCCCTTGGTCAACCAGCCTGTCCAATGGCGAGTGACTCCAAAGTAATTTCCAGAGAAATCAGTGATGCATGTGCACAAATCCATTTTTGTTGTCTTGAGTATTAATTTGCTTCCATAGTATTAGAGCGTCCAAACTGATTAAGATCTTTTGAACTTCTGTTTATATGTGTCTTTAGTAGATCTTAAGACTTAAACTCAATCAGAACTTTTTAGAATATATGTATATAGAATTGAGTCGATCTCCATACCACCAAAGTTAATGTTTGTACTAGCATTTTTAAGTCAAATCAGGGGTTTTGGTTATAATATAGGGGCTGTCATTAAAAACTCATTATTAGAAAAGTAAGATTGTATCTGTGGTACCCAACACTCTTGTTCCAGGATCTTTGGTGTTACGCAGCCTTCTTTTTTGAAGTTCATTTCTGTCTTCCGAAGATGCCATTATTTCTTGCCTGCACATTGGCTTAGTCAGATTTCAAGTGTGCAAGGAATACTGTGCAGTGTTAAAATTGTCACTCAAGTGTGAGTCCCCAAAGGGCAAGAACCCTCCCCCCCGTCTGCACAGAGCACACTTAGAGGACCATATTATTGGCACCGATATGTTTGTTGAAGAAGTGAGTCCATGACTACGTATACTCCTCTTATCTTCTAAGGTTTTTGTTTGTTATTAACACTATAAACTAGTGTGTATAGGTTTGCAGCAAACATACAACATACAGGACTGGTTAGCACTCTCCCCAGTAACAGCTAATATTAGTGACAAAGGAGAAATTTGAGATTATTTTGCAGGATAAAATGTGAGCTTTATCTTTGATTTTCATTTGTGTATTTATGACATTCCTGAGTACCCAATGGCTTGAGTAATTTGAAATTGACAGTTTCCATTAATTTTGTTGAATGCACACATTTGTAGGTCTGTGTCTTGGGCAACTGAAAGGGGTAGATGAGTGTATCTTCATAATAAATCTGAACCCATTTCCCTGCTTGGCTGGACTTGCACTTCTTGGATCATAAAATTTGTCCTCTGTAAGTCCACAGGATGGTAATAACGATACAAACTTGGATGAACTTGCAGCCCTCAAAGCCTGAAAGTGATTATGTAAGGCCTATCATAAATCTACCATCAGGTAACTTTGAGACATGGTTACTGCAGACTTGGAGTAATATATTCAATCTGAAGATGATGCAGGCACCAACATTTCAGAAGTATGATTCTCAACTACTTAAGTTAACCTTGTAATTCACCAAGACTAATTGTATTCGCCAAGTCTTTTTTTTTAACCTGCCATACATATAGATCCCTTCCCAAGTAATTCTTCCTTCTGGGTTTGCAACATGCACCGCCATTGTTATTGCTGTTACTATTGTGATTCTACTAGAATAACATGTTCTCAGAATACCATGTAAATCTTCCATTGATTAATAATGTCTGAGGCAGATTTATTCTTTTACCTGCTCCTTGTTTGTCCTTGTTATAACCAGAACAAAACACTTCTTCATTGTATATTTTTTGATACAATGCTATATCTTATAACCAGTGGTGATTCATGCTGAGATTCATTACTGTTCTGAAAGGATGATCATTAAATCTCACTTGCCTGTGAAATTCCCCTTTCTAAGTCCTGATCATCTTTCTACAAGCCTATGGATGTTAAGAATCAACATTAGCATGTGACTGCTGGCAGCAACACACCACATGTACGCTGAAGACAGTCATGCCTCTGGTATGACTGAGAGAGATAAGGCTCATTGGCGTGATGGCATACATCCTCTCCCATTGAGTTCCAAAACGTGAGTGGAAGTTGAAAATCAAAATATGTGTGCCTGTGCATAGTGCTGCAGGTCATCATTTGTTTGCTCACTCTCCAATGGCTTTCAATATATCTAAAGATGAAAAAATGGGAGCCATATTTTCAATATGTTTTTTAAATCCTCTCCCTAAACTAGAGTAGCACCTGGCACATAGTTACTGGAAGAGCCATACAAAGAGAAATATTCATTGAATCCACTCCTAATGATGGAGAGCTATCCAATTTTTTTCTCGTCAGTCCTAACTCAAGGACTTAGCCGGTGTTATGAGATCTCAGCATTTCCCACTGACCCTTTAAAGAATTCCTTTGCTGAAGTCCACAGAAGAGAGCATGCCTGTATGATTAGGAGCTTTATTTAGAATGTCACACATTTGTGGCAGCAAAATAAAAATAGAGCAAAATTTCAAAATAAGAGAAAGAGGAGAGAGGTGTTAAAAACTCAGAGCCTTTCCTCTGCTGCCAGTCAGGAAGTGATGCCTTCTATGGAACAAAACACTACACTCTGGGCTCGTGTTTCTGATGAAATCAGCACGTAATGGTGATAAGATCTGAGCTACTTGTCGTTCTGTTTTCATTTTTGTAAGCATTGCATTCATGTATAAATGTTTAAAAGAGAAAAAAAAACTCATTTTGAAATGTTATGTCTGTGAATAAAATATGTACATGTATTTGAGACTCGATTTGACACTACAACAGTATATTTAAGATAAACTATTTATCTTTCACGAACACATTTCACTGTTTTAACACATCCATTTGTTTCTGGAATGAAGGCTGAGGCATGAGGGTGGGAGGGAAGGGAAGAGACAGGAAGGAGAAGAAAACAGTGAGGGAAGTTTGTGTTGTGATATTTCAGCTTTGCTCTTGATGGCAAAATTCTAGCTGGAATACAGTTTTGTTATTCCGGATGTCAGTTCACAAATCATGAATTAAGCAGCTCAAGCCAAGTGGCACCTAGCAGTAAAACTGGCATTTCTCAAAATATTGGCAGATCGTGCGAGCAACTGTTGATTTTAAATGTTTAATGAGCAATATGTTACTTATTCCAGTAATATTGTTGTGTTTCCCTAACCTTTCTCAGACTGCCGCCTTCTGCTTTATTTCTGGAAAGCTTCCAGATAGTTATACAGCTAGTTTCTCTTAGTTCATTGAAATAGAAAGGTGTGTGCTCATATTGTTCAGACCAGCTATCATGCCTATCTCTTGTACTCTGAATAACTACTACAAAGACAATAATACACAAAGTATTCATTACTGTAACTCTCCTACTAACCTGTTTTGAAACTCTCTTTTGTTGTTATTGTTATATTTTTTTCTCTTTAAAGTTAAAAAGAGGAAGGGAGAGCCAGAGAGGAGAGAGAATGTGGACAGTTTGGGGGAGGAGGAACTACAAGAAAAAACGCATTAAAACTGCTCTCCTGATGATAAAGAACTACCCATTCTTCTTAGAACCCTAACTCAGAGACGTAGCTGGTGTTATGAGAGGCCCTTATGTTTTTCTTAGAAGTTTATCATCAAAGTGGAGTTAGGAGGAGAAAAGAAAGAAAAGACAGGAGAAGGGCAAGAAAACCTGAAGAGGGGTGAATGGAAGGAAAAGAAGAGGTTAACTACGGGGAGCTGGATGAGTAGATCTCAAAAGTGAGATTGTGACAACAAAACCTCGAGTGAAGCCACTGCACATGGTTGTGCTGGTCCAGAGAATGCGCAGGAAGCAGAATTTCAGCAAAATCAAATCGAGAGAGCAAAGGAGTATCAGAAAAATCAATGATAACCTCCTACTCCATTGCAGAAATACTTGGTATTCAATGGCCCTTATAGTTAAATACCTCCAACACTCACTCCTTTCTTTGCCGTACTGGTCAGTGACTCTGAATGTATTGCTGATCAGTATGTGTAAAATAGCTGAAGGAAACCTCCAACAAGGTAAAGTTAGGGAGCCCCATGTAAATTATAGGTATCATTTGTTGATGGAAAAAAATCAATTAGCTGTCTTTATCAGAACCACTTCTTTCAGCAAAAGTGAATGAGAAATCTGAGGCATTACTAATTTTGAAATCCTCTTCAGGGCTAATGCAGATAATTCATGCAAAAGATCTGGAGCAGTAGGGGTGTTGGAATGGAGATAACCATATGACTGATTAGCATAAAAAATTAGCTACAGAGGCAAATCTCCTGAACAGAGCTCTCATTATATTTAGGAACAGAAAAGAATTCTTCAGTTCTCTAAGAATTAAAATGAAGAAAAGAATCAATTACCCATGTGTAAGTTAGAAAAGGATAGTGCCTTTGTATAAATACACCATCTGCATTAGGGACATTGTTCTTAAACTTTGGTAGAAAAATGCCGGTGAAAAGCTCACCCAAGATCATATTTTGAAAGTTACTTCAAAATATTCACATATTTGCACTCTTGCATGTATGTTTTAGGATTTCCCTAATACTGTCATGAGGTGTTTTTTGGTGTTGAGCTCAAGAACACAGGGCATGATGTTAATAAAGGAAGAACAATAAGGACAAATGCCATAATCTAGCAAATATTGCTTTTGTCCCTTGGTCACAATCTGTAAGCCTGATAGTACCCCTCAAATGAATATTCAGTCATGACAGCAGTAGCTTGTCAAAGAACAGTCATTTGAGATTCATCATTAGGAACTCATCATTTATTGAGTGTCTACTATGGACAGGCAGAGCATATAGTGATACTGGGGATATTAAAATTATTCTGTACTCTGAAGTAATAGGTTTCTATTTATAGGGACATAGATATCAGACAGCAATTTGGTAATCCGCCATCACATTTGGGAAAACGAAATGTAGCTACCACCATTTGTCAAACTCCAGCCCTAATATCTCACTGAATTGACAATTTCATTGCTGGAACGAGTGACTATATGAGGAAAATCATATTTGGAAGTGAAAATAAAGAACACAAAAGGAACCGGCAAAGTTTAGATTAAAGTGACTTGCCTTGCTTCCTGTGGTGCAAAGGGGAAAAAAAATCTCTGTTTTATATCACATATCCTGCTTTCTTCACAATGAAGTTATACTTAGTCAAATAAACCTACATATGTGTGTTTGAGATGGAAGCTTCAGGAAAGTTAAAATGGACTGGTTTGTTCACCACTGTGTACCCATTCCACATCTCATGTAGTGTCTGGCATGTAGTAAACATTCAAGGACTAATATCTAGTGTATATAAAGAACTCAAGAAAATTTGACTCCCCCAAATAAAAGACCCAGTCAAAATATAGGCAAGTAAATGAATAGACATGTCCCAGAATAAGTGGAAATGGCTAATAATCACATAAAAAGATCACTGACCATTTGAAAAATGCAAAGTAAAATGACACTGAGATTCTATTACCCCAGGAGGAGTGACCATCATGAGGAAATCAAGTAACAAAAAATGCTGCAGAAGATGTGGAGGGAAAAGGAATACTTTTACACTGTTGGTGAAAACATAAGCTAGTACAAGTACTTGAAAATCAGTGTGGAGATACCTAAAAAACTGAACCTAGAAATTCCATGTGACCAGCTACTCCCCTTCTAGATATCTTCCCCAAAGAGTTAAATATATCATATTATAGGAAAACATGCATCCCTATGGTTGTAGCATCACAGTTCATAACAGCTAAATCTTGGAAGCAACCAGTATATCCATCAACAAATAAATGGATAAAGAAAATATATTATTTTCACACAATGGAGTACTACTTGTACCTTAAAAAAAGATAGAACTGAGTCACTGTAGGAAAATAGATGCTCCTTAAGATCATAAGGTTAAATGAAATAAATCAAGTGCACAAGGTGTTTTTTGGTGTTGAGAAATCCAGAATATAAATAAAGAGCAAAATAAAACATAGATTATAGGAAGTAGGGAGATAGAGCTCTCGCAAAAGGAAAGTGAGGAGATGGAGGGAAGGGATGAAAGGGGAGGGAAACAGAATGAAAAAAGGTGTTAAGATGTGCTACATACACATGCCGGATCCCCATAAGGAATGTAAGCATATTATGCACCACACACTTGAAGTAAGAAATTTTTTAAAAATGCTTTAAAAGAATGTACTGGGTTGAAAGTAGAAAAAGAGGTACAGATCAATGAGTGAATGGGAGATATAAAGATAAATAGCCCTAGATCAATGATCTCATTACTTTCTTCATAGTTGGAAAGCTAGAAATGTGTACAAATGATGGCAGTATGGCCTAATGTAGGCCATAATCACTGTATCTACATCCTTTTAAAGTATAGGGAGATCTAAAAGATCTGGAACATTGGGAATAAGGGTAGTTTCAAGAACTTAGGCAAAGAAGGCAGGAGAAGGGAAGATACTGAGAAAGATACCTTCAGGGAGACTGGTTTGCGTTGGTCCATGAAATTTGAGAAGGAGCCCGAACAAACAAAGGAATGTCTTTTTGAGGATGGAGGTGAGCATGTTCTGTTTGCATTGATCTGTGTATTAAAATCTGAAATGTCCCAACTCTAACACAGCAAACAAATAAATGTTTTCTGCAATATTCAAAAACAATACTCAAAGATTGGTTAGATTTAAAAATACAATAAAATGTATAGAAAGGCTCCAAGAGAGAAAAAAATAAACCACAATATTGTAGAAGCTCAGAGTGTGAAATATTTCTAAGGATATTAGGGCTCTGGCATCCTGTATATGGGAGAGAGTTTGCGTTTGCAGACTTGATCCTCCACGGTCCGATGCATCACTGGAAGGTCAAATCCTGGCATGCTCTGCAGAGGGGACAAGGAGAAGCAAGCTGGAGGCTCTCCAGTATCCTATGACAAGAGGGCTAGTAAATTTAACAGATGCATTCACTTACATATGTCTAGTACTTGGTAATCAGCATATATTTCCTCTTTTGAACTTTTTAGCAATCTTAGGAGGTGAATCTTATGAATACAGGTGTCATATCCTTTATTGTACAGATGGGGAAAGAAATTTTTGAAAAATTTTAATGACTTGCCCAAAGGAAATGGAAAACTATGAATTCCAATACCCTAAAACCACTGTCAGTACTCTGTTATACTATACAGGCTTAATTATTTTGTAAAATCAAAACAGTAAATCAGAATGACCAAAATAAAAGGTATAAATGTTATAATTAATTTTCTGTCCTGATACAGCAAAAGATTTTTAATCTAATCACCAAATATTTTGTGTTTTTAACATACATTCCCATATTTCATCCTACATATCCCATACATAGTCTTTCTTAAATTTTACATATTTCATTCTGACCTTTTTTTTTACTGTGTCTGAAATATAACTTCTCTTGTATTTATTAAAAATGCATGAACTAGTGCTAGGGGTATAGCTCAGTGGTAAAGGAGATCCTAAGTTCAATCCTCAGCATGCATACATACATACACACATACATAAATAAATAAATAAGCAAGCAAGCAAGCAAGCAAGCAAGCAAGCAAGCCAACCAGCATGGACTTGGGAGCAGTGCTAAGCTCAAATCCTGAGTCCTCCATTTACTAGCCTTGTAAGTTTAAAAACCTCATCCAATGCTCTATTTTGCATACATTTATAAGTAAGAATGGTTATATTTATAAAACCAGATGGTTATCATATATGGTGATGTTATATTTCCTGAGTTAAAATACTATGTGTGGAATCCCTTATTGCACACTGGTTCATAGTAACTTCTCAATAAATATTTATTCAATGAAGGATTATTAATTCTCTTCTTTCCCACTACGTATATGATCTTAGACTTGATACTTAATAGCTCTGACCCTCGGCTACCTCATCTGTTGGAATAAAAATATTGTATTACAGAATTTAAGGATGATTAAATGATACAATTCATAGAGAGTTCTCAGTTCATAGCTCTCACTAAGGCAAGGGTGTTTCTTCCTCTTCCTCCTTATGAAGCTCTTACTTGCGTTCTTCCTTTCTTGGGAGCCTCGGTTCTGGCTGTTTCCCTCCTCCTGTGGCTCTCTCTCTTTGGGTACTCGTTCCTCCCTTCTCCTGGTGTCTACTTTCTAGTTCCTCCTAATTCCCCCTGCACTTCACTGTCTTGGTCTTCCAATGCCTTACGCTGTGAACATCACCTCAAAGGGGTTGTTCACTGGTCAAGGGTGTCAGGATTCAGGGAAATATGGGATAAAATTTTTCATCAATGAAATATGATCAGGGATCCCACATCACAAGAGAGGCCCTCAGAAGACTGGCAGAAGTGAGATGAATGCTTTCCCCCTAGGCACCAGTTAGGCTGAGGGCAGATCTTACGCCTCACCTGGGGCCTGTTTCTCATTCAGATTTGTCTCTGCATGAGGATTTGATTCAAGACTTGTTTTCATTGCAACTTAAGACATTTGTGGAAGTAGAACTGTGATGCCATAAGCTCTTACCTGCCAGGGTTCCCAGGTTACAGTGATCAAGCATCTTGGTCTGGATACCTGGAAACAGGTACAGAGGATACCATGATGGGGTAGGGCAGAAGACCATCTAAGTAGCTTCCGCTAAAGATGAGAGGAAATTAGGGAGCTACATGAGCTCAGGTTTCTCTTTCCTCATACCCCATTTGTATGGGACACAGGTCCCACAGGTGTCTTCAGGGGTGCTGAGTGCCTGTCTTGTTGCAGCACACAATCTTTATGGGACATTCGGCAATGGTTTTTACCTGATGGAGGAGCTGAGCTGCTTCTAGGGATTCTAGGGGGTGGTGAAGCATCCAGGGAAGACAGCAAACCCAATGAGACATTGAGCCTGGGGGGTCTTTCACACGCTGCTGTTGTGTGCCCCTTCTTCAGCATAGAGAGATATTTGTAGCGGTGCTTTAGACTTCATGTGACTTGTACATTTCTTGGCTATTATTATCATTTATCCATTGACTTGGTTATTAATGATTAGAAAACATTTTTAATTGAATTATATTTCTCTACCAAACGATGTCTAGAGACAGATATGATTTTTTTAAATGGCTGTCATGTTGGAAAAGACTAAAAATTAGTAAAACTTGGATATCTACAGATGGTCTGTGGCAATCATTTTTTTTTTCCAGTACTGCAGATTTAACCCAGGGCTTCCCGCTTAGCTACATCTCCTGTATTAGTCAGCTTTCCTGCCTTTAGGAAGTAATACCCAACACCTACAACTTAAATGATAGAGGTTCATTTTGACTTTCAGCTGCAGGGCTTCATCCCATGGTCAGCTTTCTGCAAGGCAGAAACACTGTGAAACATCCCAGGGGTTGGCATGGCAAAGCTGCTTAGTTCATGGCAGCCAAGAAGCAGAGAGGGAGGTAGCAGCAGAGAAGAGGGGCAAGGAGCCAGAGGTAGTGCACAAGGTCACACCCTCATGATCCACCCAGACACATCCAGACACATGTTCCACCAATCCCCTGTGCATTTCCTACACCAGTCAAGTTGGCATAATCAAGCTTAAGTGTCACAGATGTGAGCCTCCTGGCTTTGCTTCAACCGTTTTGGCTTAGGGAGAGACCTGACACCCAGTTGCTGCCTTCCCTATTGTCTTTCTAACTCAGAAAGCTAAAGAAGAATCAGGTGATGCTTTGGGTGACACATAAAGAAAACCCACCCACCCAGAGGATATTGGAAACTATTCCAGCACAAAAAGAAAAATGATTTTTGCTGTCTTTGATTTGGTAGAATAAAAATAATAAAGTTTATTTAGTGGTAGAAATCTTCCTGATATCTCATCTTCCCCATTTCTGAGGTAACACACACAGATACATATACACACAAACACAAACACACTTATGTGCATGCATGTATATCCAAAATTATGCAGCTGATCATGTCCCACTCCTCGGGGTTCTTTTATCTTTATATTTATATTTAACTCTTCTTTAGTCATTTTCAGAGCATCAAAATTAATTGAGTGTGTAAATTAACAGCAATTCTAAGAGAGAAAAAGAACATGAAGGGGAGATGTCAAGATATAAATGACAACTAGACATGAGTATTTTAGTTCTTCTGCAGCCATCACTCTCTTAACTATACTACCCCAGTTATACACTCATTCTAAGTAACTTATAACTCTTCTTTCCCACAAGACCCTATGCTACATGGTTCAGAGTCCAGCTGGTGAGCACTTCATATCCTGAGGCAAATGGATTGATGGTGTGTGCCATGCTTTTTCTAACTTGTATAATGCAGATACTGTTCCTACTCTGCTCACTCATATAAACGTTTAGTTCTTCCTAGAAGCTTACCAAGCTTCAACAGTATCCTGGAAATTCAGGTGATAGGGCTCCTTCAGGTTAAAGAAAAACATAAAAGAACAGAAAATTGGATATCTCACTAGTATCTCTGTCTCTGTCTCTCTCTGTCTCTCTTTCTCTCTCTGTTGCACACACACACACACACACACACACACATACACACACAATATACATAGATACATTTTGGTTTTCTTTGGGTGGAGCTTTTCTCCATATACTGGGACAATTTAAATAAGGATATCTTATCTTCATCCCATTCTGTATTTTAGTATTACACTGTTAATATTTTTTTCCTTTGAGGCTCTGCCTTTCCTGAGACCTTCGAGGGCTGTTGGAACCCTTGGTGGTAAGGCTGATTTCCCAGGGCTATCTCTTTCTAAGGATGATTATCTCCTGATTCCCTATCGCTGCATTTTTTTTCTCAGTCCCTGCTGAATAGAATTAATCTTAGTCTTGAGCCTTGACTCAGGGCAAAGAGGAAAATTTAAAAAGATGGAGAAAGTGAATATTTCTGTTTCAGGGCCAGACCGTGCAGCTGTTTCAGGCTGCCAGTCCCTATGAGAATGTCATGCCATTTCTTCTATATTTTCCCAATTTTAAGAACTTCAAGCCAGCATAAAATTAGAAACAGGTTTATTGTGAGTTTGGGATAATACTGCTCTCAGAGGGGAAACACTTCAACTATTGGAAATATAGTTTCTAGTTCCTTTATTTGAAAGCTCTATAACTGATTCCTAGATATTTCTCTCCCACCTTGTTGGGCATTTTTATGTGATTTTCCATAATGGCTTTTCTTTGCAGTGGGGACCCAAAACACTGGGCACCTTACAGGTTTCTGATCACTGTCTCTCCAGCAAGCAAAAGAAAAGCCCAAGGCCTTTTCACAAAGAAACAAGTGTAAAGCTGTTAGTATGATTCTCACTTTTACTGCATTTCTCCTGAGAATACCTCTAGAGCAAGTGCAGCAATCTCTTCCCTAGAATGTCTCAGGATGCAAGATAAAATAGTTTAGTTCATCCCAGCAGCCAAAGCTTTTAAAGTTTTCTTTACAGCATGGGCGATTAGTTGATGTCAGGGCAAAGGAAGCAGTGAACTGGATTGCCTTTGCAAAGCTCTAGCAGTGAACATGGATATTAGAATCACCACGGCAGTGTTAGTGAGGGTCCCTGGAGCTTACCACAGACCTCCTGCGCTACAAGTTCTGGAGATGGGTCTGAAAACTTCCTTTGTAAGGACTTCCCTTGGTGATTTTTTTCTAGTTTTGGAGTCACAGATTTACTAAAGTATTTAAGGTGGCCTGAACATGTAATGGTCAGATACATATTGCGATGGTAATTACTTGAAAATAATTGAATAACGCCCAGATCATAGAATGTTACTTCTGCAATATTGTCATCTACTGTATCATTATCATCTACTATAACCTCAATTTAGAAAGTAACAAATATAACATGCCAATGAAAGATGCAGTTTATCAGACATTTGTGTTAGAGATTGTCCCTATATACCAGAGATAAACAAATTTCTTCCATATAGGATAGGGTAGCAAATATTTTAAATTTTGCAGGCCATATACTCTCTGTTGCAATTAATCTCTGGCATTGTATGAGAATGTACCAAAGACAGTGAATACATGGTTGAGCATGTGTCTCACTAATGCACGATTTATGAATACTGAAATTAGAATTTCATATCATTTTTATGTGTCATGTTGCTCTTGTAATTGTTTTAATCATTTTAAAATGCAAAACCCATTCTTAGCTATGAGCTGTACAAAACCAGGCAGGAGCTCAAAGTTGACCTGGTGAGACTCAGATTGCTAATCCTTGCTCTGCACTTCTTTTGATTTTAAGTTAAACTTGGAAAAAATAACCAGCAATGTCTTAGTTAATAAATATACAGGGGGTAATTATGTAATATATGATAATGATTATATATATATATATATATGTCCTTATTCAAAAAGACATTTGTGTTAAATCTCTAATCCTACATTTTCCCCAATGATTCATCAGATATACAGAAAGCTATTCAGAATCCATGAGATTAAAAACTCTTAGAAATGGATATAGCTCAAAGATTGTAACAATTAGCATTTAAACAGCATGTACTATGTCTGAGAACTGTTCATTACATTCAAAAGTAGGGAAGTAGAGTAAGTATATATAATAAGCATTAGCAGAAATAGGAACTTCATTAACTTTTATCAATATGGTAGTAGTTTCCCAAATAGCTGCATCCTGTGTACTTTTTTAGTATTGTGTTATTCTGTTTTGTCATATCTTCCAAACACAGTGCTAGACATATAATTTTTATCAAATTAAATTCTTTATTATACTTTATACACAAAGGAGCTGGCACACATTAAGTAAGGCTTAACATCAGAAAGCCATCTTTCTTATACTTAAGGCTATCTGTCTCTTTCTCTCTCTTTCTCTCTCTCCCACCCTCTCTCACACACATAAACACTCACACATATACATGCACACAAACACAAACTAGATTTAGCTGTTTAGGAAGAACTCAGGGGATATCAGATGGTCTTCTGACATTACTTCACTGTTCATGTATGACTATCAAGGTTTGGACTTTTGGTAGTTGGTCTATATAACAATCATTTGTTTTCTATCCCTTTAAATGATTTAAGTTTATCCCTTGAGCTTAGTTGCACTGATTTGTCCTTCTGGAAGCTATTTGGATGCTCTTCAAGGTATGTTCTAAGGAACATTGCTGTTCTTGGACTTAGCTTGTTACCTGTTACAATGGAACATTCATATTCTTTTCCTGGTGTATACACCTTATAAAGGGACAATATTACTGAACAGAATTTTGTTGCTTGAAGATTGTCTTATACGTTCTGATATTTTGGGGTGTGTGCACCATTTTCCTGATGTAAAATGTAACTATACAATGTATAGTTTGCACAAAAATTATATAATCAAAAATTCTACTTTCTATATTTCAATCTACCACTTAAACGATTTTAGGAATCCGTGTCTTGGATTGTAATTTAGGAAATTTGGTGTTCTCTTTCCCAGCAAAGGGAGACTAAGTCTGTATGCTTTTGATTAAATCTAATAAAATTAGAACTTTATTAATAAAATTAATAAAATTAGTTGCTTTATAACTTTCCTTTGGACAGATTTCATTTTAAATGTGAGTCTCAAGCTTCTTATCTTAAGCTCTAGAGAGAAATATATTTTTGTTAATTTAAAGGATAATTCCGTAATCCTCCTAACCAAATTCCAACCACATAATTTTTCTCCAACTGTTCCTGAAAGCATTTACAGGCGTACACTCTTACTTTCTTCATATAGTTTTCATCCTTACATTGCTTTATGATATTCCCACTTTGACTACTTGATATAGAAATGGATATGTTTCTTGATGATCAGTCAGCAGGCAACCCCTGACTTTCTAAGAATTCCATTTTCTTTTGCTTAGTGTGGATCCATTCTAACCGTGTCCTGGCCAGAGTTTATCCAGCCCTTCCACAGTGTATACCCATAATATGTAGCCAGTGCTCCCTCTTCCCATAAGCAGGGCCAATAACTCTTGTCCATAACAGCGCACAAAGTTGTCTATGTTGGTACTCTGTTAGATGTAGAAAAAGTTGAACAAAACTTTTTCATTTTATCTGATGCCCATAGTGTACCTTGATAATGTGCACAAGTCAGGACCTAAAGCCTAGAACTAGTGGTCTAAAATCACAGGGACTGTTGGTTTAAGAAAAATCAAAACACTTTCTGAGTCTTTAAAAAGGATAAGAACTTGTCTATACCTTGCTACCTTTGTACTCATATGCTCACCTGTTCCTTTATGCTCAGATATGTAGAAAGCCAGGTGACTACCACTTAGCACTATAATTGCATGCCATATCAAATGAAGTATTTTAGTGAATACATGGCAGGATCAACCAACCTAAACAAACTTTTTTTTTTTTTTCTGGTACCGGGAATCGAACTCATGACCTTGAGCTTGCCAGGCAGGCGCTGTGCTGCTGAGCTAAATCCCAAGCCCCCTAAACAAACTTTTATGTCTGTTCTGACTTCCAGCAAGGTTGATTTGATTTTTGGAGATATCTGGGGCCCTACAGTATGATGTTGCAATCCTAGTAGCATTTTCTTCCTTCTCCTTTTGTTCCCTATAGTTAAGATTTGTTAGATTTTTTTCTGTGACCTCCCTGGCCAGCACATTACCTGCTTGCTTGCTTCAGGATTTCTCCTTCATGCTGTCCTACCTTGGCATCTTTCCTCCTTGTGTGAGAGAGAGTGGGAGAGAGAGAAAGAGAGAGAAAGAGACAGATAGCCTCCTTTCCTTTCCTTGGTCTCCTTTGTCCTCCAAAACCTCAGGTTAGACCTTGTGGCCTAAGAGGCACCATTAAGTTTGCCTGTAGGTGAAACAACCTGTCAAAAAAATGATTTGAGTTCTTTGCTTTTTTTTTTAAAGAGAGTAGTAAGTGAGAAACAAACAAACAAATAGAACAGTAACAGCATACCAGTATCACAAACATAAACAAATCAAAGCAAGAACATTCAAAGTGATACAGAGTCTCAAGACAGAGTAATACGAATCAACAGTGGTTGTTACATTACATATCACTATCCTCAACAACATTGCTCAGATTACCAGATGTAAGTATGAAAGATTGCTCAAACCATTATAGGAATAAGAAAATAATTCTTCAATAAAACAGTAGAGATAATACAGAGTTTCAGTAGACAAGATGGTAGTTTACCATTGTAATTCCATTGCATATTATTACCTTCAAATTGGTTGCTCAGACCACCAGACACAAGCATGAACAATCGATCAGAACATAAAATATTGTAGTCATTAACTGTTCATTTCAATACACCATCAGACATCAGCAATACAGTTATTGCAGCTATTCATATACACATTTATATTTTGTGTTCCTTCTTTCTTTTTTTCTTCTTTCCCTCATAGCTTTATTCACCTTGAAATTCCAAAATATTTGACCAGCAATTTAAAATTGCATCAGCATATGTTACATAGAGGTATTGATATAATTAGGTTTAACCTTGCAGAAACTGGCATTATTTTAAATTAGTACACAAGGAGGGGACGAATAAGGAGATTTGAAAACCTAGCAATTTATTGAACATATTCAAAGACCTCCTGCTTAGAACTTTCCCAATTACCATCTGAAAAACTAGGCCATTATTGTCCTCATCAAGGCATGGATCAGCAAGTTTAAAAGTTCACTTAACATTACCTCAAATCAACCCAAAGACTTATACCGAGTGTATATGTATATTATATATAGTGACCCATTTAAACATACGTATGTGTAATTTCACATCAAGACTCACATACTAGTGAAAATAGTTATCTGTTTCAGTGTTACTCTCTTCCTAGTTACACCAAACATTTAGATAAATTAAGCCAGAGTTATGTAAAATGTGACATCTGAATTTGTGACCTCTCCTCTTTCCCCTAGTAGTGTCTTCTTCTATTTTTGTCTAACTCCTCAGACTTATTCCCGTAAGTACCATCTTGACTGCCTGCAGGCTGAGAAATCCCTTAGGTGTTAATTGAGAATTAAGACATTAGCTGATAAAAGGTATAACTGCTTGCATTAATATTTGCATTGCAAAAGGAGTCTTAATGGGAAAATAATTAAGCTTTAAAGATTGGTATCTTTGAGGCAATTTATCCCACTTGGCAACCTGTCAAATCTCCTCACACAGAGAGCCTCTGCTTTGTATCCTATGCCTTTCCTATACTTCAGGCTGGCCACATGTGATCCCAATGTAACTCTGCAGCCAGCTACAAAGAAGGAAGTGACGGGGGGGGGGGGGGCTCTGAAACCTACATGAGACGATGCAGAGAAAGTTTAAAGTTCTCGAATATTTACAAATTAATGTATTCTTAGGGATCTCTAACATTTGCAAAGGACAGCGGTCGTCTATCATTGTCCATGTTTACTAACAGTTTATCCACCCATCAAAAGTGCTCTGAAACAAAACTCATGCATAATGGAGCAAGAAAAGGTGATGTTATTTTCTTGTGCAACTATGCCTGTTTATCTATTCTTTGATTTTTATGATATGAAAACCTAGTGATCCTATTAAGAAACACAAAGTGGACTATAGGATAGGAAGAAATTAAAAGGGTGGCTGACAGTGGGGATACAGTCTTGGTTTGTAGTTCCAGGTAGACCAGAAGACAGTTTATCATTGGCTCTTATCAGGAGCCTGGTGTCTCAAGGGAGGCAAGGAACAAAACAAAGAGTTTGAAAATATAATGTAAAGTTTGAAAATTTAGAATACTTAGTAGCTCTGTGATGGGAAAACTCTTCATCTGCTTCATTTCTAAAGAAAGAGAAAAATAAGCTTATGCAGATCAATAAACTAGCATATGTAAGCAGCCCCAGTGATAGTTACAAAGTAGTACCCAACACATGGAGGTTAAATTGTTGACTCAGCAATGAGAATTGAATTCAATACAGAATATTAGTTCCTTTGGTTCTCCTTCAATCTGAGCAAAAATGGATTGATCACTGATCCCGGGCCAAGTTAACTCTGGTGAGCTAGAATTAATTGAACTCCTTTGAGAGAAGAAAAAAAAATATTTGCCTGGATATCAGAATACTAAGATCAGATGGATAGTTACCAAATATAGGAATGCCTGAACATCATCTGGGGACTTTATAAATTCATGGAGTCTTGGACCTTATCCTTAGAGATTACAGCTCAGCAAGTCTGTGAAGGGCCCAGGGATGTGCATGTATGAGCATCCCCCAGTGTGACTCCTGTACAGCTGCTTCATGGATCAAACTTTGAGAAGCACTGGAAAAGATGCTAATAGGAACCTGAGATAAGCTACCACTATATCTAGGGAGTAATTTGCATAATTTTCTAAAGTAAATGCAAAAGGGAAAATACATTGTTTCACATAGCTACACCAAAAAAAAAAAAAAAAAGTAGTAAGAGTTTAAAAAGCCATCTGAGGAGACATTTTTGTCTGGAAATATCTGAAATGTAGGGTTCTTTAATAAATGGTTTTCAGTAAAGTGCTAGACAGTATGTTTGACTAAAGTTTATGAAATGCATAGAAAATGTATTGAAGGGGGTAACATTTATAAATCTTTATAGCAAAGCTCTGGTATCACTTCAGCACTCTAGGAAGTGCTGAAATAATTATGGTCCCAAAGACTTACATTCTAAACACATGATCCTTGGATAGAATCCAGAGTCTCTTAAATAAATGGATAGTGACATATGAGCAGATATGCCTCATAATTATTAAGCATCTTAAACAAGCATTTGACGGACTTAGGTTGAAATCCATTAGCAGCTGAATCTCTGGACCATTCTTCTGTTGGTGACAGTGAGGTCCTATGTGATAGGGATGAAAAGCACAGGAACCAACTTTCCAAGCAGACTGGCCAGCTACCTAGTGTAAGACGAAACATCTTCAACCCAGGGCTGAGATAGTTCAACAGTACTTTTCTGTGGTATGCATAAATGATTGAGTATATTTAAGTGCTTGGTTAAGATCCAAAGTTCTGTGCTATGTAACGGGAAAAAATACTGAACCTGGTATTTTTGCCTGGCAGTTATTAGTTATCACCTGCTCGCTCCATCCTTAAAAGGTCCATTTGTAAAAGGAGAAAAGAGCTAGGACCAAGAGTGTTTCTACCCTCACCTCAAATCTCCTCCCCTTTCCTGGAAAAGTCGTACTTTATATCATTAAGAAGATTCCAGTTGGGATCATTCTCTACTTTCTCAGATTGAAAATGACATGCCAGTAGGGCACAGGGTTTGCTTGGGAATGGTACTGCATTAGGGGTAATGGGTGGTAAATCGGTGATAGAAATACAGTACATAGGTTAAGCCTTGCAGGAAAGCTGAGAGTGACAACTAAATAATGGATCAAATTCATGGTTTGGCCCATTGTTAGCCCTTGCTGGGACTGGATGAAATCTGATTGCCATTTGATGAGGACCAAAGAACTATCAGCTAAAGTGTCCGACAGGGTGAAGAGTAGGTAAGGAGAATGAAGTTGAGTGTGCAGACAAGTCCTGCCACCCTCAGGGTCCATCATGGAGAAAGAGCTTCTATCAGCCAGGCTCCAGTCTCACTGCTTAGGGCTGAGCGAACGGGGCTTGCAGTTGCAATTCTGCAAGAACTACAGTCGGACAGTTCGGAAAGCAGGTTGGGGCAGACAATGGCCATGGATAGTTATTAAACCTCTTATTGTTCACTTAATTAGAAAATTGCTCTAATTCAGTATAATATCAACTTCCTTGCTACTATTCTTCCTGTCACTTGGAATTGCTATCTCATTTCCCTATTAATTTGTCTTTCCTTGTGCCAGAAATAGAAAAATCTCAGAGATTTTCTTTTTCATTATGAGGAACTCGCCCTCAGGATACAGCTGCAGGGATGCATATATCTTATTCCTCTACTGAAATTATTAAATCCAATGCCATTTTTTTAAAAAAAACTTTTA